>NC_081550.1:14118769-14311279 GCF_901000735.1 Corylus avellana
GTCCCGAGCGAGTTCCTATCAAGTCCCGTTGGGGTCTCGGGTAAGTCCCGGTAGGATCCCAGGCAAGTCCTAGTCGGTCCCAGTCAAGTCCAAGTCAAGTCTTGGGCGGGTCCCGGCGGGATCCCGGTCAAGTTCCGGGTAGGTCCCGGCGAGGTCCCAAACAAGTCTCAATCAAGTCCCGACGGGGTCCCGGGCAGGTCCCTGCAGGTCTCGAACAAGTCCCGTGCAGGTCCTGACCAGGACCTTATTTAAAATATATATATATATATATATTAAAAAAAATTATTTTCCGTGTGCACAGTAAACGCCGTAAAATGTTTTCGACAGAAAATATTTTCAGGAAAAATGGCTTTCCTCAAAATATTTTCCAACGGAAACCATTTTACGTCGAAGTAAACGGAGTCTAAGTGTAATCTTATCAGCAATAATGTTTACAACTATCTTATTTAGAGGCTTACAACACTTGAAGAATACATACATTCTTGGATTACAACATAAATTCATGATCAATCTAAGGTAGATTTAAACAAGAAAAATGAAAAGAATCAACAAGTAAAATGACTCGCTCCAAGCTTGAAACCGATTATAATTGAAAGATATTGAAACTTGAAACAAACCAACCAGGAAACAAAGCTATCCACGCATGTAACTCAACCCTTGATCGGTAGCTTCGTCTGCAATTCCAGAACTGGACTCTCGCTCACCTCCACAGATAGCAAACTCGTTAAACTCAGTAGTTCTGGTGCGCTACTAAATTTGTCACATCCCTTGATAACCAAATGCCTAAGACTTGGCATTGCACCTCTCTCCTGTTTCCATTCTTCAACTATCAAATTACGCAATTTGAGGACTTGGAGTTGTGGAAACGAATCTGCAATGACGTGGATTTTGATATCAGATGAATGATGACTTTTTTCTAGTTTAAGTATCCGAAGATTGGGAAGCTTTCCCAGCTCTGTCATGCCACCACTGACTTTGAAGACACCACCATTTAAGGTTAGCTTGGTGATTGTTGATGGAATTGAATCCGGAATTCCACGAATACTTCTACAACTATCAATTCTCAATATTTCTAGCTGAGCCAAATGGCTTGGAAAACAAACGATGTCTTTGGCTTCAGTAATCTTATCCCCTGCTGACACATCAATTGATATCTTCAATTTCCGAATGTTAGGAAACTTATCCAATACGACAGGGAAACTATGCTTATGAGGATCATAAATAATTGATGCGACCGAAAGAACGTGGAGTTTCCCTAGAGCTACCTTCGAATCACAACGTAACCACAATCCACGAGGAATATACAGATTCTTTAAACGTTGCAGCTTAAATATCCCTTTCGGCAAATATCCCACACAAAAAGTGCCCTTTACGTAAAGGGTCTCTAGATTCGTAAGGTTGTAAATCAACTTTGGAAAACATCTTGCACCATTGAGGTTTATCGTCAAGTATCTCAAATGGATAAATGATCCTAAGCTTTTAGGCACAGAAATTGCTACTTTCTCGTCATGAAGCACCCGTAGCAATTTGAAGTTTTTCTGGACCCGAGACCATTTATCACGGTGATGCATTGTATCATTAAAGAAGAACAACGAACGGGCATTTTTAGGGACACGGGTTTAAAGACATGTATTGGCGAGTGTTACCTTGGATGGATAGTCGGCGGGAATTGTTCGTATCTAAACGGTTTTCTGATTGAACCTCAAGAAACATCCCTTTCGCACTCTCTGATATGCAGAGTTCTCGTAAAAGATCATGGATACGACATGCCTTTACTCCTCCATCTACCCTCCTTCTAGCCACTTGGATCAAGCTTCGATCAATGAGATTTTCCAAGTACATTTCAGCAACATCCTCCGGGAATCTTTGGCCAGTGTGCTGTATGAATCCTTCAGCTACCCACAGGTGTATCAATTGCCTTACTGGAATCTCATGGTCTTCAGGATACATACCAAAATACAAAAAGCACGGCTTTAAGTACCGGGGCAAATCCGTGTAGCTTAAGGATAGTATTTTCTCGCAAATAATGGTATCCTCTGCTTGAGTAATTAGGAAACTCGATACATGACCAACAAATTTCGACCATATGTGGAGTGACCTCTCCTTATTCGCTAAAAGGCCCGCTAATACAACAATTGAAAGGGGTAAACCATGACAACCTTCTGCAATTTGTCTTCCCAGAGTTTCAAATTCGGGAGGACATATTCCTCCTCGGAACACATTTTTCTTAAAGAGTTCCCAACTTTCATATTTGTCAAGAAATGAGAGAAGGTGAGGAGGAGTAAGACTTGCATGCAAAGCCACTACTTTATTTCGGCTAGTGATCAATATTCTACTTCCATTGGAGTCATTAGGAAAAGCAGACCTTACCTCATCCCAGACTTCATTACTCCAGACGTCATCCATGACTATTAGGTATCGCTTTCCTTTCAAATATTCGAACAAGTCCTTTTTTAACTCATCGTCACTCTTGCCTTGCAGTTCAATTCCCAACTCCTTTAAAATCTTAAGCAACAGCTCTCTGATTTTGAAATGACATCGAGCTTAGGATCTCCTTCACTAATTTGCTTCCCCAACGTTGTTGAGTCACGAACGAAACCCACCACATCATCTTCCTCAACTTCACTCCTAAGTCTTCGCATTGCCTCCTCCTCGACTGCATTTACAGTAGCTTCTACTCTTTCAATGCCGTACCTTTCCTTATTGTTGTAGATGTCGTTGATTATCTTTTTGATGCCTACTATCTTCTTTCCAACATTTTGAAGCTTAATTGTGTGAGAAGGGCAATGAAATATCCTCTTTACCGGGCTCCTCCTCCTGTGTTCAGCGACCTTGAGGATGAAATTGTCGATCACATCCTCAGCCATGTTAGCTACCTCCCTGATCTGCCGGACTACCTCCTCCACTATTTTATCGGTCTGTCTTTGCACCGAGTTCTCCAAAAAGATATTTATAAAACTGAGCTCCCCTTGAAGTGAAGCAACTCTATCCTCCAGTCCAACAAGGAAATTTGCTTGGTCTTTGAGTAGACTGGACAAGTGTCTTAGGAGGAATGTGACAGCACTGTCGGCCATGCTTGCTTATCTGGGAGTGATATTCAGTGATAAGGAGAGAAAGATGTAATAATTAAGAGGAAAGAAAGGGTGGAGAGGAAATAGACGCTCAGGGTTCAGAAGGCACAGTTGGTCATGTTGCGATCTTGGAAAGACATTCACAGGTCGATGATTACACAATTTTTCTTGATTGGAGAACTCCGGGATATTTGGTAGGGAAAGCGGAAAGTGATGGATAATAACTAACTGGTTCCTATTTGAAATGGAGCGGATCCAAGTCGTTTTATTAATTATTGGTTGCTGTTTTGTCTCTTTCAGTTACTTCATGCAGAAGTTTTTTACTTTTCTTCAAGTGAAGCATTCTTGGCTGACTATCTTTTATTGTACTTGGCCTCTATATATATTGAAGACTTAAAATTCTGATGGTTAAGTGAGAGAGCAGTAGCTCCGTGTGAGAGACAGAAAAGAGTGAAAAATGTAAGAGAGCAAGAGGGCAGCAAAATCTTAGAGAATTAAGAGATTATTTTCTCTTTTGTATTTAATTTTTTTTTTTTTTTTTTTTTTGTGAGTTTGGGTGTATCGGGGCTTTTAGGTTTAAGTAGTTTTGTTTGTACTACTCTTTATATTTCATCATTTTGTTAGTGAATTTCTCTTGAATTACTCCCCGTTAATGAATATAAACTTGTTAAGTCAAATTACCTAAATCTTTATATCTATGTGACTGAATATTATTTTCTAATCTGCTATTTTCCTGCCTCATTTATAATTCTATAATTATTTTATCTCGACGTAGGCAGAAGGAAGGACTCAAGGATAACAGAAAATGTTACATTGCGTACTATCACCCAAAGAAGAAAAAGAAAAAGCAAGGCACTTACCCAAAAAGAAAAAGTAAAAGAAAAAGAAAAGAGTAAAGTAATTTCACCGAGGTTGCTTTGCAAAAAGCAGAGTGAACAATCAATCAATATGTACACGACCTACCTTTCACTATGAAGACCTCGATCAATAATTGTTCATGTGGACTAACGTACTGTACGTAACGTCGTCTTTGATTATCATTTTGTGAATTATATTACAATGTAGGGCATTTTACTGAAGATTTTGCTGGTGTTATTTCTTTTGCTTTACTAAAGGTTCTTATTTTTAAATTTGGTGGACTAGGTCAGCTTATCACTTTTCCTTTTCTTTTCCTTTGACGAGGATTTTTTTTTGTCTTTTTTACTGTTACGTGGGTTTTTTTTTTTTTTTTTTTTTTTTTTCGAGGAAAGTAATCAAACCCTCTAAACTCTCTTGAAATTTGTAATGTCTTTCTTATAGCGTTTTAGTAAGCTCACTAAATTTTAGTAGTCAAAATAATTAAAGATAATATATTTTTATTTTAGCTATCAATTTTTTTAAAGTAGCTCAGCTCACCATTTTAATTATACACTTTTATTATTCTATTTAAATATTATTTTTTACAAAAAAAAAAAAGAAAAAAAAATTATTATTTCTAAACATTTATATTTTCCAATGTATCAATATTCACCCACAAGACAAGAGTGCGACGAAGATGCTTCATGGTCTGATAAACTGAATGTAGCTAAAAGGTTGGAGCCGAGATTGCCATTGGAACGAGTTTAATGGTACATTTGATATTGCGATTTCATAATTTACGTTTTAAAAAAATATAGTAAAACATAAGCCGTTTAACATTGCGATTTAAAATTAAAAAAAAATTTGAGATTTCTATAAGCAGGCTAAAAGTGCTTATTTGAAAAAACGTGAATTCAAATCAAAATCATGATTTTGCATAACAAATATTTGATAAAAAAATATATTTTTTTAAATGTTTTATCAAAAGCTTTTGCAATTTTAAAAATACAATTTTTAAAATCACACTTATTGAAATCACAATCTCAAATGGATGACTAATATTTTAAAAATCTGAACAAAAGCTACACAACATTAAACTAACCGAACAGGAAAATGTGTGTCATTTTCACTTACAATAAGAATAGGAGGAGGAGCTATTGGAATCCGGCCTTGTAAGTATTTTTTTTTTTTTTTTTTTTTTTTTGTTTGTTTGTTTGGGCACTTTTTGCAAGTGTATTGAATCAATAAAGCTGTTCTCCCAAATTGATTTTACGATGATATTTGCTCCTAACTTGCTTGTGACAAGGACAACTCATAAAATGATCATTATATAAGTCTAAAGAGATATTAGTGACAGCCAGTGCCAGGAATTCAACTTTGATAGTGAAACGTTAGGAGTTCTACATGTGTTATTCTGATGTTAAGAGTATCTTATTATTTTCTAAAATCAGGTCAGAAAAATAAAGGCTAATTTATTTATTTATTTAAAAAAAAAAAAACAATATTTACTTAAGACGAGAAAAACACTAAAAATAAATAAATAAAAACCTAATTCTCAGAAAAAAAAAATATGCTAGATGTTGCACTGGCAATTAGGGATGGAAATGTTATTGCAGAAAGAAGCCGACCACTTTGGCTATAGGGTCCTAACACTTTTCTTGTTCCAAATGCTGAAAGTGAAAGGGTTTGCCGAATTGAGGAACGTAAGGGATTATATGGATATTCTTGTTCTTGTGCCTGTTGCCCGTTGGGATTTTCCTTATCAAGCGGCCCACTTACAAACTAAGAGCACTCAAAATCCATTACCCATTTTTTTCAAAAATGGCTAAGCAAATATGATAATATGATGCAAATAAAATGCATTTTTGAGCCATTTGTGCACAGTATATATATCCCGGGATACTGTACAAAAATCGATCATTTGTTTATTATTTATCTCTCCTTTCTCAACGCATTTTCATTTTTGTCTCACGGTCTCATTCGTCGAAGATCCATTACCGAACCCATGGTCTGCATCGTCTTCGTCAAAGCTTCACCGTTTCTCCCTCCTTTCTCTCATTTTTTTTTTTTTTTTTACCTTTGTCGTCTCTTGAACGCATTGATTGCAGAGCAACAGTGGCAACAAGGCTGTACAACGGCGTTTTGGACGACGGAGATCCCTTGGAGATACAATAGAAAAGTGGCACTTGCTCCATCGATCTCTATGCATGCCTAACAGTTGTGGGTGCATTAATTAAGTTAATTAAGATTAATCATAACCCACAAGTGTCATGGAGATCTCCTAAAATTTACTTTAAATTTGAGATTATCAAATTTATCAATTTCAGCCGTACATATCATTTAAACATCTAAAATAAGTCATGTTTCAATGTTTAATAAGGAAGCTACTCTCATGGAAATATAGGTTTAGTAGCATCCTCATTAAATGCTGAAACATGACTTATTTTAGACGCTTAGATGATATGGACGGCTCATATTTATGAGTTTAAAGAGAATTCTAGTGGATCTCAATCCCAAGTGTCATATATATAGTGTTAAATATTTTTTTGCTCCTAGGGTTTAAACACTTTTTTTTTTCTCTTAGGGTTTCATTTTTATCACAAAAAGTATCTGTAATTTTCATAAAAACCGAAATGGTACCTCCGTTAAAATTTCGTCCAAAACTTAATGAAATGCCACGTCAGCACCAATCAAATGTCGTCACGTGTCATATAATTAATTTTTTAAGAAAATATTTTTAAAAAGAAAAAAAAAAAATAGGAGTGGCCCCTTGGGCATTTGGGTGTGGCCAGCCACCCCAACGACCGGATGGGGGTGGTCGAAACCACCCCTAGTGGGTTTGGGGCCGGGTGGTTCGGCCACCCCTTTGGCCGTGAACTAAGGATTATTAAATAGGCCACCCCATGGCCAAAGTGGGTGGCTCCATATGGCCCATTTATTTTTTCTTTTCTTTTTTCCTTTTTTTCGAACAAAATATAATTTTTTAATTTTTTTTTAAAATATTTTTTAAAAAAAATTAATTATATGACACGTGGCGACAATTGATTGGTGCTGACATGGTGTTTCGTTACGTTTTGGACAGAATTTTAACGAATGTACCATCACCGTCTTTATGAAAATTATAAGTACCTTCTGTGATAAAAATGAAACCCTATGGGAAAAAAAAAAATAAAGTGTTTAAACCCTAGAGAGGCAAAAAAATATTTAACCCATGCATGTATATAATAGCCAAAACCCCTCTTAAAAATGTCTTAAAGCTTGTTTGGGATTGCGTTTGACAAATAGAGCTTTTAAGTTAGAAAGAGCTTTTGGGTAAAAGCTTCATTTTTAAGCTTTTGTCAAAAGTGGGTTTTGGCCACTTTTAGGTTTTTTGGACCCTTAAAAGCACTTTTAATTTTTTTACCAAACGAGTACTTTTTTCTTCAAACAGACTTTTTGAGTGTTAAAAGTACTTTTATGCCCCTCAAACGCAATCCTAAACAGGCCCTTAAAATTGCAACATGTGGCGTGAACCCATTTTTTTTAAAGGCTAAACCTATTTTTTAAAGCATAATTTTTGAACCGGTCATTAAAATAGCTTAATTAAGAGCATTTAATTATATTTTAATAATTTTCCTTATATGTAATTTCATTAAGTTCAAAAATTTAATGCACGATATTATTTTTTTAGAATTTATTACTCTCCAAAACTATAGAAAGACAGCATTAACCACTCATAATCCGCCATAAAAATAAATAAATAAATAAATAAAAATCGGCCAACTAGCCCATTTATTTAAAAGGCTATTTTTTTTTTCTTTGTACTTTTCATTTTAAGTGCTTGTTTGAGATTGTGTTTTAGAAATAAAGCTTTTAAGTTTTTTTTTTTTTTTTAAGGCTTTTTAGCAAAAACTTCATTTTTAAGCTTGCCAAATGTGCATTTTGGCCTTTTTTAGGTTTTTTTACCAAACGATTTTTTTCTTTCTTTTCAAACGACATTTGAGGATGTTAAACGCACTTTTGAAGCCCTCAAATGCAATTCCTAACAGGCCTTAAACCATGTATACCTATGCGACAAATTTTCAATAAAAAAAAAAAAAAAAAAAATTGTTTATTTTTTCGGTATTTTTTGCAAAATTATATACGTTTGATTTGTATTAAAATATTGTAGATATCACACAAACAATATTAAATAATTATGCTAATTTTCTATATTATAATTCATGTATTCTTCCATGTCAAAAAAAAAAAATTCCATATGTTCTTCTTGCCAATTTTTTTCTTTATACTATTCATTTTAAATCACATACACTTATAGGAGCAAAGATTTAATTTTTTTTTATTTAAAGAAGTAAGATATATTTTTATGTCTTTTTTAACTTAAAATAAAAAATAATGCGTTGACATTTTAAAATTAAATTATAACTAAAAATCCCGCCGCACGAGTTATAAGCTAGTTTTCCATAACGGTGTTCCAAATAATAGGACATGGACCCATCTTGTCATTCAATGGTTTTTGGCCTATTTATAAAAATCATTTTCATGTAATATACTGGTAACTTCGAAACAGAAGAGGCTCAATGTATCGTCAACTCAGCTGCTATACCAGTCAGCTCCATTTCAGGCAGCTGTTCTCTTTGTCTCAGGCCCTCTGGTTGATCAGTTCCTCACCAACCAAAATGTCTTTGCCTGCAAGTATTCTCCTTTAGTTTTGGGAACTTAATTGCTTCCCTTTTCTTCTCCTTTCCTCGTGCCTAGAAAATTAACTTGTGATGGGAGATTAATGGAAGTGAAAATGTGCAGGCATTCATCGTGCTTTCGTGCCTAATAGCAGTGGCTGTGAACTTCAGCACCTTTCTAGTTATTGGCAAGACTTCTCCTGTTACATATCAAGTGCTACGGCACCTCAAGACATGCCTTGTTCTTGCCTTTGGCTATACACTTCTCCATGACCCATTTACAGAGAGGAACATTATTGGAATCCTAATTGCAATATGGGGAATGGGACTTTACTCATATTTTTGCACCCAGGAGGGTAAAAAGAAACAACCCACTGATGTATCACTGGCTTCCCAGGTACTCTCTCAGTATTGATCAGTAAGTGTTTCACTGCGATAGGAATTGAATGATTTCATTTTTCCCTGTTTAATAATTCATTTCTAATTTCCAGATTAAAGATAAAGATACTACACCACTTTTGGCTGGGAATTAAAGAGCGTGGGCCTTTCAGATAAGGAAACTCATGAGGCTAAGAAATCAACCAAGGACTCTGTTGTTTAAGTTTGTGACAAAAGTTTCATGTTTCTTGGTCTTTCTTTCCAGATCCAGGACATTTTTTCCCCTATAAACTCAAGACATTTTGCTGAGTTGTAAAGGATTTTGATTCTTTGAATAAATTGACTCTCTTCCTTTTCTTTTTTCTTTTCTTTGTTTAAT
The DNA here is from genome assembly GCF_901000735.1 of Corylus avellana. Classification (NCBI taxonomy): domain Eukaryota; kingdom Viridiplantae; phylum Streptophyta; class Magnoliopsida; order Fagales; family Betulaceae; genus Corylus; species Corylus avellana. The sequence goes on from NC_081550.1 coordinate 14,128,093, forward strand.
TGATTCTCAAATTAGAAGAATCTCTAACTCGTATATCCAAACCTTCCCACCCTAACATACTCACTCTCTATCCTTTTCAAGTTTTACGTGAAAAACTCTCCAATGAGAAAAGAAAAACCATGAGACCTAATCCAATTAAATCTTCTTTAGAACAATATTTAGAGGCTACCAACATGTCGTAAATACATGCATTCTTGGATTACAACATAAATTTCTGATCACTCTAAGGTAGATTTAAACAAGAACAACAAAGAATCAACAAGTAAAGCGATCATTTATTTAAACTTCTCAAGTGTAAGTATGTTCAAAATCATATTGAAAAACCATAGACCTTACAATAGAAATGGTTCAATCCGAAAATCATCAGTCCATTTCATTCTTCAACACCATTCTTTTATGAGATCAAACCATGCATATCAAAACATATTTTAGATTCAATGGATATCAAGAAAAACAAATTCATGAGTTCAACACGCTCACCTTACACAACTAGATTTCTCCTTGGCCTGGCCTTCAGGTGATTTTGCTCCTCCTCGCTCTCGAAATTTTCACTCACTTTCTTACCCACTTCCTTGTTCCCCAAACGGTTCCTCTATACTTGTCTAAGCCTTATTCCCTAGAGAACTCTCAACGATGCAAGAATGAGCATGAGCTCTGCCTATTTTTATACACAACTCAATCCAATCATACTTCTACGGTCCTTTGTGGTGTCCAATGAAGAGCTAAGATACTCGTGCATGCTTACATATCTTTGCTAGAGCAAAGGAGCTTATTGATGAAAATTCAAACTGGTGGAAAGTTTCTATGATAGAAGAAACTTTCAATGAGGATGAGGCAGCAAGAATTTGTGGCATGGTTATCTGTCCTACAAAACCTAATAGACTCCAATCTACACCTATGTAGTGACCCAAAATAATTAACTAGGCTTAAGACAGCTTAGTTATAGGGTTAATTGGACTTTAGGTCACTAGGGACAATTGGAGGGGGGGACCACGCGTGCGCTCGCCTGTCAAGAGTACACGAGCGCTCATGTAGGGAACAGCCGAGCGCTCGTTGACTTTTTGTTGACCATTGATTTTTGCCCGAACGTATAACCTACAACCTAAAAACCCTAGGTAAATAGTACACGAACGCTCGGTACTATAGCACCAAGTGCCTGCCCTTTTTTAGCACTGTTCCTGCAGAGCCCTCAGCTTGTTCTACCCTATAAATACCTCCCTCCCATGCCCTTTGAGCCCTAGAGAAACCCTGCTTGTTTGATTCTTGAGAGTTTGTGAGATTTTGTGAGTGTTCTTGGAGAATGAGGAGGTTTTGTTGAAGAACTTGCTATGTTGAGGTAACCACTGTCTTTCTTTGGTGAGTTTACTAGGTTGTTATGCTAGCTTTGTGCTTTACAGTAGCATAGTTGTTAGAGTCTAAAAGTATAGGTCTTAATTTTGTTATAAGCTTTTCCCTTCCATTAGACTTAATCTTGTTGTATGGAGACGTTGTTTTGGTTAGGAAGCGTTAGAAACCCTTTTTGTAGCCTAAGGACCAGTTGAGGAGGCTTCAGAGGACGTTGGACCAAATGTGGTTCTACCTGAACCTTTCTAACCAAACGCTTGCCTAGAGACGACCTAGGGAGGCCGTCTTGGCCAGACGTTCTATTGCCCCTATTTTATTGTTCTAGGTTCGTTTTAGTCGGAGTTAGGACTAATGATAGGTTTTCAACAGATTTAGAAAACCCGGACCCCTTGGAGGACTTTTCGGAGGATTTGTACGACACGGGTGAGTACTACCTCACATAATGCTTGCCATTTCTTTTCTCGAATTGCACGACTAGTTTGTGTACCAAACATGCATATTTACAACTTTCATGAAATATATTTTGCTGCATCATGAACTCTACCATTTGTGAAAATATGCTACTTAACAAGATAATTACGATAAGACTTGTAAAAGATTGCATGTAAATACAGACAAGACTAATTGCATCGTATGACATGGTACACCAGTACATGCAGGATAACAGCCATGAGCTTACTATATATGTTAACTTTATGGTCAAATGTGTGTGTTATATGGGCCTTGGATCCAATAGTTATTGGTAACCGCCGCAGCCATGCCTAATGGTTGGTCACTACAGGATGTACATCACTAGTAGTGTGGGCCACCCGAGGTTTGACTTGATCGAGTTGCTAGTGTTATGGACGGTAGCGTACAATATCTGGGGCACCGATATTGTATAACAGGTCCCTCGAGACAACGCCAACCTTGTTGAAAATGAGTAATATCTTGGGTAGAGCATATTGTTGAACTATCACTGATTCTCATAATTATGGCATGTACTATATCTATATTACATTCATGGATAACTCTCATACCTAAAATGTTGCATACTTTACCAAACAGAGTTCATCACTAAATGACATAGGTATTGTGTGCATTATTACTCACACAGTCCTTGGACTTACCCCTTTATTTTTTTCCCCTCCATTCTGTATAATTACACTGTTTAGCTAGCATAGAGGAGGATGCTTTCAAATAGAGTAATGGTGGTGACCTAAGACCTGATTCAGGCCATTTTTTAGGATATGGACCCAGTATGGCTGAAATCCATGTGGGACGATGGACGAACCACACGGACAGGAGATGATCGAGATAGTCATTATGTTGGCTTTACTTAAGAGTAGGCGTTGATTTTGTTATCTTATTTCCAAAAAATTATCTTGTGGTTTGTAACCTATTTTGATGATGGGTCCGTTGACCAGTACATTTAAGGATCTATTTATGTGATGGTGTTTTATCTTTACTCTGGTTATCTTGATTGTGGCATTTAGTTATTGTTTTCTTATTCCTGTAGTTAAAGTATTCCGCTTTATTCTCTCATTTAGGAGAGGTTAAAATCCCTGAGTCTTGTCCTGATATGGATAAGGCTGAGAGACGAACCATAAAGTCAATTACCAGTTAATTGATTTCCACTGGGCGTTACAGTTGGTATCAGGGCCTTATACTCTAAAGACTGCAGGATAGAAGGAGAGAAAGCCTAGGCAATGATCACACCGGAGAATAGGCTAGTTAGCTATTTGGAATTAGTCCATAGGTTGGTCGCTTGGTTCTAGCCAAGTCGGTTCTAACTTAGCTGCCCATTGTAGAGAATGCCGCCCCGAAGCAATCTAGCAACCGGACCTAACGCTCAAGAGATTGGGAATGTCGAGGACAACATTCAACTAGAGCTTGTGGACATTCCAGTGTACGAGGCAGCGCCCCCGGGACGGGATCAAGTGATGGATGCGATTGGCCAATTAGTATCGGCCTTGGACCGAGATAGGGTGGCGAGGCAGCCAGCCTCAGGGCCTGGTTGTTCCTTGAAGGACTTCTGTAGTCATCACTCAGATAGTTTTGACGAAACCAACGATCATATCAGCGTGGAGAACTGGCTGAATGATATGGATGAGCTCCTAACTACCACTGGGTGTACTAATGAGTAGAAGGTCGTATACGCTGCTTATAAGCTTACTGGAGAGGCCAAGCGTTGGTGGCAAGACGAGAAGGTTGTACTCATCGCTGAGTTGGGTTGGAGATCGCAATTACTTGGCCCATCTTCAAGCACGAGTTCAATCGGAACTTCTTGCCTAAGCTTGTGCAGGAAGCGAAGGCATGAGAATTCATGGACTTGGTCCAGGGGAGGATGTTGGTGATTGAGTATCCAGCGAAGTTTCTTTAGTTGTCAAGGTTCAACATGTACCTCATCCCGGATGAGGAGAAGAAGGCGAAGAAGTTCAAGTGAGGTCTAAACACCCATATCTGCAATTTCTCTCAATTAGTTGATCGGGCTTCGATCTTTAAAGTAGAATGTGGTGGAGTACGAGGACCAAAAGAGGAGAGCTAAAGGACCTAGTACTTCATCTGGAGAAGTAGGGTGTTGTGAAAATTTTAATTACTCGCAAGTGCACGAATCGTTTTGCAATATAGGGATGCAAGTGTAAGGTCGAACCCACAAAGAATTGTGTTTATGAAAACAAAATTTATACCTAAACTAATTAAATCTTAACCTAGTTCCAAAAAAGATTTGATTTTTGAATTGCAAATCAAGAAAACACAAACTAAACAAGATAAAATTAACCAAAAGATAGAGTACTAAGGTTTTGCAATCCGCACTCACCCAATCATAGCAACACATTTCATGTTCATCAATATTAATATGAAGTTCTCACAAATAAAATCCTATGTATGTTCTACTATGCTTCAAAGATTAATTAAATCATTCATTGAATCCGTTCTTTGCAAAAATCATAAAAGATATTCAGTTTAAATTAAATCATAAGATGAATCCGTAAATCACAAAAGATATCCAATTTAAACCAAATCATAAAATGTATTCATAGAGTGAAACACAATGAATATCCTATGTTTTGATAACTAAAAAACTCAACCAATCAATTAAATGAAACTATCTCAAATCATCAAATGTATCTGCGAACCACATCACAAGAGATATCCAAGAATCATCCCACTAATTAAATTGAAATAGAACAATTGAAATATTAAAACTCAATAAAATCGGATAATATTAACTTACATGAAAATAATGTTGCTCTTCATCGATGAGGCTTCATCCTCAACCTTAGTTGAGAAATTAGCTACACATGATTATGAAAAATAAAACCAAAACGTAAAGAAAAACTACGCTAAAAGGGGAGAAAAGGTATGAAATTTCGGACTTGGTCTCTAGCCCCCTTTTCTTGAGGCTTAGCAATCTATTTATAAGGGTTTCTAGGGTTTTAAACCCTAAAAATAGCACGGGTGCCTAGCTATCAGACGAGTGCTCTCAATCGCACTCGTGCATGTGATCTTCCTCCTACGGTGCAGCGCTCGTGCGTTGATGCTTGCTTGGGGGCATGGTTGCACTCGAGCGCTACCCTACTCAGCTCGAGCCCAAATGCGCTCGAGTGCAAGGTTGTGCGCTCAATCCTACTTCCTCAAATGGCTCTTTTTCAAACTTTGCATTTTCCCTTTTAAAGGCACAGTTTTCCTTTAGCAACATATAAAACACTAAAAACACAAAATATTAGATTATAAGGAAAAATGCAGTTTACCCCCTGAAGTTTTAGGGGTTTTTCAATTTTAACCCCAAAGTTCAAAAATTGGCAATCTACCCCCCTGAAGTTTCAAAAATTGGCAATTTAAACCTCCGTTACTAATTTCCGTTAAATTTGATGGAAATTTTTTAAAAAAAACCTAAGGGTAATGATGTAATTTCATAGATTTCCGTCCATTTAGACGAAAAAATTAAGTGGAGGGTTTAAATTACCAATTTTTGAAACTTCAGGATGGTAGATTGACAATTTTTGAACTTTGGAGTTAAAATTGAAAAACTCCTGAAACTTTAGGGGGTAAACTGCATTTTCCCCTAGATTATAATACGATTAAGGGATTAACAAATGTAAATTAAGTTGCTCAAATATGCAATATTTGGCACTCATTATAGGGCAAACTAAGAGGGTGGCAGTGAGAAGTTATCCACCTCAACGGCCACAAGGACATGCCCCAAATACCTCTGAAGCCCAGTAGCACCAGAAGGGTCAGACACCGAAGTTGTGCCAAAAGTACAACAAGGTTCACTAGGGACTCTGTAGGATGGGTGTGGGGACGTGCTACCGGTGCGGCCAGTTTGGCCATTTCATCCCTTGTCCTTCCGGCTATTATGGGCAATAGAAAAGTTAACAGTGAAATTTGGAACTTGTACAAAAACAGTATCTAAGAGATTCGAACGATACATGGATAATACGTGAAGTTGACGAAGATGGTCTGTAATTGATCTTATCATTCGCCTCGCTTTATACCCAAATCCAACAAGATTTCCAAAACAGTCGAATTCCGAGATGTTTAACCATCTTTTTTTTTTTTTTTTTTGTACAGAGTTTTAGGCATTTACTACATCGGATTCAAGGACTTAGTTTAGAATAAAACTCATCAAATGTCCCATCTTCTTGCATGTTGATCTCTTCAAATTTAGAAACTAACATCTGAAGTTTTGAAGATCTCACACTTTTAGCTCCTTCATGAGTAGTTTCTAAAGTTTCACATGCTTCCTTAGATATTTCACATCTAGAAATTCTTGAGAATTCTTCAGTTGAGATAGATATGAAGATGAAATTTGTGGCTTTGTCATTAGCAATGGAAGCATTATTTTCATCCCTTGTCCATTCGGCTATTATGAGTGATAGGGAAAGTTAACAGTGAAATCTGGGAGTTGTACAAAAACAGTATCTAAGATATTTGAATTTCGAACAATACATGGATGATATTTGAAGTTGACGAAGATGGTCTACAATTGATCTCATCATTCGCCTCACTTTATACCCAAATCCAACAAGATTTCCAAAACGGTCGAATCCTTCTACTAAGAAAAGATGCCCATAAAAAATTCATGGCCTACCCTCCAAAACCCTAGTTTTGTCCCATTCATATTCAAACTCTATAATGAAAAGATTTGAAGGTGTTCTTGCCAAAAATCTTTCAGCCCCTAACCAATGTCGATTTGATTATTTCGTTACTCGCTTTCATGTCAGCAATGAGCTTTCCAACCAAGCATAACCTTCCCCTATCCACCATTTCTTCCAAAGCCTCCTCTGATAATGTGAATTTTCCCCATAACTTAGTAAAATCCTCTGCCATATTACTCACCTTAGTAAATCCTTTGCCATATTACCCCTCTTAACGATAGAAGAAAAAGAAAAGAACAAAAATCCTTCACAACCTTGTACAGACAAGAAGATCCTTCTTCTCCTCTAGGTTTCAAAATGTGCACCCTAGAAAGAATAGTCCGGTTATGTATTTTTTATCTTTAAGTATATCATTGATGCCTTAAAATATGGATATTTGCAATTTGTTTAGAAGTGAAATTCTCAAATACATTTTGTATGATTGAGATTGGTTCATTAAGTCCTTACATGACCTCTCAACAATTATGTGAAGTGAATTAGGATCTTTCCCTATATGATTGAGAAAAGCACAATTTTTTCATTCCTAACTTTCTTCCAATTCTTGAATCCATGATTAGTGAATACATATTGCATAGGATTTGCAGATTGGCTTACTAGAGAGAAACATGGAAAACAAAATTTTGCATCTATATCAAGTGAATATTCAAGCCATGAAGGAAATAACTTGAATTACAAAGGTTGAAAGCTATGAAGATGACTTACTGGTTCAGATCTCAAGTACTTTGAGAGAGTAAGTTGGTACATACCAACATTAATGTAAGCTCGTCGAATTTTATCCTCTTTATTAACATCAAAATCTCATATTTGGGGATGCAATCCAAGATTACACTCCAATGAACTAAAATAAATTTCATTGATGTCAAAAATTTTGAGATTTTGTAAGAGGACTTTTAAAAATTGGCATATTAGAGGTTACTGATGATGCATCACCAACATTGACTTCTGAACTTTGTATACTTTTTTCTTTTGAAAAAAATCAACTATAAGGTTGTAATCGAGGTGAGCCAAGCCGAGCCAAGCCGAGCCGTGCCAACCTTTAAAATTTCAAGATTGGATCATTTATGAGGACGCCTATTTGAGTCGAGCTATGAAATATGTGTTTAAGCTCTACTCAGTGGAAGCTCGTTGAAAATGCCAGTCGAGCACATAAATGTACGTCATTTACCTTTTTAAGACGGCAATTCACGACCTTTCAACAGTAAAGGATGCCATTTTCTTTTCTCGACTAATGGAAAGCTATACATACCAAAAGACGACCAAAATTATATAGCTAGATAGACAACTTATTCATGATCGCAAACATTCTAAACTACAACACAACACCAAAAAAAAAAAATCATAATCTACATTATATCTATGCACAACGTTGGTCGATGAAAACCATTAAACTGAGCCAAACATAGAACAAAATGAACGATATCAGACAAAGTAAGGGAAGTGGTGGACAGAGAAAACAATGGTGGGTCATTGATTATGAGAACGTACGTACCTGCCTGTGAGTTGCCGAAGTTGTTGACTGGGTGGAGAGAGAGAGAGAGAGAGAGAGAGAGAGAGAGAAGGGGGGGGATAAGGCTAGGCGAAAACCAAGAGCATTTAAAAATAAATAAATATCTTAAAATTTATTCCATATCATTGATGTGGGAAATTGGAGAGCACTTTATTCAATATCATTCTTTAACGACTTACAAAAAAAAAATTCTTCCCCAAACGAAAATCTAAGAGCATTTAAACCAAGAGCGGAAGAGGGAGTGCTTTCCCACACATATGTGCACTCCAACTGCCATTTAAATGTGTATGGTAAGTGTGGTTAAGATAAAAATTCAAAAGTTGCATGTGGGAAAGTGTGACAGCTGGACGCTTTATTCAATATCACCCTTTCCCAAACGACAAAAACCAAAAGCATTTAATGGCGTGTTTATTAAATCTCGTCCCTTGTTCCCTAACCTTGAAAACCATTTTGTCCTTTACAAAATACAAACGATAACTATGTGTCATTTAAGGATTGAGAAATATAGCCATTAAAGTGCTTTCCCGAGACTAAATGTTCAAGAAAAATAGCTGTAATGGCGCTTTCTAAACTTAGCTCATTTTAAGGATGAAAAGCTTCAGAAAAAGGCTCATTTTAAGGCTAAAATATGTCGGGAAACATAGCCGCCAAGGCGCTTTCCCGAGGACAAGCATTCAAGGTTAGACTTTTTTGTTTATTCTTAATGATTGCAAAAATGAAGGTAAACAAGACGGGGCAAAAGAGAATTTTTCATTAAAATTTTTCACAATCTTACAAAGTCCATTTATCCTCGGGCTCGAAAGTCCAGACGCTTCTCGAGGTTACATTGGGCTCCGAGGACTCATCGGCAGGGTTATATCCGAACTCAGTGATGTCTCGAGCATCTGACATCTGCTTCAGACCGAAGCGAATGAGTTCTTCAATAGCCTCAGCTTCCAGAGGAAAGGCATCGGGAGTGGCCGTGTCTATGTTAATGTGGGACAAAGGGTTGAAGGCTAGATCTTTGAAGGTCTCAAAGCCCAAAGCATACCCTCGGGCCCAGCCTTGGTCTTTAGTCCAAGATGCGAAGGACAGCTGCTTGAAGTAGCTCCGAGCTTTTCCTTGTAGTGGCAGAGCTGCTCCTTCGGATGCTTGAACTTCTCCTTAATCCCTTTCGTTTTCGCCTCGGCCTTCTCGGTTCTTAAACACTGCACTGAGGCTTCCTTCTAGGCTTCCTGAAGATCTGAAGATATAAGAGCTATCCTAGCAAGCAGTGCATTGCGCCTCAACCTCGAAGCATCTTTCTTCAAGCTGCCTACGCTCTTTCCCGAGGATTGAATAATCTCCTTCAAGCCCCTCAGATTTTGCCTTGGAGGCCATAAGCTCAGCCTCTAGATCATGAATCCAAGAATTGGCCTCACCAATTTTAGAATTGGCTTCTCCAGCTTGGTTTTCCACAATTGACAACCTTTGAGTCGAGAGAAGTAGCTTGTTGTCTTGCTGAGCCAAAATCCCCTTTAGCCAAGCATTCTCAACCTCGGACTCCTCTAACCTCTTCTACAAATTATCGGTCTCTGAAGTCGTGCTCTGAAGGTAGTTCCTGAAGTCGCAATTAAGGCATATTGACTTCATAATACTCTGTAAAAAAGGAGCATAGTGAGCCAAGTTATGAAAAAAGCAAAAATTGCGGAAAAGAGAAGCACTTACAATTATCTGGTAGAAAAGCATATGCTCCATCACTTCCTTAGGGGGTTTTCTGCCAACACCCGCTAGGTGTTCCAGGGGAATCAGACCCACCAAGGTGCTAAAAGGATTCCCTAGCAATCCTTGGCTCAAGTTAGAGAGGGGTGCCCTAACTGTCCAACTGACTGTGTTAGGATTCCCAAGGAACTGGCCGGTTGCAAAGTCTTGGTAGTATTGCTTGTAGTTGGGATATGGGCATGATCCTCGGTTGATGGAGGAGCCTCTTCGGTTTGGGTCAATGCCCTCCCATCCTGGGGATTCACCTCAGTTACACGAGGCAACTCTTCGGAACCAAATCTAGCCTAGAGTTGACGAGGCATATTCTCGGTACCTTCAGCCTCAGAGATAGGCTCGGTGTCCATGGACTTAGGGTTGCTCGACGTCGTTAACCTTAGGAGCCACCGAAGGACGCCTGGACTTGACTTTTTCTAGAGTCGGACTCTCTACGAAAATAGGCTCCTCTGCCAAGGCTTCCGAACGTCTGGCCATATGAGCAGCGACTTCCCTAAGGAGGCGCTCCACGTAATTCAGAGACTTCTCATCTGAGCCAGAAACCAAAGGAGACAGGGCTCCCCGGGAACCTCAAAAACGGGTATAGCAGCAATCGGCCGAACTTCTAACAGCCTTGCAGATCTAATTTTGAGGGTAGCCTTGAAGTTCCCACGGTACAAACCATCGGCTTGGAGGGAAAGTTCTTTGATTAACCCATGACCTGGGAAAAAGTGTTCATAAGGGTGGCAGACTTCGCTGCCCCCGAGCCAGCTTTAGACTTCTTCCTCTTTAAAGGATGAACATCCAGATCCTCAAGTTTGTCAACTATCCTCCGCGGAGTCACAACAAAATCTTGGTGTTTAACTAGCACAGGAATTCTCAGGGAAGCTTCGGTCACCTTCCTTTGGCCCTTCTCTGCGACATACTTCTTGGAAGGCTCACTGGCCTTATATTTGCCTTTTTCAGCAACAGTCTTTCTTGGAGGCTCAGCAACTGTCCTCCTCGAAGCCTCGGGAGCTGGCCTCTTCCTCGGTAAAGCTGCGCTACCCAACCCGCCAGCTGGGGAGTACGCAAAGTATTTCTCTAAGTTGGTCATGATGCCCAGGATCGTGTCAACTCGATCCTCTTCCACCTCAGTCAAATCGGGATCCTCTTGTCCTGCAAAGAATTATTTTCAGCCGAAGATATACTTGTAAAAAAAAATTTACCTTCAGCCGAAGGTATACTTGTTTCCCGAGGAACCCTCGAGCATTGTACTGCCTCCAAAGGTGAGAACTCCCAGCTTCCCAAGGCGAAGAAGAATGAATTCTTCCACTTTTTGTTATTGGGAAAGGTGGTTCGTAGATGAATGCACTTCACCTTCTTTCGAACTTGAAAGGTGAAGAGTATGTCGGATCTGGGATTCTTGGTGAGTCGGTACACCTTCAGAAACTTCCGAACAGTTAAAGGATGCTCCTCCCTAAGAATGCATGGCCACGAACCACACAGGCAAAAAGTACCTCCAACCGTTCAGCACGATTTGCTGAGGAGCCAGGTTGAGGTGACTTAGTAGTTCCCGAATAATTCTCGGGAAAGGTAGCTTGAAACCAGTTATAAACATGGTCTCGTAAAGGCATACCTCGTTCACCTTGGTATTCACCACCGCTCCACTTTGTGCTTCATCAAAACGCAAACTGACTAACGCAGGGATGAAACAAAACCTTCTAATCCAAGATTCATCAAGCTCAACTTCCACAGGGCCATCGGAGTCTGACCCTTCGTTGTGACCCATCAAATAAAGAAACTCGAGAAACAGCAACCGAGGAATGCACACGTAATCACTTCGAATAAGCAAGTGGGTAACGCTTAATCGAAGGTGGTCAACCGTAGGTTTGATGAGAGGAAGAAGGAAATGGAGATATTGAAGAACTAGACTGTTTAGGCCAACGAAAGGCTCGGTAGATGGTACAGATCTGACCGAAGCTGTAAAGAAAACCACTCTCAAGAAGTAGTATTGAGAGAAGTTGTTGGAATGGAAGCAAGCCAGTGGAGAAACCAAAGTTGCAAAAAGCTCTCAAGAGGAACGAAAACGGAGATTTTTGTGAGAGAGAAGCTTTTGTAAGATGAAGAAAGAAGGAAAGGGGGACCTTTTATAAAACCTCTTGGAAGTGTACTCAAGTGGAAAGATGCAAGAAGCGGTGCAAGAAACCCTAGGGTTGCTTCGGAACCCCCAACCACATTAAAAGCCTTTAAAAGGCGCAACTCGTCGAGCCAAGTAGGAGTCGACACGTGGCTGCCACAGGTTGCCACCACACAGCTGGTGACACGTGACAAGATCCTCGAGACCCACACTTTGTCAAAAGAGCTGTCCATCGCTTGGGAAGACCAACAGTCTCTAGACGTCGTTGGCTCGAGAAGTTCAACAGAAAAAATTTCCTAGGGAAATTCATTTCAAAAAATTTCAAGTCTTGGAAATCCTATCCAAAAAAATCCTCATACCGAGGTTTGGTCGGTAACCGATCCATTTTTAAGAACGAGAAATTTTCATAGTCACTTGGACAAGGAAATTATGGGGTAACTGTTGGGTAATGGATCAGCCACTTTAAAGCCCAACAGAACTCTAGGCCCGGTCCAATGAGCAAGCCCACTAAAGACTGGCCAAAACCGAGACATAGTCGGCCCAGACCAAAGCATGGTCAGCCCACCGAGGGCATGACAGTCTTTCCACTGAGGGTGCAATGGTCCTTCGGCAAGTGAAGGAAACCCACATTTACTAATGAACGTCTGATACACCCAGCGCCCAAGCTAAGTCCCACATTCATTAGAACGTGACCTAGCTGTCAGCGTCCAACCAAGACACGTATACCTGAAGATAACTCGTGAGCCCACATCTAACATAAGCGTGGCCAACCCACTCTCCAAACCTACGATCTCATGATCGTAGAGTAACCCACAACCTATAATCCACTTCATCACACATTGCGCACTGTGGATCCTCGCGAATGTGGGGTTGAGAATCGAGGAATGACAACCGCTACTTGATGCCTATAAAAGGGAAGCTCCAATTCTTTATTTAGTAGTCACAATTCTCTCACAAGCTCTCTTGATTACTTGTTCTCCCTTTCTCAAATCAAACACTGACTTAGGCATCGGAGCTATCCCCGCCAGCACACCCCTGCAGCTGTTATCCTATTTTTCCTATTTTGCAAACCGACGACTCCTCAGACTTCGCGCAGTGTCACTCCTTGGAAAACTGTCATCAACAATCATCATAACATTTGATAGTTGTGAAGTCAGAAGTATTTTTTCTTCAGTCATCATCATCATGGTAACCATTATCAAGACAAAAGTAGTCATATGTTTTCATTGCTCCCCGTATCATATAAAATTGGCACATTCAAAAACACTCCTTAGTCATTATTAGGGGTGTAAAAAAAACCGGAAAACTGGGGAGCCAGTTTTGAAACCGGTTGGAAAACCGGATAACCGAGTACCTCAGTTCCGGTTCCGATTTTTGGCACCCAGTTATAACCGGGTAACCGGGTGCATATATAATAATAATAATAATAATAATAATAATATATTTTATATATATTTTTTGGCTTTTGTTTTTTTTTTGTATATATTATTAAATTTTTTTATTTTATATATATATTGCTCCTTAACAACTACATTGCTAAAAAACATAAACCCTCCAAGCTTGTTTTTCTATAAAAGAGAGGCATATCCTCTCATTCTAATTTCAACTCCAAGCCACTTGTTGAGCCCAAAATACAAAATTTTTGGGCCAAAATACAAATTTTTGGCCCTCCAACCCTCCAAGCTTGTTGTTAAATAAGCCCAAAATAATTTTTTTTTTAAAAAAACAGTTACCGGGTTCTGAAACCGGTACCAACTTAACCGGGCACCCTGTTCCGCTTCCGATTTTCAAAAAAAGCCAAAACTGGAGAGCCCGGTTCCGGTCCTGGTTTTGGCCAATAACCGGAAACCGGAACCGGATTTTCACCACTAGTCATTATGGTTATAAATCATAAAAATTTTAATGGGTAAAAGATTAAAGTGCAATTTGCAAATAAAATGTTTCAGACTTCAATGGGTTTCTTGCAATTTGCATTTAAGACACTTATACTGCTTCTATGTTTTACATGATTTTTAGGTCATTGTATTTGGGCCAACTGGCCTAGTCTTTTAAAGGATAGGGCCGTAGGGGCCAAGCCATTAATGGGTAGGGCCTAATCATTAAAATATGGCCAGGCTTTTAATCATTTTAAATTTGAGAATTTCATCTATGTGTGGGTCAAAATAATGAAAAATAATTATGCACTTCTATCAAAAAAAAACGTGGTTGGTTCGGGCCCCTTGGCCACTACCATAGTTGGACTTTATTTTAGAAAGGGCCGGATATCATCAACTCAAATGTCAAGATTTCTAAAACTAAAAACTGGATATTTAATATAAAAAACGCTAAAACATAAGAAGGTTTTATAATTTTATTTATGTTTTATTTTATTTTATCAAAACGTAAGTTTTGAATTTTATATAGATAAAATAAATAAATAATTAAAAATTAAAAATAGGATCTTTAGCACTATGAGAAAGCGTGCTCGAAGGCATTATCTGATCATCAAGATAGGTCCAACTACTCCGAATCTACCCAAATAGGTTTTGTTACCCAATTTGTTAATCAGCAATTAAATATCAATTTTTTTTGTGTGTATATTTTATGAAATTAGATATGGTCATATTCAATGACACTTCCATGTGCACTTTAAATAATTAACGTGTCGTGCTCAAACTTTATAACTTCCAAATCTCGACCACATTTAAATAAGGAAAAAGAAAAGAACATAATGTAGATTCTGGTTGGACTATTCACCTACTAATTGCTAAACAAGAGACATCAATGGAAATTCCACTTCCTTCATAAGAACCTTTTTTTTTGTTTTTTTTTTTTTTTTTGGGAAAATACACTTTATTCTCTAAACTATCTACACATTTGCACTTTTAACCCTAGTATAAGAGAAATTCCACTTACAAGAGTGAACTCTTTCTTTCATAATTAATGTTTGGAAGGTTTTAATTTCTTTGTGGGAAAAAGTGTAAAAAAGCCTTCCAAATTAACACCAGTTTACAATAGAGTTCCACAATGTTCAAAATGTACTAAAGTAGCCCATCAAACTACTAAAGAGTGTCAAAAATGCCACATTTTTTTTATATTCCTATAGTACCCCTATTCTTTTAAAAACTTAAATAAAAAATTAATAAACAAAAATTAAACAAAAAAACAAGGAGCAAAAGAAAAAAGAAAATTGGGATAAATAAATAAAATAAAAAATAAAAAATAAAAGTTGTAGTTGGCCTAAATTACAAATCATTTGATATAGTATGAAAGTGAAATCGGAAGTTCCTCGGACATGCCAAAAAAATAATTTAGTTCCAAGAGTCAAATTCCATTAAGAAATTTGATGAATCGTCGAATTCTGGTTAAACGTCATGTCAACGCCAATAAAAATAGCGACACATGTCACTTTTAATATATATATCAGTAGTCAAATTCCATTAAGAAATTTGATGAATCGTCGAATTCTGGTTAAATGTCATGTCAACGCCAATAAAAATGGCGACACATGTCACTTTTAATATATATATATATATATATATATATATATATATATAAAACTAAAAAAACTAAAAAATAATTCTTTATTTTTTGTTATGTTCGTTTTTAAAAGAATAAGAGTATTATAGGAATATTAAAAAATATGTGGCCTTTTTGACATACTTTGATAGTTTGATATGCTACTTTAGCATATTTTGAACATTGTTGAGCTTCTACAAAAACAACGGTAGTTTATGGGGCTTTTTCATATTTTTTTCCCTTTCTTTTTTTAATGTTGTACCCCATGTTTTATTTTTTTATTTTTGGAAAGATGCAGTGGCCATGATATCGAAAAGAAAAACAATTTTTTTAAGAGATACTAGACATCACTCTCTCAACCATCGTTTAACCATCTATTTTGCAAATCTAATGAATCCGCCATTGATTTGTGGACTCATATGGGTTATGCAAAAATTCAGTAGTAGATTCACCCATTCACTATAAGGAGATGGTTGAAAGATGGTTGAAAATATTGGTTGGAATAACTTCCCATCATTTTCTCATTTTTTTAATAATCATTTTGATTTTCTTTTTTCTTTTTCTTTTTTCTTTTTTTTAAGAGTTAAAATATATTTTTCGCCCCTGTAGTTTAACAACTTTATTTTTTGCCCCCTAGGATTTTATTTTTATCATAGGAAGTAGATGTGGTTTATATAAAGACGAAGATGGTATATCTTTCAAACTTCCGACCAAAAATTAACCAAAATTCACGTCAACACACCTAAAATCTTGACACGTATCCTTATACAAAATTAAAAATAAAAAATAATTTTTTTAAATTAAAAACATTAAAAAATAAATTAATTAAATTAAAATTTTCTTTTAAAAAAAAAAAAGCAAATTTTTTTTTTTTTGAAAAGGAGTGGCCGGCAAACCCATTATTATTATTATTATTTGGCCCTTGAAGGTGGTCGGACCATCCCCAATGGCCAACCCATTTCTTTTTTTATTGGCCTTTTGGAGTGGCCGACTTGAGGTGGCTAAAACCACCCCACGCCAAACGGGGATGGCCGAGCCACCCCCAACAGCCTTGGGGGTGGTTCGGCCACCCCCAAAACGGCCCGGGGTGGTTTCCAAAAAATAATTTTGCTTTTTTTTTTTGTAATTTTTTAATTTTTTTAAAACAATAATTTTTTAATTTTTAATTTTGTATAAGGACACGTGTCAAGATTTTAGAGGTGCTAACGTGGATTTCAATCAATTTTTAGATGGAAGTTTGATGGAGGTACCATCTCCGTCTTTATGTAAACCACAAGTACCTCATATAATAAAAATTAAATCCTAAGAGACAAAAAATAAAGTTGTTAAACCGAATAACATATTTAACACTTTTTTTTTTTAAATCTATTTTGATTTTCTTCTTTCACCTTGGGATTGGGGAAACCACATGAACTACAATGTTTATTTTTTTCACGTGTTTTTTTTTTTTTTTTTCAAAAAAAACTATACAATTTTCATTTAGCATGAATGTACAATCAAAGTCATCTTCCACCATAGGCTGATACCCTTCCTTTTGGCTGCAAAAAGATATATTTTATAATGAAACAAAATTAAAGGTATGCATGCATCAATCATCACCTTTTGTTTTGTCTCTAGACTCTGGAGTTTTCAAATGGCCCTAGGTGACGGAAAGGGTCTTATTAATATTTTAAGATAAAAGTAAAATAATAAAAGGGAGAAAGGAAGTCCAAGTTTAGCATAATCAATGAGACCATTTTTATTTCGCTCTTTAAATTTATTTTTTATTTTAATTAAAACAAATTATAAATTTTTTTTACTACCAACTTTTTCAAATTTCATACATACCCTTCAAACTAAAGATTCACTTTTACAATCCCTTGTAAAATATTATTTTTTAATAATTTCTTTATTATTGTAAGAAGTGAGAATATAAACTTTTAAATTTTCTTATGATTTGAGGAGTGAATAAGAAGTACTCTTTGTAGGGAGCACTATTCATGCTCCCCAATTTTTTACCCAAAATAAAGAGTATTGAAATTTCTCTCAAAATAAAAAAGTGAGATGGGAATGCTCAATTGCTCAAAGTCCTCATGCAGTAGTTTGCTTTGAAAGATGAGCACTCCTAGCAACTCCCTTATACGGAGTTTGTTCCCTAAATTTAAGGAATATGTCCAAAAAATCACAAAAAACGTCCCACAACGGATTTTCTAAATGAACCTTAAACATTATGGATGTTACAGTGAAACCCAATATTTTATGTTTTATTATTGTAATCCTTATGATTATTAAAATTAAAAAAAAATGATTCTCTCTCTTCTCTTCTCTCTCCTCTCTCCTCTCATGTCTCACAATTTTCTCTCATCTTTCTTCTCATATATATATAATATAATTAAAAATAAATAAATATTTTAATGATATAAAGAATGATTAAGGAAAGTTATTGAAGAATATTTTGACATAGAAAAGCATAAAGTAATTTAAATTTTTAAATATAAAAAAATTACGAAAAAAGTGCTAGGAATGCTCAAAATAGGATAAAATGAACTACAAATTTGGGTGGTGAGGGCCAGTGGGCCACCGCCACAATTTTTTTTTTTTTTTTTTTTTTTAAATACCACCGTCATTTTGGTGCTTTGGAACCTGAGGTTTTTTTCTTTTTTAATCATTTTCTCTACATATGACATTCCATTGTAACCATGCAACGTGGCAACGATATATAACAAACTAACAAAGTAAAAGGAAATGTTAATGACGTGGGGCCGGGCAATGTCGGCTTTCGTAATCTTTAGGAGGGAGAAGGATTCTCTCAATTTCAATGCTTTATTTTTGTAAGGGATCGGCTCTTCTCCATTTTAAAATGAAAAAAATCTGGATACCTTTAGGAGGGGGCAACCAATGATCATTTATCCCTAACAATCCCCTTATGACATAAAAGGGAAATTGTTAGGTTAAAAATAAGTGAGAGAAATAAGTGTCATTTTTTTTTTTTTAGAAAATAATATTTACTTAGGACTAGAAGAATACAAGGAAAATACGAGGAAAGCACCTAACATTCCCCTATCAAAAATTACAAATATATTTTTTTTAAAATTTTTATTCAATCATATTAACCTATAAAAATCAATTTTTATTCATAACATAAAAAATTAATATTAAAAAAATTGAGTACCGTTAAATGTCCTTCGGTCCTTTCCATGTCCTTCTTGTATCCCTTCAAAACTGATGTGACTTTTAAAATCATTATCGGATTGAAATTTAATAGTAATTTATCACAAATCTAATGGTGATTTTAATGTCATATCAGTTTTGGAATGATATAATGATGACTTTTAGCATTATTCAAAAAAATTAACCTAAAATTTTGAGTTCAGGATGAGATTTGGAGGTGGTCCAGCAGTTTGAGGAGAAACTCAAACTCAAAAAATAGTTTACGTTATTTAAAAACGGAAACTATTTTCTAAAACTAAAGAAGCTATTTTGGTCCAAACCGAAAATATTACTATTATTTTGGATCACACCAAACACCGAAAAATTTGAATAATATTATATGTCGAAACAAACGGAGCCCAAGAATTATTGTAGTGTTACAAATAATCTTTATTATTCAGTTGTAGTTTATTATTGCTTAATTTGTTTTACCGTTGAGTCTTAAACCATTTTGATGAAGAAAAAAAAATGAAATCACTTTAATTAGTTTTCTACATTTTGACCGTTGCTTGAAAAATTCAGTTTTGAGTCTTTTGACCTTTGTACATATAGCAGTATTGGCCGTCTCACTAAAACTATTTTTTTGTTATTTAGTTAGGTAATTTGGTGAAAATACTTAAAACCTCTCATTTTCGGCCGTATCAATTTGATGAAAATAATAATGGTGAGTAGTGAGTACGGTTCACTCACCAATTAAATAAAAATGGTTTATCTCTCCCCATTTTTCTTTTTCGTTTCTCTATTCTTCTTTAATAGTTAGATAAATAATAAACAAATATTTTAAAAATAATATTTAAATAGAATAGTAAAAGTGAATTGTTAAAATAGAGAGGCTGCTGGAGTGCTCTAAAAAGTGAATAGTTAAATAAAATAAAAATAAAAAAATAGATTGGATCTCCAACGCTTAAAACCTTGACTAATTTAGCATCCAAATTGTCGCAATTCGATCATTTTGGCTTTTTTTAACCACTTAGGCTCCAACTGGACACACACCCTTAATCTTTTTTAAATTTTTTTTTTTTTTTTTTTCACTTGGGATGGGGCATTTTGAGAAGAAAAAAAAAAGTTAGAATAGTTGAATTGCAATAATTTAGAAGTTTGGAGAGGTCAAGTGTCATTTTTTAAATATTGGAGGTCAAAGTACAAATGAGTGAATAATTCATAAAGGTAAAATGTATTTTTTCCTAAAAAAAATTCATAAAGGTAAAATGTATTTTTTCCTAAAAAAAATTCTGCTTTTAATTATTTTAGTGAATAAAATTTGATGAGTCTTCCAAACAAGTTCTAAAAGCATTTGTTCGTGAATAAGTTTTATGGTTTTGACGTCATATGACGGTTTGGTCATAAATTTATTTTCTCTTTGCCTTAAGAGTTTAGAAAACTAGCAGCTTACGTCTATAAATAGACGTTACCTAAGAGCACTTTATATCCTTAATATACATTTAACTCGATTTTAGAAAAACCAAAGAGAGCGTGTAAAATTGATTGCAAATTCCATCTTGCTTCCTTTGTTGTCATCCCATTCGGTCCTTAATCAAATAATTTTATATGTTTTTCTCTTTGCGATTTTTCATCAGAGTTGTTTTATTAGGTTTCGTTGTTTGGAACTGCATATTTAATAAAGGTAGAAGCTATAATTTAAATTTGAGAGGTTACGTGTCAAGAATTTCAATTATATTGAGTTATATATTCTGCAAGGCACGAATCAACTTTTAAGGATAACGCTTTTACATGATTCTATAGCATTGTGAGATCTTTTCATACTCTACTTTTCGTCTCTTATATTTTTTTTTTTTTTTTTTTTGAAGAATAAGAGTCGTATGCTTTTATTGATTCTCAAAAAAGCAAAATCAAAGAGAGGGAATTGGGTCCTCTCACCTTACAATACCACAAATACATGGTGGGATGGATGTCCACCTGACTGTATCTATGACATGGGTCCTAGCTCTTACAGCTAGTTCATGGGCAGCCGTATTCGCCTCTCTCCGGGTGTGGGTGAAAACCGCCTGGTCCAAACTTTGGAGACGTTCCTTTATGGCTTCGGTTAAATGCCCATGCATACTTTCACAGGGTGTCTCTGATCTTACTTCTTTAACAACCTGCAATGCATCACCTTCAAACCATGCCTTCGAGTAGCCTTGTTCAATGCAGAACTGAATTGCATGGAGTGCAGCATAAGTTTCTGCTCCCACCGGGCTAATATCAGTGCGCAGTTGTTTACTGAGTGCAGCCAAGAATGATCCCTTCTCATCTCTAGCTACGATTCCCAAACCAATTATTTTTTCCTTAGCATCCACTGCCGCATCCCAGTTGAATTTAACCATTCCACACGGTGGTGGCTGCCAAAGAGTTCGTTCCTCCTCCTCTGTCGCTTCGTGCCTCCTCTATCGTTCGTTTATTTTCTTAAAATCAGACAGGGCTTTCACAGAGTCTTGCAAAATCTGGGTTGGGTGTGTAAAATTGCCACCATGAATGAAGTCATTTCGACGCAACCAAAGACGCCGGGCCACTACCTCGAAAAGCTCCAGCTCCTCCTTATCACAACGAGACGCCACCTCTTTGAATATCTGCCTGAAATCACCACCCCCAATTGAGCACTTTTGCAATTTTATTTTACTTCCTCCCCAGACGTCACTGGCTGCAAGGCAATCCCAGCTAAAGTGGGCTACTGTCTCTTCCTCCCTCAAACAGATTGGGCATATATTGTTCTCACAGATTCCACGGCGAAACAGATTGGATCTTGTTGGGAGCAAATTATGGCTCGCCCTCCACAAGAACATTTTCCCTATGTTAGGTATATTCAGGCTCCAGCATATCTTCCAGTCCTCGGAAACACCCTTCTGTTCTGAGCATCCAGGTTTTCGCAACTCTCTCATTTCCATACCAAGGTGATAGGCACTCCTTACCGTAAACGCTCCATTCTTTGTGCATCTCCATACTATTCTATCTTCTGGAAGGAGAGGGCTGAGAGGTATTCTCCTAATTGCTTCAGCTTCTGCCGGCAAAAACAATGAGGAAATCAGGGATCCATTCCACTTGCAGTTCTCCGTGTCTATTAAATTGCTTATTGTCATATTCTCCATAGTAACTGGTCGTGGTGTTTGGACAGTGAAAGAGTTGGGGATGGGAATCCATTTCTCCCCCCATATTTTAACTTTATTACCATTCCCAATCCTCCATATAGCTCCATGTTGAATTAAGTCCTTTGAGGCCAAAATACTTCTCCAAGCCAAAGATGGTCTGGTTCCCAATTCGGCTTCCAATATTGATCTATTGGAAAAGTATTTGGCCTTCATAATCACAGCCACCAAGGACTCCGGGTGTTGTATCATTCTCCAAAATTGTTTAGCCAATAGAGCCTTGTTGAACATAATAAGGTCTCTAAAACCCAAGCCTCCTTCATCTTTTGAAATGCCCATTTTTTCCCAACTCATCCAATGGATCTTGGAAGAGTTTTCTTTGTGGCCCCACCAAAACCGTTGCATAAGCGTATTTAACTCCTTATATAATGAACTAGGAAGTAAAAATACACTCATGCAATACGTCAGTATTGCTTGAACTACCGCCTTAATCAAAATCTCTTTCCCGGCTTGAGAGAGAAATTTAACCTTCCAATCATTCAAGCGTCTCCATACTCTATCTTTTATGCTCTTGAAAGCCTTGTATCTTGATCTCCCCACCATGGTTGGAAGCCCCAAGTATTTCTCGTAGCATTGGGTTGCATTTAAACCCGATAAACTTGTAATTTCAGCCCTCTTCTCCGGACTAGTATTACGTGAAAAAAAGATTGACGTCTTGTCTTTATTTAATTTTTGCCCCGAAGCTATTTCATACTCTTCCAACAGTTTGATCAGTCTTCGCCACTCCACCGAATTTGCTTTACAAAACAAAAGGCTGTCATCCGCGAAGAACAGGTGACTAAGCCTAGGCCCCTTTTTTGACGTAGGTACTCAGGTAATAACACCCATTCTTTCCGCCTTGCATAACATGGAGCTGAGTGCTTCCGCACACAAAAGGAATAGATAAGGCGATAAAGGGTCACCTTGTCTAATTCCCCTACTTGGTTTAATATTCCCAACCCTTTGCCCATTCACAATGACAGAATACGTGACTGTGCTAACACACTCCATTATTAATTTTATCCACCTGGCCGAAAAACCCATTTTACACATGACGGCTTCTAGAAACTCCCACTCCACCCTGTAGTAGGCTTTGCTCATGTCCAGCTTAATTCCCATGAATCCAACCTTACTCCACATCTTCGAGTGCATGGTATGGAGAGTTTCATACGCAGCAATTATATTATCTGTAATCAATCTTCCAGCAAGAAAGGCACTCTGGTATGGTGAGATTATATTGGGTAGCACCACCTTTAGTCTGTTTGCTAACACCTTAGCAATAATCTTGTAAATCACATTGCATAAACTTATTGGTCTGAAATCAGTTACACAATTCGGGCTTTGGCCCTTTGGAATTAAAGCAATAGAAGTTGTATTTATTGAACCATCCATAATGGCTGAATTTAAAAAATACAAAGTAACATCACATACCTCCGAACCAACCGTGGGCCAATTGTGTTGATAAAAGCTAGCTGTGAAACCGTCGGGGCCTGGAGCTTTTAGTGGGCCCATCTAGTCCAAGGCTTGTTTCACCTCCTCCTTCGTGAAGGTAGCGACGAGCTTGTCATTTATTTCCCTTGTAATTTTATTGCTGAGCGCTGAAATGCACTTCTCCACATTCTGTGGCCTGGCCGAAGTGAATAGGCCTTGAAAATATCCCACGAAAGCTTCCTCAATGGCTGCTGTTTCAGTATGTAGACTTCCCTCCTCATCCCGAATCTGCTCAATGGTGCTGCTTCGTTTTTTTTTAGAGGCACATGCATGAAAGTATTTGGTATTACGATCCCCATTGCGCAACCAATCCTCCTTTGCACGCTGCTTCCATTTCAGATCCTCTATTTCCATGAGATCGTGAATTTCTGCTTGAAGCTCCGCCTCTGCTAACTTCTCACCCTCCGTTTCCCTTTGCTGTAGCACGGCCAGTTCTCGTGTTTTTGTTTGAATCGAAGCTTCATTAACCTGCACTGTCTTTTTTACCCACATCATTGTAGCCTTTTGGCATCTTTTGATCTTGCCACGTATATTCTCCCATGGGTCAGCAGCTGGGTTTCTTTCTGTCCAGGTGTTATATACAATTCTTTTGTATTCCTCCCTTAAGCACCAACCAGCTTCCATACGGAATTGTTTGTTCCTACACCAAGGCCGCCTCCTGCTTTCGTTAAGGCAAACGAAAATTGGGTGATGGTCCGAACTCCTTTTGGCAAGCACCGTGACCTCCATAGCTGGGAACATCGTCCGCCACTCCAAGTTGGCGGTGGCTCGATCAAGCCGCTCTTTTGTGAAAGCCGCCCCTGTTCGCCCATTGTTCCATGTATATTTTGGACCCTTGAAACCCAAATCACATAATTGACAATCCTCCAATACCTCTTGAAAGTTTACCATTTGCCATCTTGCTCTCTTCGCTCCCCCCCGCATCTCCGTAAGATTAAGTATCTCATTAAAATCCCCTAAGCAAAGCCACGGGAGTGGCTGTAAAGTGGCAAATGCCGCAATAGTGCCCAAGACTCTTTTTTTGCTACCTCCGGATGGCAGTAGAAGCCCGAGAATTTCCACTCAACACCATTTCTACCCACGTTGATTTGAGCATTAATGTGTCGGCGGCTATAGTTTTGTATTGTCACCTGAATTGCTTCATTCCAAAACAAAATTAGGCCTCCACTTTTTCCCACGCTGTCAACCACAAACATGTGATCGAATTTAAGTCTTATTCGAAGAAAATCCAGATTTTTATTGTGTAATTTGGTTTCCATAAGGAAGACCAAATTGGGTCGCTTCTCTTTCACCATTTGGTGAAGGTCCCGAACTGCCCGAGGGTTCCCAAGCCCTCGGCAGTTCCAACTCAAAAAACTCATTTGGTATGGCGGGGCTGCGCCTCATCTTCGCTCCAATCCTCCTCTTCCTCATCCACAAGTCTATATCGCTTCTCCTCCCGCCTTCCAATGCCAGCCTGCATCTCCAAGGTCTTTCTTTTTCCGGATTTCGCCCCACAATCTACTCCTTTTCGTAAACCATGTGACACCTTATTGGACCGTTTCCAGTAAGCCTGAGTAGGCCCACTCGACGGCGGCCCATTCTGAATATTGGCATCAAAGCCAGCCTTGCCTTCTTTAAACTTGCCTTTTCCTTGGGATTGCCCAGCATTTGTCAAATTAATGCCCTCCCCTAAATTGGTTTGCCACGTAGTATTCCCATTCTCGACCGCATTAACATCCCTTTCCAAAGTTTCCCAAACCATTTTCTCTTTTATTGCGTCCCATTGTCCCATATATATATTCTTTCCTTTTCCATTCGCACTCTTGGCGTTACTGCTAGCTGGAGACACATCTAGAATCTCATTAATGCCAGAGCACAATTCACCCGTTACTGCATTAATTTTAGGAAACTGCCCTTCTAGCTCCTCATGACATTCCTCTTGTGGCGTTACTTTCCGTGCCTGATTCAACGGTTCTCCAGGAATTTCGCTGGCATGGAAAGATTGCTGGGACTTTCCATTATTGTCATTTTTGCCAAGTTGGGATGGTCGGGTTTCAGCTGATCCCGAGGATGCATCACCGTTCGCCGCCGTGGAACTGCCATGGTCACCTCCTTCTTCCTCCCGAATGTCAGAATTTGCCGAGTGATAAGGATATTGGGCAGTGTTTCTCCAGCCGCCTTGAGGTCTGCCTCTCCTAGTAGGATTGACTCGAAGCCATGGTCCAAACTGAGCCTCTTCACCATTCCCCAACGGCCGTCGTCCTCCAGGAGCAATGCACCCCCGACGTCCATGTCGAATAAGGCCACACTTGAAACAGAATCTGGGAATCTTCTCATACTTGAAAGCAATCCATAAAGTTTTGTCTCGAACGTGCAACATTCGACCCCTGGATAGAGGTTTAGACAAATCTAAAACAATTCGCACTCTGAGATACTCCCCCCAACCTATTCCATCTTCATCTATCTCTACCTCCTGCACCTCTCCCACCGTTGATCCAATCCGAATTCCCATCTCCTTGCTCATGCATGCCAAAGGGAGATTGAACATACGAACCCAAAACGCTGCTTTCTCAAATTCAATTTCACTCGGAGGAGTCAAACCATCAAAATCTGCCAGAGATACAAGATCTCCATCAAAAGTCCATGGCCTCCCTTCCATTATTCGAATTTTATCCCACTCATTTTCAAACTCGATCAAGAAAGTATTCACCCCTACTGACTTGAAGGACACCCTCCCAGAAGGCTGCCATGCCCGTATCATGGGCGTTTTGATTATCTCCTTGCCCACCGTTCGATCTGCTAATAGCTTCCCCACCACACAAGCATTACCTCTAGCCACCAGAGGTATGAAGTCTTCTTCGTGAGTCTTGATTCCCACACTTTCCACTTCCAACAGGTTGAACTTCTCCCACATCCTAGTAACGTCCTCCGTCAAGTCTCCCATCTTGAGATAAAAGATTGCCTGATGCTTGTTTCTACCAGTGTTGTGCCCCACTCACCGCCTCTCACCCTGGTTATTAGGTAGAAGGAAACCGCTTCACCACTAGGTTTTCAGAGAGAACCCTAGAGAGAAGATTATGTATTTGTTAGGAGTAATTTTGCACTACAAGCCTATTAGATCTTGGGCCTTAGGGCCAATAACAGGCCCACATAACTATTAATTAATAGCTGGAGATATAATTCTGGTGGGGTTTTATTGAGACAATTTGGTTAAAGTGTCATACTTAAGATCTAAATTTGAGTAGTAGCAAGTCCAATTATAGCTCTCCTGACTCCTAAATCAATTCAAATCTACCTCAACTCTTCCACTTATAAATAGGCTTCTACGCAATGTATAAATCTCAGACTTTGATCCTCAAGAATACTATTTCTAACAAGAATTTCCCAAAGATTTCTAATAATTTTATCAAACCAAACCTTTTTTCTTGTCCCAGTTGGCGTATATTTCATGTCCCAGTTGGCGTCTAACTTCTTCCAACTTGTCTTAATCTCATGATACACCCTTCCCCCAACCTAACTCCACTTCATTAAAGTAGTACGTCACATAATATTTGGTGCTCATAATTGAGCTTTCCTATTTTATTATGCATTGCCTAATTGAAGAAAAATACCATTTTTTTTTCTTTTCTTTTTGTAACGTTCATATTTTATAAGGACAGAAATTTATTCTAAATTAGTTTGAAGGAAATATCCTCTAACCCTTTTTTTTTTTTTTTTTTGAATTCTCTAACCCTTTTAAAATAGTATCAAATGTCTATAAACATAGAAAATGCATATTAAATTTTTAACGTCATTAATAGTAGTTTACTAACTTGGACTAAATTTAATGTATCTTTTAAATATTTATAGACACTTAATGCTATTTTAAATAGGTTGGGAGATATTTTCTCCAAACTAGTTTGAAGGAAATTTTTGTCCTTTTATAATTCCAAATAAACATTCAATGCTTAATGCATGTTATATAATAAGTGATTCAAATATATATCAAAAACACCTCATCATAGGAAAGGATCTGCAACAATACACGAACATTAATTCGTTCTATCATGTATTGTAAATCAAATTTTTTTTTAGTCTTATTTTCTCATATTATAATCATCATCTCACTTATATTAATGTCCACCATGCACCCTTTATTGCAAAACTATTTAGATGATGATTATCGTTTTTGGAGTGTTAAAAGTATTTTTAGATTCCTCAAATGCAATTTTAAACTGACTGACCCTAAATCTGCAATTTAAGAAGATAATTGTAAGAGTTGAATAGACTAACCGGTGACTAACTAAGGACCTATTTGAGATTGCGTTTGAGAGACCTAAAAGTGCGTTTAACACTTAAAAAGTCCGTTTAAAGAAAAAAAAAATATTCGTTTAGTAAAAAAATTAAAAGCGCTTTTAAGGGGTCCAAAAATTTTAAAAATGACCAAAACACATTTTTGACGAAAGCTTTATTTTGAAGCTTTTGCCAAAAAATACTTTTTGACTTAAAAGTTATATTTCTCAAACGCAATCCAAATAAGTTCTTACTGCAAAATAATAAAAATGTCAAAAGATTCATAGCCTTGGTATGCTTAAGTCAACATTACTATTTGGAGTGAGAATATGCAATGAATTCTGAAATTTTTAAAGAAATTGATCGACTTATGCCTATGCCTTGAGTCCCTCGTTAGAGGGTTTTTTATAGTTGCTTTGAGGAGAAACGCAAACTCAAAAAATAGTTTACGTTATTTAAAAACGGAAACCATTTTCTGAGACTAAAGAAGCTATTTTGGTCCAAAGTCCAAACCGAAAATATTACTATTATTTTGGATCACACCAAACACCAAAAAATATGAATAATATTATATGTCGAAACAAACGGAGCACAAGAATTATTGTAGTGTTACAAATAATCTTTATTATTCTGTTGTAGTTTATTATTGCTTAATTTGTTTTACCGTTGAGTCTTAGACCATTTTGATGAAGAAAAAAAGAATGAAATCACTTTAATTAGTTTTCTACATTTTGACCGTTGCTTGAAAAAAAAAGAGTTTTTGAGTCTTTTGACCTTTGTACATAGAGCACTATTAGCCATCTCACTAAAACTATTTTTTTTTTGTTATTTTAGTTAGGCAATTTGGTGAAAATACTTAAAACCTCTTATTTTCAGCCGTACCAATTTGATGAAAATAATAATGGTGAGTGGTGAGTAAGGTTCACTCACCAATTAAATAAAAATGGTTTATCTCCCCCCATTTTTCTTTTTCGTTTCTCTCTTCTTCTTTAATAG
Source organism: Corylus avellana (assembly GCF_901000735.1). Classification (NCBI taxonomy): domain Eukaryota; kingdom Viridiplantae; phylum Streptophyta; class Magnoliopsida; order Fagales; family Betulaceae; genus Corylus; species Corylus avellana. The sequence continues at coordinate 14,156,467 of NC_081550.1, forward strand.
TTAGAGAAATAATAAACAAATATTTTAAAAATAATATTTAAATAGAATAGTAAAAGTGAATTGTTAAAATAGTGAAGCTGTTGGAGTGCTCTAAAAAGTGAATAGCTAAAATAAAAAAATAAAAAAAATAAAGAAAAAATATATTTTACCCCATGAACTATCCACTCATTTGCACTTTGACCCCTCCCCCCCCCAAAACATCCAAATTGTTGCAATTCGACTATGCTTTTTTTTTTTTTTTTCCAAAATGCTCCCATCCCAAGTTAAAAAAAATTGTTGGTGTTCAGATTCAGCCGGGCTTTCACCCTAGGTCTAACAAAGTACTCGCCACCTTACCTTTTAAATTTTATTTATTTATTTTACTTGGTATATTTTTTTTTTTAAAAAAAAAAGGTCAGAATTGCTGAATTATAATAATTTAGAAGTTTGGAGAGGTCAAGTGTCATTTTTTAAATACTGGAGGTTAAAGTAAAAATGAGTGGATAGTTCAAAAAGGTGAATTGTATTTTTTCCTTAAAAAAATTCTGCTTTTAGTTATTTTAGTGAATAAAATTTGATGAGTCTTCTAAACAAGTTCTAAAAGCATTTGTTCGTGAATAAGTTTAATGATTTTGACGTCATATGACGGTTTGGTCATAAATTTATTTTCTCTTTGCCTTTAGAGTTTAGAAAACTAGCAGCTTACGTCTATAAATAGACGTTACCTAAGAGCACTTTATATCCTTAATATACATTTTACTCGATTTTAGAAAAACCAAAGAGAGCGTGTAAAATTGATTGCAAATTCCATCTTGCTTCCTTTGTTGTCATCCCATTCGGTCCTTAATCAAATAATTTTATATGTTTTTCTCTTCGCGATTTTTCATCAAGAAGATTAACAGGGTTGTTTTATTAGGTTTAGTTGTTTGGAACTACATCTTTAATAAAGGTAGACGCTATAATCTCAATTTGAGAGGTTACGTGTCAAGAATTTCAATTGTATTGAGTTATATACTCTACAAGGCATGAATTAAACGCTTTTACGTGATTCTATAGCATTGTGAGATCTTCTCATACTCCGTTTTTCGTCTCTTATATTTTATTTTTAATTTTCATATTTGTTGGGATTAATTTTGCACTACAAGCCTATCAGATATTAGGCCTTAGGGCCAATGACAGGCCCACATAATTATTAATTAATAGCTGGAGATATAATTCAAGTGGGGTTTTATTGAGACAATTTGGGTAAAGTGTCATACTTAAGATCTAAATTAGAGTAATAGCAAGTCCAATTATAGCTCTCATGACTCTCAAATCAATTCAAATCTACCTAAACTCTTTCGCTTATAAATAGGCTTCTACACAATGTAGACTTTGATACTCAAGAATACTATTTCTAACAAGAATTTCCCAAAGATTTCTAATAATTTTATCAAACCAAACCTTTTTTCTTGTCCCAGTTGGCGTATACTTCTTGTCCCAGTTGGCGTCTAACTTCTTCCAACTTGTCTTAATCTCATGATACACCTTTCCCCCAACCTAACTCCACTTCATTAAAGTAGTACGTCACATAATATTTGGTGCTCATAATTGAGCTTTCCTATTTTATTATGCATTGCCTAATTGAAGAAAAATACCATTTTTTTTTCCTTTTGTAACGTTCATATTTTATAAGGACTGAAATTTATTCTAAATTAGTTTGAAGGAAATATCCTTTAACCCTTTTAAAATAGTATCAAATGTTTATAAATATTGAAAAAACATATTAAATTTTTAACGTCATTAATAATAGTTTACTAACTTGAACTAAAATTAATATATCTTTTAAATATTTATAGACACTTAACGTTATTTTAAATAGGTTGGGAGATATTTTCTCCAAACTAGTTTGGAGAAAATATCTGTCCTTTTATAATTCCAAATAAACATTCAATGCTTAATGCATATTATATAATAAGTGATTCAAATATATATCAAAAACACCTCATCATAGGAAAGGATCTGCAATAATACACGAACATTAATTCGTTCTATCATGTATTGTAAATCAATTTTTTTTTAGTCTTATTTTCTCATATTATAATCATCATCTCACTTATATTAATGTCCAGCATGCACCCTTTATTGCAAAACTATTTAGATGATGATTATAGTTTTTGGAGTGTTAAAAGTATTTTTAAGCCCCTCAAACGCAATTTCAAGCAAACCGACCCTATATCTGCAATTTAAGAAGATAATTGTAAGAGTTGAATAGACTAACCGGTGACTGACTAAGGACCTGTTTGAGATTGCATTTGAGGGACCTAAAAGTGCGTTTAACACTTAAAAAGTTCGTTTGAAGAAAAAAAAAAATACTCGTTTAGTAAAAAAATCAAAAACACTTTAATCTCAAACAGGTTCTTAGTGCAAAATAATAAAATGTCAAAAGATTCATAGCCTTGGTATGCTTAAGTCAACATTACTATTTGGAGTGAAAAATATGCAATGAATTCAGAAATTTTTAAATAAATTAATAGACTTATGCCTATGCCTTGAGTCCCTCGTTAGAGGGTTTTTTATAATTGCTTTGCTATTGATGCTCCATACTCATCCGGCGATTTACACGTTAGATAGTAGTAGTGGTAGAGAGTTAATCTCTTGAAATATTTGAAATAGGTAAATTCCTCTAGAACTCTAAGTAACTGCAATTTGCAAAGATAAAATGAAATTACTTGAGTGAAATTCAAAGTAAATTTTAATTTATCCCCAACAATTATAACACATTTTTCCATGCATGAACGAACTTTAGAATTTATAGTATAGTTTAGATGTATAATATTAATGAGATTTGACTGACCAATCGTTAGAATCCTTAACTGAGGGCAACTCCACAGTCTCCACGCGTGTTATTTAATTTTAATTTGTTAAGGGGTTCGTATTGGTTCGTTTGGTACGTACGAACCTAATAAAAATAAGCATCCACGTCATATTTTATTAGATCTCCATTCCCCATGCAATATTGATTGTATTGTAATATAGTAGAAAAATTCTATACGTTAAAAGAATACAAAAAATGGAGGAGATTGGAGTGAAAATTATTGAAAAGTTAATTAGTACTTTTAGATTTTTAATTGTTAATTTTTTAAATCAATTCATAGGGTTTAATACACACAACAACGATGAAACAATAATAAATTATCACCTATGATTATATGTAAGTGGCGTGTGATTCCACCAAAAGGATCATCTTCATTTTAAAAGAATTTTTTTTTTTTTTTTGTTTTTAGAGAACCTCAAAATAAGAAAGCAAAATGGTCTTTACAAAATTGAAAAGATCATTTTGTCCTCCTATATTGCACTAATTGGTTTTTCTTCACTAGACAACACCAAGAAGAACTTTAAGAGGAGGGAAGATTTAGATCTAGACATTCTCTCCTTCCCTTTCGTGGTAGCAGTGTTTGGTATCTTCTATGTGGGCTCCATCGGTTTCTGTTTCTGGCGGGTTGCTTTGGATCTAGATCTAGATCCAGATCTAGTCTCTTCAACTTTAGATCTAATTATTTTCTTTGGCCAAGGTGTGTTTTCCGAAGAGCTGTCTACGATGCAGTGCTCTTCCGTTGTTGCTTGTGGGGTTTTTATTTTTTGTTTATTATTTTGTTTGTCCTGACCTTCTGGTTGAAGATGGATTTGTTGCCTTGACATTCTGGTTAAAGATGGAGTAGATTGGTGTGTGGGCTTAACTCTCACGGCCAAATTTTTAGTTTCTAGTTGTTTTTTATTTTTGTTTTGTATTTGGGCTACCCATATCCTACATCTAATCTGCTCGAAGCAAATCTGTTTTTTTAAATGTAATTGTTATGACTTTGTAACCTTCATAGCTTTTGGCTATGAAATTTTTAAGAGTTTTATGCTCATAAAATTTCATTAATGAAAGTTCCATATTTTTCATAAAAAAATTTTTTTTTTAAAAAAAAGAAAATTTATTTTTCTCCATTTCCTTTGAAATAGGGAGGATCGCATTCGGTGATTCCGGCATAAAGTATTTATTATATATATAATTTTTAATTCTTCCCTTGAAAGAAAAAAATGTGTTACTTGCATTTTACCATTGTGATTTATAATTTACCGACATGAGTTCACATTCCTTAATATTTTTGTTAAAATAACTAAAAAATATATGATGAACCGATTAAAATATGAATACAATTCGACCTTTATAAGGAAATATAAATCGACTTAGACAAAGAAATATAACTTGACCTATACAAGAAAATATAAGCCAATCAGGAAAATACAATAACTATATTCTAGCAATTTGATTACTACATGTCTTGGAAAAAACAAAGGTCCAAAAATATAATAACAGTCTCATTATATGTGAAAAATAAATTAAAGTGGTAAGCTAAAAATAAATACAATTAAGGGCATGTTTGGGATTACGTTTGAATTGTCTAAAAATAATTTTAACACTAAAAAAGTCTGCTTGAAAAAAATATATATACTCTTTGATAAAAAAAAATTAAAAGCGCTTTTACGAGTCTAAAAAGCCTAAAAATAGTCAAAATGCACTTTTAGTAAAAGCTTAAAAATAAAGTTTTTTCCCAAAAACTCTTTTTGACTTAAAAGCTATATTTCTGAAACATAATCCCAAATAGATAGTTGCTAAGGGTGAAAAGGTGGTTGCGGTTAGCGGTTAGTGGCTAAAATCGTTAACCACAACTGCCTAGGCGATTAGTAAATTTTACTAACCGCCTCCGCTAATTGCTAAGCAGGTTAACTGCCCCGTTAGCGCTAACATCTTTTTTGGGGCCTTTTATTGGGCTTTTTTTTTTTGCCGGTTTTGGACTAGTTTTGGGCCGGTTTTGGGGGTTGCTTTTAACTTTTTTTTGCTCACTTTAAACAATTTTTTTTTTTTTTTTTCTTTTTCATACCCATTTTAGCATTAAAAATTGCTATATATCAAAATCCTTGTTGGTCAGTCACCTTCTACGAATTTATACAACATATAATACAAATAAAATTACAACAATTTTTGTAAATCATCACTTCACTTGTAGTCTTGTACACAACATACAAATAAATAAATAAATATATATAATAAAACTATATATATTATATGAAATATACAAATAAATGTATTATATGAAATATATAAATAATAAAACTATATATATATTTCAAAAAAGCGGTTAGCGATTAGCAATTTTAGCGATTAGTAAAATGGTTAGCGGTTCTAAATTTTTACCATTTGGGAATATATATTATCCTCACTGCCCCTATGGAAGGAATCCACTACAGCAATAAAGGTCACTGGGAGGAGGACTAAATTTATTCTTAACCAACTATCTATTATCGTTTTAAACGAGGTATCTCATTTCCTTTTCCCTATTCTGAATAGAAAAATAAAAAAGTAAAGTAAGGTGTCTCATTTTAATATTTAGATAGCAACTGCACTGGAAAAGACAGTTCTCATGGATGTTTTATGTAAATTATTACTTTACAATAATGCCCTCCCTCTTTATACGAAAATCCAAATTGACAAGTTTATTTATTACATAATTTTAGAAAATTATTGGCCCAAGGATAAAAGTGTGTTTGCTCTCAAAGGACAAAGAAAGAAAATGCCTCGTATCAATTTGTTTAGTATTTTTTTTTCATTCTTATTAGTTTAATAAAATTGGAAAAAAAATACAAAATTAGTCAATTTATTTTATCTAATTTACAATTAACTCTAGTAGTATCAAAATAAATTTAAAGGTACATGAGATATGAGATAAAAAAAAAAAAAAAAACCAATTTACTCATTATTACTTCACCAGCAACAAAGTCACTAGTTCGAATTACTCATCTTCCCTCTAAAATGGACATGTCAAAAAAAAAAAAAAAATCACTAGCAACCGACACCCTATAACTCATTTCTTTCCTTATATATAGGAAAAATTTCAAAAAAAAATTACAAAAAGTCACATGCAGTAGCTTCCCTATTGCTTCCCCTAAACATTGGAAATGCTACAGTTCTACTCGGTGTGTAGGGAACCAAAAGTGGTTCTATATAATTTATTTTAATGTAAATATTTTTATTTCCTCTCTCCTCTTTCATTTTTTTACCTTTTATCGAGGATTGTGTTGAAATTTTGTAAAAAAAAAATAGAGGGTAGGTATGAAACTTGTATTTTGTAAAAAAAAATATATATTTTAATGGTATAGGGAAAAGTAAGAGAAACTATTATTTTATAAAGAAATAATATTTTATGAAGTATATTTTGATAGGGAATTAAAACGTAGTTTTGTTACCTAAACTTAAAAAAAATCAAAGCAAAGAACTGCTAGTGCTTTTACAATCAAATTTTGTCCCTTTAACAAATTTGGTTAGTGTGACACTGGCTTAAATAAGACATATGTCACAATTGTATTGACTCTGATGTATTATATTATCGGAATCTGTTAAGTCGTGGACAAAATTTGATTGTAGGAAGTAAATTTTTTTTTTGACATATCTCAAAAACCTCTGAGTTCATTTTGATATCATAAGGAACTACTTGCAAATCAGGTAAACAACATACACTAATTTTGCATTTTTCCCCCCCACAAAATTTCCCAAAACAAAATTACACAGCGAAAAATTAGATTGAGCAATACTATAATTAAAATATACCATTAGAGATTTGAAATCATGATTAAATATTGAATCTCTCTCTCTCTTTTTTTTTCATTTTTTTTTTAATATAATTTGAGATGTAAGGAAAAATTGCTGCTTAAGAATATATATCAGACATTGAGCAATGTAAGAAACACATATATCATATGATTGATGCTTTCCATTAAATGTAGAAGTTGATGCAATTATTAAATTACAATCAGAAGGCCGTCTCATGGTCGGGGTTTGCTCATAAGATGACTTTGTATATTTCTATTTTTTGAGTACTCGTTGGCTCAGTAGTTCTACAACGGATTAGTATTTTCTATTTCTATTAAAATAGATTGATTAATTTTATAGTTTATATTAAATTTTATAATTTAGTAGTGTATGTGTTGCAACGTCATTTAATTTTTAAAAAAAATAAATACATTATATAACAAAACAAAATTAAAACCATGAGATAAATCAATGAAATGGATCTATACCACATAAACTCAAATGAAAATAGCTGGTAAAAACGTGGACAATGATCAATATTTAGAGCAACAAGTTCTTAAATGTGACAAGTCAAAATTAATTGGGATAAGGGCCATTAGGCTTTATTAACATGAGCTAAGAACTTTTCTTATTTAAGAAACACATTATTAGATTTTTTTTTTTTTTTTTTGGGAAGTGAATCTTTTAGACATACATTAAAGGACACAAATTTCCTCCGAACCACTTTGGAGGAAATATCCTCCAACCCATTTAAAATAGTGTCAAGTGTCTCTAAACATTTAAAACGTTAGTCTAAATTAGTAAACTACTATTAATGACTGTAAGAATTTAATATGTGTTTTAAATGATTATATACACTTGGCACTATTTTAAATGAGTTTGCGGATATTTCCTTCAAACTGGTTTGGAGAAAATTTCTGTCCTTAATTAAAAATCAAGAAGAAACAGCTTAGTCAATAAATACAACATTTTGAATAAAAATTGGACACTCCTCAATTCAAACTTGCTCTAAAGATTGGCGAAGAACTAGTTTTGCTAAGCAATGAGTTGCTTCGTTCGTTTCCTGTTAGTATGCCCCATGTATCATGCCTAAAAACTATTTAAAATGGTTTTTACGTCATTAATCAATTAGCCATACTGACTCCAATAATTGCAATATATGTACAGTTTTTAATGTGTCACCTTTTACTATTAGGGTAATACATACGGATATGAATTAGGTTATTAGTAATAATTAACCGCATTTGTATTCACTTCATAAGATTACTAATCACTATTCGCATAATTATTGCGGTTATTAGCTGTTATTTGCATATCCATTAAACTTCAAAATTTTAGCAAAAACAAATCTCTTTTATGCCAAAGCTGGCTACGAGGTAATATAGCTAAATCTAAAAACTGATGAGGATGTCTCGTATGATTGTTGAGGCTCGAACAAGAAAAATTTCACAAATGTTGCTTTTGTGTAATTGAATTGAAAACACCTAGATTGCATTTTTCAAGATTAAAAAAAAAAAAAAAATCTAATTCAAGATAGAAAATTAGAAAAATAAAAATAAAAATAAAATCAAGAATCATATAAATAATGAAGCATCATTGACCCAAATCACAACCAAAAGCACTTACATCTTGTACATTTATACAAAGATCAAGAAAAATTGAAAAAAATGGCAGTCAAATTAATAACTCTAAAGATAACAATATGAGAGAGAGAGAGAGAGAGAGAGAGAGAGGATGCATGTATGAATTGGCTTGAAAAGAGAGCAATGAAATTTTTTTGATTTGGTATGATGCGAAAATGGGAATACAAATAGCGAGAGGAAGAGATTTGAGAGGAGAGAGGGAAAAAAACCTAAGCTAAACAAACCCTATACAAAAGTACAAAACGATGTCCTTTAGGTATTAAACATTACAATGATGTCATTTTGGTGAATTTATTATATGTATATATAGGGGCGGAGGGAGAGGGTTCGAGAGGGGTCAAATGCCCCCTAAATTTTATTTCTCTCTTTGACATTTTTTTTTTTATTACAGCCGTATGTTTCTATTTCAGTGTTATAAGGTTAAGAGAAAAGAGGGAAGATTATGACTATTATTTTTGTCAAAACGCACAGTTTAAATAAAGCCCAAAGCAATAGGGTGATCCCTTGTCACCTTATCTATTTATCATGTGTGCAGAAGTGTTAAGTTCACGGATCCAAATGGCGGAAAGAGCTGGGTGGTTAGGGGGGGTTCCTACTTCGTCTAAAGGCCCGAAAGCTAACCCATCTTTTCTTTGCAGATGATTGTCTCTTGTTCTGTAAGGCAAACCCTTATGATTGGTATCATTTGATAGCACTCTTAGATTGCTATGGAAAGGCATCGCAGCAACGGCCAAATAAGGAAAAGACGGCTATTTTTTCCAGTAGAAATACGAGCCAGGAAGCAAGGGAGTGTATTCTTCATATTGCGGGAGTTCTTGCTAATGAACCAATCACCATTCAATATAGCAACCCTCACAAGGAAACAACCACAACAGCTACATCTTCAACAAGGAAAGATCGTGACCACCAAGAAACCACTCCTCGCATGGAAACTCAAGCAACGGCTATACACTCAATAAGGCAAAGATCAAGCAATGACTAGTGATTACCAAGAAAGGAAAACCAAATCATTCTCATTAAAATTGTATTTATATTTTCCTTTGTAATTACACAAACTCTTGTATAAATTCACAGTGCATCAATGAAAAATATCAAGCAGCAATTACATTGCATTATCTAAGTTTTTATGGTATCAGAGCCTCAAACGAGCAACCCAAGTCGTCCCTTTTTTTTTTTTTTTTTCCTGTTCTTCATTGAAACCTTTGCTCAAAACACCTTGTTGCTTCATTGAAACCTTTACTCAAACACCTTGCTGCATATTTCCTCAATGACTTCCTCGTCCACCGAAACCAACCCACCCACACCCATTGTCACCCAAACCCAGCAACCCATTCCTGTAACCCATCTCTCAAGCTTTGCCCAATCCATCTCCAAACTCACCAAAAGCAACTATATGACCTGCCTTATGGAGCCCTTTCTCAAAGGCCATAACCTCTATGGCTTAATTGATGATACCAACACCCCACCAAGCCCACAAGTCTCCCCATTTCCTAACGGCACCCTCACTGTCTCCACAAACCCAAATACTCTATGGTGGCTTCGTCAAGATCAATTGATCCTCAGTATGCTCATGTCTTCCATATTTGATGACATGCTGCCTCAAGTTCTTGGTTGCAAAACTGCCCAAGAATTGTGGAAGACGCTTGATCATTCTTTCACATCCGAGTCTCAAGCCTGGACGTTGAACCTCCATCTTCAACTTACCATACCAAAAAGGGAAACTTGAGTGTTTCTGACTATTTCCACAAAATCAAGCACATTGCCGCTACTCTTGCCGCCGCCCGCCATCCTGTCAATGATTCCTAGTTCACAGCCTACCTGCTTGGCAGCCTGGGTCCAGAATACGACCCCTTTGTGACCTCAGTAACCACATGTGTAGAGCCTCTGTCCACGGATACTCTGTTTGGGCATCTCCTTGCCCATGAATCTCGACTCGCCCAGTGTCATCAAAACGACTTCATGTGCCCAACAGCCAACATAGCCGCTCGGAGCCCCAATCCCCACCGAGGCTGTGACAATCACAGAAGCTTCCACTGCTCCTCCAGCCAAGCCTTCCATTCATGGGGGCGTGCACACCAGCTCCACGCCTCCGCTTCTACAAATCAGGGAGAACCTACGGGTCACTCTTCTAATTATCGCTCAAATACTACCATGGGTCCTCTAAGATCCATCCCATAAGTGGGCTCTAGACCCACATGCCATGTTTGTGGAAAAATGGGTCATTGAGCCCTTACTTGCTATCATCGATTTGATTAAGCCTACGAGGCTGCTAGCCCAAAAATTTATTATTTGTTCGAAAATTTACTTTGGATAATAATGCTTTCATGTAATTTCACTATTCTTGTGTTTTTTGTTAAGGATCGCATCTCCAGGAAGATTCTACACAAAGGCCCGAGTAAAAATGGACTATATCAATGGTCCTCCTCTTCTTCAGTTGCACCACCTAACATTTTCTCTAGTGAACGTGCTTCTCGTCAAGATTGGCACGCGCGATTTGGTCATCCTGCGGTTCGAAATCTTTGTCAAGTAGTGTCCAAGTTTCATCTCCCTGTCATGTCCAATAAGAAGCTTCCACTTTGCTCCGCCTGTCGTCGCGGCAAAAGTCACCAGCTTCCCTTTACACCATCTAACCACCCTTCTCATGTTCCCTTTGAATTAATTGTTTCTGATGTTTGGGGTCCTTCCCCAATTTTATCTAATAATGGTGCACACTATTATGTTATCTTTGTTGACCACTATAGCAAATTTACTTAGTTATATCCTATACAATGCAAATCTGATGTTTTTTCAATTTTTCCAAAGTTTCAGGCCTATGTCGAATGCTTATTTGACCACAAAATAAAATCTATTCAAACCGATGGCAGAGGCGAATATCAAAAATTATGCCATCATTTTGCTTCTCAGGTATTCACCACTGATTAACGTGCCCCCACACCCATGAACAAAATGGGTTTGTGGAACATAAACATTAGCATATCGTTGAAATGGGCCTTGCTCTTCTTGCTCATTTATCCGCTCCTCTAACCTATTGGGCTGAAGCTTCAAACAGCCTCTTATCTTATAAACAGATTACCTACTCTAGTCCTCTACAACCACTCTCATTTTCAAAAGCTTTTTAACCTTCACCCAATTGGTATCCTCGACCAAATCCAAGTGGGCAATGGTACCCCACTCGCCATCAAAAATATTGGCACTTCTATGTCTCTCAACCTAATTTTATTTTACATCATGTTTTACATGTTCCAAAAATTACCAAAAATTTATTATCCGTTCAAAAATTTACTTTGGATAATAATGCTTTCATGGAATTTCACCCTTTTTTTTTTTTTTGTTAAGGATCGCATCTCCAAGAAGATTCTAAACAAAGACCCAAGTAAAAATGGACTATATCAATGGTCCTCCTCTCCATCAGCTGCACCACCTAGCGTTTTCTCTAATGAACGTGCTTCTCCTCAAGATTGGCACGCACGTCTCGGTCATTCTGCGGTTCAAATTCTTTGTCAAGTAGTGTCCGAGTTTCATCTCCCTGTCACGTCCAATTAGAAGCTTCCACTTTGCTCCGCCTGTCGCCGCGGCAAAAGTCACAAGCTTCCCTTTACATCATCTAACCACCCTTCTCATGTTCCCTTTGAATTAATTGTTTCTGATGTTTGGGGTCCTTCCCCTATTTTATCTAATAATGGTGCACACTATTATGTTATCTTTGTTGACAACTATAGCAAATTTACTTAGTTATATCCCATACAATGCAAATCTGATGTTTTTTCAATTTTTCCAAAGTTTCAGGCCTATGTCGAATGCTTATTTGACCACAAAATAAAATCTATTCAAACCGATGGCAAAGGCGATTATCAAAAATTACACCATCATTTTGCTTCTCACGGTATTCACCACTGATTAACGTGCCCCCACACCCATGAACAAAATGGGTCCATGGAACGTAAACATCGATATATCGTTGAAATGGGCCTTACTCTTCTTGCTCATTCATCCACTCCTCTAACCTATTGGGCTGAAGCATTTCAAACAGCCTCCTATCTTATAAACAGATTACCTACTCCAGTCCTCCACAACCACTCTCCTTTTCAAAAGCTTTTCAACCTTCGCCCAAGCTATGCCTTCGTACGCGTCTTTGGATGTGCATGTTGGCCTCACTTACGGCCTTACAATAAACACAAATTGGATTACCGATCCACCGAATGCATTTTCCTCGGTTATAGTCCCTCCTATCATGGCTACAAATGTCTCCATCTTCCCTCCAGCCGCCTCTACATCTCCCAGCATGTCATCTGTGATGAAACCACTTTTCCATTCTCTCGCCCCTTGCATACACCCCCTCAACACACTATCCTTTATCCTCCTTCTCACTCTTCTCCTCAACAATTCCCCAATTCCCCAAGCACCCTCGCTCCCCTGCGCACCCAATCCTCCCCCACTCCCTCACATGTTAAATCCCCCCTATCGACTTCGTGGAGGCAACCCTCCCTAATTCATTAACACCCACTCCTACTAATGTTGTTTCTCCTTCTTTTCCACAGGTTGTACCCGCGAAACTACCACCTCACTTCCATCTCAACTACAACATGCCATGCAGACTGGCTCCAAGAACAACATTTTCACTCCTAAAAGTCTTCTAGAGGGTCACATCCGCTATCCCCTCCCAAAAGCACTCCTTGCTGCCATTTGCTCCGATGAGATTGAACCAACCTCCTACTCATCCGCTGCTGAACATCCTGCTTGGCATGCCGCTATGAACACCGAATTTGATGCTTTACTCAGCAATGGCACTTGGACACTTGTGCCTCCTACCACCAATGCCAACATTGTCGAATGCAAATGGGTTTTTCGACTCAAACACAAAGCTGACGGAACAGTTGACTGCTACAAAGCATGCCTCGTCGCAAAAGGTTTTCACCAATAGCCTGGCATTGACTATGGCTAGACCTACAATCCAGTGGTAAAGCCCACCACAATTTGTCTTGTCCTCTCCCTCGCCATCTCATTTGGATGGCCTAGCCCCCCTTGGTTGGCTTTCTGAAGACGTCTATATGGCCCAAACCCTCGGCTTCCTCCATCCACAATACCCTCATCATGTCTGCAAGTTACATAATGCCTTGTATGGGTTGAAACAAGCTCCCCGTGCTTGGTTTTCTCGTCTCAGTGATCGTCTCCTTGACCTTGGATTTGTTGGCTCTCGTCCCAATTCCTCCCTATTGATTAATTGTACTTCTCAACACACCACCTACGTCCTCATCTATGTTAATGATATACTCATCACTAGTTCAACTCCTCAAGGGACCACCTCTCTCCTGCACTCCGAGCTGACTTTGCAATCAAAGACCTTGGTTCTCTTCACTTCTTCCTCGACATGGAAGCCATTCCCACACCCGATGGACTCATCCTCTCCCAATAGTGCTACATTCTCAATCTCCTCCGCAAAAACAACATGTCTGACGCCAAACCTGTCAAGTCACCTATGTCCACTGCACATACTCTCTCCTTACTCTCTGGTGATCCACTCATTGACCCCTCTCCATACAGAAGTGTTGTTGGCGCTCTGCAATATCTATCCCTCACTCGTCCCGATATCTCTTTCGCAGTCAACAAAGTATCACAATTTATGCACCGGCCCACCTCTCTTTACCTTCAAGCCATTAAACGCATACTCTGCTATCTCAAGTCCACCATTGCCTACGGCTTACTCTTTCATTGGTCACCATCCCGCACCCTTCAACCCTTCTTCGACACTGATTGGGCGGGATGCCCTGATGATAGAAAATTCACAGGTGGTTTCTGTGTCTTCCTTGGTCCCAATCTCATTTCATGGTCATCTCACAAACACCGCACTGTTGCCCACTCTAGCACTGAATCTGAATATCGCACCCTAGCCATCACCACCACTGAACTCATTTGGCTCCAATCCCTGCTCCGCAACCTTGGCATTTTTCTCCCCCACCCCCCAACCCTTTGGTGTGACAACATTGGGGCTACCTACCTCTCTACCAATTCCACTTTCCATGCTCGTACTAAACACATTGAAATCGACTTCCATTTTGTTCATGACAAAGTCGCTTCCAAAACCCTAGCTGTGCGCTTCATCTCTAGAATAGATAACCTTGCTGACATTTTTACAAAACCAACAGCCTTCTCACCTTTCTCTCTCATGCGAACCAAGCTCAACGTTGTATGCCACGTGTTTCGCTTGCGGGGGTGTAATGAATCAATCACCATTCAATATAGCAACCCTCACAAGGAAACAATCACAACGGCTATATTTTCAACAGGGAAAGATCGTGACTACCAAGAAATCACTCCTCGCATGGAAACTCAAGCAACGGCTATACACTCAATAAGGCAAAGATCAAGCAACGGCTAGTGATTACCAAGAAAGGAAAATCAAATCATTCTCATTAAAATTGTATTTATATTTCCCTTTGTAATTACACAAACTCTTGTATAAATTCATAGTGCATCAATGAAAAATATCAAGTAGTAATTACATTGAATTACCTAAGTTTTTACTTGCAACACAGTAGTATGATAAATATTTAGGGTTGCCAGCTTTAATGGAAAAATGTCGAAACACTGAATTTCAGCATATAAAAGAAAGGGTGAGGAAGAGAGGTCATGGTTGGAAGGCAAAGTTTCTCTTCTAGGCGGGAAAAGAGATTTTATTAAAGGCTGTGATCCAAGCGATACCAACCTATAATATGAGTATATTTCTCTTACTGAAGGAGCTATGCAAGGTGATGAACAAAATTATGCAAAAATTTTGGTAGAGTCATAAGGAGAATGAAAAAAAAAAAAAAAAAGATTCACTGGAGGAGTTGGGAGATGATGGGTCGCTCCAAATCCGATGGTGTAATGGGTTTTCGTGATCTAAGTTGTTTTAATAAAGCACTCTTAGCTAAACAAGGGTGGCGATTTGTGCAGAATCCTGTCAGCTTGGTATATACTATTATGAAGGGTAAATATTTCTCTAAAGGTCTTTCTTGAATCCACAGCTTGGAAGTAAGACTTCGTTTGCATGGTGTAGTATACTTGCGGCTTAAGAGTTACTATAGGAAGGTCTTATATGGCGAATCAAGGATGGGAAATCAGTTTCCATTCGGGGTGATAGATGGCTGCCAATGTCGAGCTCTTTTACTCCCCATCTAGTTGTTGTAATCTTGCAACAGATACAAAAGTAGGGGATTTGATTGATCCGAAATTAAGGGGGTGGAACATGCCTCTTATTTATGAACATTTTAATGAGAATGAGGCTGAAGTTATTTGTAATCTACCACTAAGTAGATATCAAAAGAAGGACAAGCTAATTTGGAGGGTAACAGTAAATGGGATCTTTTTGTAAGAAGTGCTTATTTCATGGAACTTGACCGAAAGGCTAGTAAAATGGGAGAGGGATCAACTAAAAATGGGAACAGTCCCATTTGGAAGATTATTTGGAACATGCAAGTCTCAAATGCTACTAAAGTGTTTCTATGGAGGGCCTATAATAATATCCCTCCAACAAGAGATAATTTACAGAAGAGGGGTGTGGTAGAGGATGAGGGGTTGTTTATTTTTTCTTATGGAGACTAAGTCTGTTCGTCATATATTGTGGGAATGCCCTTCAGCGCAGGATGTATGGGGAGTATGTGATTGAAATATCCAAAAATGCCATAGTGAAGGGGCTTCGTTCATGGAGGTTTTGAAGGATTTTTTGCTCCCTGTACGCAAGATGAAATGGATTTCGTAGGGTTGGTTTGCCAAAGTATTTGGTTGTGCCGAAATGCTGTCTTGCATGGGGGTATATTTGTCCATCAAAATCAGATTGTTGTGGAGGCAGGGAGGCTATTGACGCAGTTTCGTCTTGCTGTTCGCAGGACAGAGGAAGAAGGTGTTGTTGCTACTATTAGCCGGATAATTAAGTGAAAAAATCTCCTTCATGGGAATCTCAAAATTAATTGGGATGTAGCTTTGGATGTACATTTGAAACGCATGGGGGTGGGGGTGATTGCTCGTGATTCCCAAGTTATGGTTATTGCTGCTCTTAGTAAAACTATCCCAACAATTCAGGACTCAACAATGGCTGAAGCCACTGCTGCATTACATGCTATTGAGTTTGGCTGGGACCTACAGATGTGGGATTTTATCCTTGAGGGTGATTCATTAAAAGTTATTGTAGCTCTTAGATCTTTGGAATCTAACTGGTGCTGGTTTGGTCAAATTGTGGAGGATGCGCAAGAGGTTTTACAAAGTTTGGGGAGCTACAAGGTATGCCATGTCAAAAGGGGAGCCAATGCAGCTTCTCATGGGTTAGCCAAAGCAGCAGTTAGGGATGTCATGCATAGGATATGGAGGGATGAAATACCCTTGATTATTCTGAATGTAGTCTCTTTAGAGCAACTTGCTCTTTTTGTTTAAAGTTTTATGCTTTAGATTATTTCAACGAAATGAAAGTCTTTTATAAAAAAAGAAAAAAAAAAAAAAAAAAAAAGAAGCCAAAAGTGCATCGTTTTTGAAATTTGAAAAAGAAAGTTAAATGTCTACACCAACTGCAAGCGCTTTAAAAAAAAAATCATTGTGGAGCAAACTTTAAACAAGTGGTCTTTTTTCTTTTATTTATTTATTTATTTTAAATCCAGTATTTTACTTACCTTTTCTTCTTTTTTTTTTTATTCAAAGAGCACACTTTAGACTAATCTTAAGAGTAAGGGAGATTAAAAATAAAAAATAAACTAAACTTAAGAGCTAAGTGCTATAGAATATAATATAACACACTAGTGCGATTTGCCAAAAAGTAAAATTGAGGTCTAGCATGTTTGAGTGCTATTTATGATGAGTGTCTTTCTTCTGAGAAGTCAAATTTATCAAAAATGTTTCAGGTATGTAATCGAACTTTTATAATTATATTGCTCTTGAAAGAGTCTTTTCAACAATGAATATTGTTAAAAAAATCATTTACATGACCAAATGGGATATCAGTAGGTGAATGACTGTATAATTTTGTAATAAGAATGACATATTTAAGGCTATCAGCAATGAAGAAATCGATCAAATCATATATCAATTTTAAAGTATGAAGACTTGAGGGCAATTGAATAAATTGTAAATTACATTTATATATTTTACGCAATAATTAAAATTTGTTGAATTATTTATTTATTTTGTTAGTTATATTCTTTACTTAAGTTTTATTTAACTTTTTTTTTTTTTTTCCATTCATTAAAAAAAAATGTGCCCCCTCTGAAAGAAAATACTAGCTTCGCCACTATATATATATAAGGGAAAACTTCACTTTGGCTCCATGAACTTCCACCCGATTTTACAAACCTCCCTGAACTTCAAAATCTCTCATTTTGGACCCCTAAACTTCAATTTGCTCTCAAATAGGACCCTTCCGTCTATTTGAATTGTTATGCTCAAATGGAATGCCTCTCACGTGAAAGCGTGACTTTCACGTGATTTTTTACTCCTGAGTTACCCGTTTTGCCTTCACACTTACTAACCGAAATACCCAAAATACCCTCACTCAAAAAGGGGCAAAATTAAATCTAAATGTTCCATAATCGACATCACATATTGCCAAACACTTCTAGAAGGAACTGCTCGTGCGAACCATTGTCTTCATCGCCGGCGAACCATTGTAGCTGAAGTTTGGTTGTCGATTTGCAGCGTTTTAGTTAGAAATCCCATATAAATCAGTTCGAATCCACTATAATCAAGTAAGTTTCGTTATCCATAAAATTTAGATTTAGGGTTTGTATTTGAAATTTTTTGAAATTTGTGGTTGATCAATAATTTGTGTTGAATGTTTGGGGGGTTTTGCATGTAACGCCTCTAGAAGGGATTTTGTGGAGTTTTTAGTCTAGAGTAGTATTTATTTGAAGTGGGTCATATTCTTGTTGTTTTTTAGATTTGTTGTTTTCTGACAAGGCGTTAAAAGTTATTATATGTTTAGTCAGCTTGTCCTTAGCTTTTTTTTGAAAGATGTTGTTTTTCTAATCTAAGTGTGGTCCCCTAGCTTGGACTTGTGTTGGACACGTGATTAGCACTATGAGTTTTATTACATTGAATAAAGTAGTGAAGTGATCCCTTCCATTACTACTTATTTGGTTGTTGACCTTAAAAGGTACAAATGTGCTTATACATTGGTAGAGAGGTTTACTTTTTGTTGAAGTTGTTGTTTAGGGTTTATGGGCAATGTAGTCTTTTGCTGCTATAACCAAACGGGACCACAATGCATAATGTGTAGCATAATGTACTATGCTCTTGAGGTTTTTTTTTTTTTTTATCACTGTTTAGGGTATTACTACTTCTTGGGGTTTTTTTTATCGTTGTTTAGGGTATTACTACTTCTTGGGGTTTTTTTTATCATTAGGGTTTAGGTTATTACTACTTAAACTTTGTTGGTTTGTTTGGTGGCTGCTCTAAGTACATGGGTAAGATGGAGGATATTCTTAGGATTTATGGTCAATTTTCTAAAAAGTTGTGTATAAATTTTAATTAAACTAAGATTAAATATATGCTTTAATTGGGTCCAATTGTTGGCCACCAGTTATGATTGTGTTGTTTTTACTTTGCTGAAATTGTTAGTTGGGTTGTTTTTATAGGTTATTACTACTTAAAATTTGTTGGTTTGTTTGATGGCTGCTCTGGGTACAGGGGTAAGATGGAGAATATTCTTAGGGTTTAGGGACAATTTTCTAAAAAGTTGTGTATGGATTTTAATTAAACTAAGATTAAATATATGCTTTGATTGGGCCGGTTGTTGGCCACCAATTATGATTGTGTTGTTTTTACTTTGCTGAAATTGTTAGTTGGGTTGTTTTTATAATAATGATTGATGAAGACAATATAGGATTATGACAAATGTCTTCTCATTGGTATATTTATAACTTTCTCATTGTATTAATTTTTTGTGGTTGGAATTGTTTGGGGTATTGTATTAAACCTTTGACTGTAATGAATGTGGCAGGATACGTGATGGGTACACATTGTATGATGTTTGAGGTGCTTCATGTGGGTACTTTTAACAGGCAATATAGGATTAATTATGTAGGGGCGATGTTAGTAATTACCCATACCCATATAATGGGAACAAATTGAATTTTTCTGATATAGAGGACATATGTAAGACATATGGGTATAGGTCTGGGGACCTTGTTTATTACAGTGTACCAGGTTTGCCATTAGACCAAGGGTTAAGACTTCTGTCATCTGACTACAATGTAATTGAAATGGTGGCAAAACATCTAGATCATGATCTTGTAATGTTATATATAGTAACTTATGGTGTAGCAGATGATGTAGTTGATGGAGATGAATAAGAAGATTCAGAGTACAGGAGGGTAATTGTGTTTAGGAAGGATGCCTTTTAGGATTCAGTTCTTAGTGATGATACAGATTGTCTTGATTCTAATGAGGATACTACTCATCATAGTGGGGCCATTGATGAGGGGGTTGGAAATGCTGAAGAGGTTGTTGACGAGGTAGATGTGGAAGGGGATGTTGAGGGTGATGCTGTGGAGGGTGATGCTAGGGAGGGTGGGGAAGAGAGGGAAGAGAGTGATAGTAGTGAAGACATGTATGATAATGATAAGCTAGAGTCATCACATGTTAGTGGTGATGAAAGTAGAGTGCACTCATCTAGTAAGGATGTAACCAAAAGAATCCCTATTGATCGTACTGATATGAATAATCCGACATTGATTGTAGGAAATACATTTCATAGTGCAGTGGAATTTAGAAAAGCCATGAGACAATACAATATTAGTAGAGGGAAGGATTTGAAATTCAAGAGAAATGAAAATATGAGGGTTGTGATTGTTTGCAAAGAATCAAGGTGCAAGTATAGGGTATATGGGAGGTAGTTGAAGAATGAGATAACATTCATTTTAGTATCCATAAGGCCCAAACACACTTGCACTAAGAAGTACGAAAATCATATGGTCACTTCAACTTGGATTGCTGAGTGGTGCATGGATTCTTTTAGGGAGCAGCCAAACATGCCCATAGATGTGTTACAGAAAAAGGTGAAAGCAAAATGGAATGTGAATGTCCATGTGAGTTCTTTGTATAGGGCAAGGAAAAGAGCAAGAGAAATGATCTATGGGAAATTGGATGAGCAGTACCATCGATTGTGAGATTATTGCTCCATGGTTAGGAGCGCTAATGTGGATAGTTGTTTGATTTTGATGGTTGGGAGACCAATGCCTCAGGTGCCATGCAGATTTCAAAGGCTTTATTTTTCATTAGCAGCCATGAAGAATAGTTTTGTGGAAGGCTGTAGGCTTGTTGTAGGTCTTGATGCATGTTTTTTGAAGGGTATGTATAAGGGGCAGATCATGGCTGCTGTGGGCAGGGATGCCAACAACAACATGTATCCTATTGCAATGACTGTTGTAGAGGCTAAGACAAAAGATAGCTGAACATGGTTTCTAGAGGCGCTTCTTACAGATCTTGGCCCTAGTCGACATATATGGACTTTTATTTCGGATTGACAAAAGGTAAAATAATAGTTATTTATTATTCATATAAATTAAATGTTTAGTGTAATGCAACTAATTATATTTTCAACTATTGTATAAGGCCTCATTCCAAGCCTAAAACAAGTATGTCCGCAGTCTGAGCATCATACATGTGTTTGGCACTTGTACGCTAATTTCAAAAACTCAAGTCATTGGGGTGTGCTACTGAAAGATCTTATTTGGCAAGCTACCGCATCTTACACAAAGACAGAGTTCTACAGAGTAATGGATAAGATAAAGAGGATTAGTAAGGATGCTCATGCCTACCTAGAGAACGTTGATCCTAACACTTGGTGTAAGGGATGGATAAATACAAATTGTAAGTCTAGCTTCTTACACAACAATACTTGTGAGAGTTTCAATTCATTGATCAAAAAATACCGTGACCAGACAATCTTGAGCATGTTGGAAGGTATTAGATGTAAGTTGATGAGAAGGTATGTGAGGAAAACTGAGTTAATTAGTTCAATGGAGGAGGCCTTTGGGCCAATATTAGGAAGAAGCTAGAAAAAAGAAGAGGATGAAGCTAGTAATTGTTGGTGTACATATGCCGTTCAGGATATGTTTGAAGTTGAGTACATTGGATGAACCAAGAAATTCTAATTCAGTTAGGAATGGGGGGTAACAAGAATCAATGTGGGTACTGCATGGAGTTTGGTCATAACAAGAGGTCATGTGTTGCCAAGCAGAGACAAGAGGAACAAAGGTCACGTGTCAGACAATACTACAGAGATAATGAATCAATTGACTGGAATTTGGACATGGTAATGGCTTATTCATTGATAATATTTACTGTTTAGTGTTTACTGCTTATTGTTTAATTTACTAAATTGGTTTACATATCTTCAACTGCCATTTCAACTACCGGCAGGAAAAAGAGAAGAGTGAACACACCATCAGGTTCAAACAAGGCAGGGGGATCACAATCTGGTGGTTGTTCAAAAACCATAAGTCAAACACCTTCACAGCCTGCATCCCAGCCTGCATTTAGGTCAACCTCATATATTGCATCACTGCATGTCTCATAGACTGCATCCCAGCCTACAGCATAGCCTGCATTTAGGCCAGCCTCACCGAATGCATCACTGCATGTCTCACAGCCTGCATTTAGGCCATGTTTAGAGATTGCATAACAACACTAGTCACAGCATGTGGGAGTAGCAACTTCTGTCAACCAGCATGTGAGAACTGCACATTCTACCACTCAACCAGTAAGAACAGCAACATATTTTGCATACAAACTGAATTTGAGTAATTCTTCATATTCTGTAAATTAAACCCTTAAAAAAAATTAGAGGCCTGATTGTATGTGATTAATTGCAGCCATCTACCATATTTGGGAATAAGAAGAAAAGAACCCTAGGATTGGCCACAAGGACAAAGGCAGGTGGTAGGTTGAGGGAACATGTTAGGAGTGGAAAAAAACCTACCAACAAGCAGAAGATTATTGTTGACTTCATTGGTAACCCTGCTGGGCCACCCCCAATTTTAGGTGGTGGACCAGTATGCTCTTGGGGTCCTCCCAGAGCTGGTGGTATGACATTTCGTACTGCCCCACCTGATGTTGAAATACATAAGAGAAAAGGGACAGCTGCTGACCATCCTCCAGGTTTTGACAACCATGTTAAAAGAATGGACATGGGGAAAGATAAATCCACCAAAACAGTGAAGGACAAAGCGAAGCAGAAAATGTAGGAACCATGAATGTTATTGTGTGAGTTGGTTCCTGGTCTCTCAACCAGCAGTAGACAACTTTTAGAAAATGCAAGAACCATGAATGTTTTGCAGAAAATGCAGGAACCATGAATGTTATTATGTTTTGGCAACATTTATGCAACTTTTGGATTAGAATCAAATATGTAATTTCTTAAGTAGTTGTGATTATATATGTAGTGTTTGCTATGATTTTGATAGTTGGATTAGTTTAGGAGTTCTTACACATTTGGTGTTAATTTGGTGTAAATTTTGTAGTGTTTGAATTGATTTTGATAGTTAGATTAATTTTGATGGTCATGTATGTTTTTGACAACATTTTTGCAACTTTCGGATTAGAATTAAATAATGAAGGATCTTAAGTAGTTGTGATTATATATGTAGTGTTTGCTATGATTTTGATAATTGGATTAGTTTAGTAGTTCTTACACATTTGGTGTTAATTTGGTCTAAATTTTGTGGATGACAACATGTGGATGACAATATTTAGCCAATGTTTTATTTCTTAATATGAAGGTAACACAACAGCAAGCAATAATAGAAATTGGGGTCACAATACTATAAATTTAGCGGACAAATCCATTTCAATACTAGAGTCAATTGTACCAACAAAATTCATACAAACCATAACAAATATTACAACATAACTAAAACCTAAAAAAAATTACGAAAATGGTCAATTCATACAAGTTTGATACAAATAAAGACAACAAAATGTCTATTTCAGCTGCTTAACATCAGCCTTGATTCAAGTCCATTAGAAAAAAGGAAACACATCAATACAGCAACAAGACACCAACAACATGCAAGTGCAACTCAAAACTTCAGCTACATCTAACGATACTTATTCTCAACCCTTTGAAGTTTAAGTTCAAAATTAGCAGCATCAACTTCAATTTTTGACTTGTACTCAGCAAACTCAATTTTGCATTTGAAGACTTCCATTGCCCTTTCGGACTTCAATTCGTTCCGCCACTCTATCAACTTCGACATCACTCGATCATCGCACACACAAATTTCTAGTTCAACCCATTTAAAAAAATTGCAATCACAATTTTTTTTCATTTAGCATAATCACAAAAATTAGGGTTTAACCAATTACTACATAATTTTGGCATAACGGGATGAGCAGAAAATTTTCGTGAAAAAATAAATTCTCAAACACATCTTACCAAATAATTAACACAAGCATAAAACTTTTTGCCATGATTTTTAGTTGTTGATGCAGTTTTGATAACTGTTTTGCTCCCACATTTGCAAATTGGATAGCTCGATCCTGAATCACATACCTCACCCTCGAAGTGCTCCATATTTCACCGTCGTCACCTCACCGGTACTGAGTAGTGGGTAATTTTGCCGCCGGTATTGGGTAGTGGGTAATTTCGCCCGTGGATGATAGAATCAACTTTCATCGATACTAGGTATCGCTATCGTGTGGGATTTTTCATTGTCGTGACGTCGTTGACAAGGTTGGAAGCTAGATCCTCAGCTTTGTTTCTTCGACTTCCTTCCTAATCTTTTTGAATGGATGGCTGGAACCCATTAATTTTTTTCTACAGCTTGGGTAGTGGGTCTTCGTGCTCTCTTCGTTCTTGAGGGTTTCTTGCACAGTGGCATGTTTTAATATATGGTTGTAAGTGTAAGTGTAAGGGTGAGTAAGTGTGAGGCAAAACATGTAATTCATGGGTAAAAAATCACGTGAAAGTCACGTGAGAGGCATTCCGTTTAAGCTTAACGATTCAGATAGACGGAAGGGTCTTATTTGAGAGCAAATGAAAGTTCAGGGGAGTTTATAAAATGGGATAAAAGTTCAGGGGGTCAAAATGAAATTTCTCATATATATAATATATTATTTTCTTATCCATTTCGACATCTCATTCTTTTCTTAAAAAAATTTCCTTCATATTATTCTCTGAGATGTGTGTAGCATGATGAAACTCTTCCACGAGTCTTCAACGCATTTGACTAAATGCGATGGGTGTGTGAGACTGCCAAATCTTTTTAGCTATTGTTTCAATTCTTCATCTTCAACTCTCTCCATTAGATGTTTATAACAACAACAATAATATTTAATAAACTAATCAACATCATGCACCGATTAATACTCTTTATAGGAAAAAACCGTTTTCTCTCTGGACGCCAAATCTAGAGTAGAAGAGAAAGGTTCTTCAAGTCTCTCAGAGACGGTGAAGGGTAAGGAATCAGACGGTGATAGTGTTGCATAACTTCTCAATGGCAGAGGATCTTGCAGAGATGTGGGAAAACTTTTCATTGACAGAAGAAGAGAACGCGGACGTAGTGATCAATGCACCAGTGTTGGAGGGGATTGTGAGTAAAGGCCAATTGTGTATTGTGGGAAAGCTGTTGACGGAGAGATTTGTAAGTAAGGGGATAGTCAAATCCAAGCTTATTAAAGTATGGCGGCCGATAGGTTCGCTATCCTTTAAAGTTTTGGGTGAAAACTTGTTCTTGATCGAGTTTGAACATTCATGGGACAAAATTAGGGTAATGGAGGGGAGACCGTGGGTCTTCGAAGGTAGTTTATTTTCGATAGCAGAGTTTGACGGAATTACTCAACCGGCAAAGATAGAGTTTGAAAAGGTTGCTTTCTGGGTGCGAATGTTTCATCTCCCCCTTGCTTGTATGGGGTCTGAAGTTGGTTTTCAGATTGGGTCTTCCATGGGTACAGTCGAAGAGGTTGAAACGAATGAAGATGGTGTAGGATGGGGGAAGTATTTGCGAGTTAGGATTATTTTGGATCTCAATAAGCCCCTCTCTAGAGGACGAAAGTTGCTGCTGAATGGAAAATCTGTGTTGATAGAGTTTAAATACGAGCGCCTTCCAAGATTTTGCTTTTTCTGTGGTTGTATTCGCCATGGAAGAAATGGGTGTTTGAAACGAAGCGGAACTAGGAAACATGGGGCCGCCACTGAATTTGGACCATGGATGAGAGTTCCTTCACCCACACGAAGAAGAGAAAGAGAAAGAGGGCGTTATGAAGGAGTTTATGAGTCTGCCAGTCAGGGGCTCTCTAACCATATAGGGTGGCATAACAGTTCTCTAGAGAATAGTAGACGTAACGAACAGAGTCAAAGTGGGGGAGTTTCAGGCAGCAATGAACAGAAGGAGAAGGGGGTTACGGGGATCGGAACGACAACTCCGGGGGTGGTTTATTCTCCTACGACGGTGGGTATGGAAGTTACGGGGGGTGATTTTTTGTGTCAAACTAACGTAATAGGGGGAGAAAATTACGCGTCGCGAGGATATGGAGTAGTGGATAAGAGTTGCGGTTATAACGCAACAAGGGGAGATGTTCTCGCGTCGGTGGGAGGAGATGGAGGAGTAGATCAACTACTTTGTCCAGGTGGCGAATTTAATGGTTCATTGAATAAAGGAGTTAGACGTGCGATCTTTGGCACCTCTAGTGCTTTTGTAACTCAGGATGTTAGTGATGCAAGCAGGGGAGGGCGAGGAAGCACGTGTTTAAAGGATGATGTGGCAAAACCAAGAGCACAAGGAATAATTAAGCTTACAGACCCACCAGGCCAATTGGTTGAAACAATTCTGGATGCTGTGGCTCTTTCATTGGATAATCACCCTCAAGTTCTGAAAATTCACAAGAAAACAGGGGAGAGCAGTGAAGCTTGTCCGCAGGAGCAAAAATCCATCAGTGTATCAGGAGGGGTCAGTGGAGTGGTAGATGCTTCAGTTGTGAAATGGAAAAGAAAGGCTAGGGAAATCAATATTAACTCTACGGCTGTAGCTGTACTTGAACAGCCACGGAAAAGGCAGCTCGGGGTTTTTATGGAAGCCAGTGAGGAGGGGCCAGTTGAAAAAAAAAAAAAAACACAGAAATATTGGTCCAGTTGATGAGGGGGAGAGATCTAAGGAGGGGAAAAAAATAGGTTCGGGATTGGCGAGGGTTGGTAAGCAGTCCCGCCGACCGCAATGATCATCCTTAGTTGGAATTGTCGGGGGCTTGGGAACCCCCGGACAGTTCGTGAACTTTGTCAGTTAGGCAAGGTTAAGCGCCCCAATGTGGTCTTCCTTATGGAAACCAAGCTCCATAGCCAAAGAATGGAGAAGATTCGATGTAAGTTGGGGTTTCGTAGTATGTTTGCTGTGGATTGTGTGGCTCGGAGTGGGGGTTTAGCACTATTTTGGTCAGATGAGTTCGACTTGGAAATTCAAAACTTTAGTAGGAGGCACATTAATGCTATTGTAACTTCCAAGAATACAAGCAGCCGATGGAAATTTACGGGTTTCTACGGCAATCCGGAAACCCACAAACGACATGAAGCATGGGGATTGTTGCGACACTTAGCTACTTTGGATCCAGAGCCATGGTTATGTGCCGGAGATTTTAATGAGATAATCTCTTTGACAGAAAAATACGGAGGCAGTGTGCGTGCAAATGGACAGATGGAGGATTTTAGGAATACTTTAACTGATTGTGCTTTGGCTGATCTTGGTTATAGTGGACCGAAGTTTACATGGAATAACGGTATGGAAGGAAATGGCTTTATTCAAGAACGTTTAGATCGGGTGGTAGCTAATGCTGAATGGTGTGAATTGAATCCGGAGGTGGAAATTTATACGGAAGCTACGATTATCTCGGATCATAATCCTATCTTGATTATATTACAAGATCCCGGTCAAAGTAGGAAAAAGAAGAATATTTTTAGATATGAGGCGTCTTGGGCAAAGGAAAGAGGAAGTAAAGAAGTCATTAAACAGGTTTGGAGGGAGAAAATATTTTATGGTGATAAGTGGCAGCACACGAAGCATAAGTTGAATAAGTGTTCTCATGGATTGTTGAGGTGGAGGAGGAAGGTGCTAGGCGCAACAGAAGAAAAAATTATAAAAAATACTGAGCAGCTAAGGCAGCTTCAAGGTGTTGAGGGTACGGCTGTTATGTCTGAAATAAAAATATTACAGAAGGATTTACATGCCAGTTTGGAAGGAGAGGAATTGAAGTGGAAGCAAAGATCAAAGGAGGCTTGGCTTCAGGAGGGGGATAGAAATACTAAATATTTTCACGCATGTGCGAACCAAAGGAGGAGGAAAAATTTTATAGGAAGTATACAAGATGAGCAGGGGAGCCTTTGGGAATCACAAACAGATGTGGAGAAAGCTTTCCTTACATATTATCAATTCCTTTTCACTTCAGAGGAGCAAGCTGACCCTGAAGTCTGCCTTAGAGATTTGGAGTGTCGAGTAACACCGGAGATTAATGACAGACTATGTCAGGGTTTCACCAAGGAAGAAGTTGCTGCAGCGCTTCAACAAATGGCCCCCCAAAAGGCGCCTGGACCGGATGGGTTTTCAACTGGATTCTATCAGGAAAACTGGGAAATAGTGGGTGATGAGGTATGTCAAGCTGTGCTAGCTATTCTTAATTCGGCTACAATTGATTCAGAGCTTAATTTTAGTTATATTGCTCTAATTCCGAAAAAACAAAATTCGATGAGGGTGTCAGAATTTAGGCCTATTAGTCTTTGTAATGTATTTTACAAAATCATTTCAAAGGTACTTGCTAATAGACTTAAGGGAACATTGCCACTTTTGATTTCTCCCAATCAAAGTGCTTTCATTCCGGGTAGATTAATTACGGATAATATTCTAGCAGCTTATGAGACTCTTCACACAATGCATACACGTATGTGGGGTAAGGAAGGGTTCATGGCGGTTAAGCTAGATATGAGTAAAGCCTACGATCGGGTGGAGTGGAGATTCTTAGAGGCGGTGATGAGGAGGATGGGATTTATGGAGAGATAGATACACCTGATTATGATGTGTGTTAGATCGGTCAACTATGCAGTGTTGGTAAATGGCAATCCTGGGGAGCGTTTTTACCCTTCTCGTGGCTTGCGACAGGGGGACCCAATATCACCGTATTTATTCTTGCTGTGTGCTGAAGCGCTTAGTTCCTTGTTGCAAAGGGCTGGTATGACTGGTTATATCCGGGGGGTGCCTACCTCTAAAAGAGGTCCTCGCATTAATCACCTATTTTTTGCAGATGATAGCTTGTTATTTTGCAGAGCGGATATAAGTCATTGGAACAGACTGTCTAAATTGCTGAAGATATATGAAGAAGCTTCGGGGCAAAAGCTAAATAGAGAAAAGACATCTATTTTCTTTAGCAGGAACACGCCAACAACAACTAGACAGATTCTTATTGACATTTCAGGTGTCCCATCATCGCAGCGTTTTGATACCTATTTGGGCCTTCCAGCTTTGGTAGGCAAGTCCCGATCAGTGGCTTTTCAGAATATTAAGACTCAGGTCTGGAAGAGAATGCAGGATTGGAAGCTGAAGTTTTTATCCCAGGCAGGCAAGGAGATCCTAATAAAGGTGGTGGTACAAGCTATCCCAACATACAGCATGAGTGTTTTCCTGCTTCCGAAAACTCTCTGTTATGAGATTAATTCCATGATGCAGAAATTCTGGTGGGGCCACAACGAGAATGACAAACGCATTCACTGGATGAGTTGGGGAAAAATGGGTATGGCAAAGTCGAAAGGAGAAATGGGGTTTAGGGATCTTACTCATTTCAACCGTGCTTTATTGGCAAAGCAATGTTGGCGGTTATGGAAGGAACAAGATAGCTTGATTTCAAGGATTATGAAAGCCAAATATTATCCTCACACTGATGTTTTGGAGGCTCCTTTGGGATCCAAGCCTTCTTTTGCATGGCGTAGCATTCATGGTTCACAAGATATTATTAAAAACGGGATAATTTGGAGGATTGGAAATTGAGCTAAGGTGCGTATTTGGGGAGAGAAGTGGATCCCGAGCCCAAGTACTTTTATGATTCAGTCTCCACCACATGGGTTAGCGGCTGATGCTAAGGTTAATGAGTTGATGGATAACGATTTGCATTGCTGGAACTCACCCCTTTTAGAAACAATGTTCACATCTGTTGAGCACAAGATCATAAAAACAATTCCCATCAGTCTCACCAATCAACCTGATTTACAAATCTGGAGGGGAACCCGTAATGGGATTTTTTCGGTTAGGAGTGCATACCATTTGGTTAAGGAGATGGAAGATACACAGCAACCTGGTGGATCCTCACAACCAAGTGATAGTTTAATTTGGAGTGGTATTTGGAATTTGCAAATCTCAAACGCGGGGAAAAATTTTATGTGGAGAGCATGCCATAATCTTTTACCAACAAAGGAAAATTTACTGCGAAGAAAGGTGGTGAGTGATCCGATGTGTCCTATATGTAAGTTGGAAGTTGAAACGACTTTTCACATTTTATGGGGATGTCCATCTGCATGTGATGTTTGGGGAGTTAGCAGTAGGGTATTCCAAAAGAGCACTTTTTCTGGTCCAGGATTTCTACAAGTTGCTGAAGGGGTTTTTCAAACATTTGGTGGGGATGAGTTTTGTGTTTTTGCAGAAACTGCCAAGAGAATTTGGTTTAGACGGAATGCATGGATCCATGATGGTGTCTTTCTACATCCTAATGTTATTGTGAAAGAAGCGACGGATTCGATTGAAGAGTTTCAGAGTACAAATCGAGCTGCAGATAATAGTTCATCATCAAGGGTAGACCGAAGGAAGCAGTGGGCTAAACCCATGGATGGTTGGTGCAAGTTGAATTGTGATGCATCGATAAATATGAAGGAGGGGAGAATGGGATTTGGCATGCTTGTGCGAGACAGTAGAGGTGTGGTGATTGCAGCAAGAAGTTTATCAAAGATGGGAACTTTGGAGTCGGCTGCAGCGGAGACTATGGCTCTCTACTTTGGAGTCAAACTCTGTGCTGAATATGGAATCCAACAGATCATTGTTGAAAGTGATGCCAAACTGGTGATAGATGCGGTACAAGCTTCAGGTGAAAATTCTAGCATTTTTGGTCAACTAGTGGGAGATGCTTTAGTTGTCTTAAATTCTTTTGCTAGTTGGAAGGCTAGTCATGTGTATAGAGAGGCGAATAGGGCAGCCCATGAGTTGGCTAGATTGGCTATTTTGCAAGTCATAGATACTACTTGGCAGGAGGAGATGCCTTCATGTATCAATGATATTGTTTTGTCAGAGCATTTGCTCTGTCAATGATCCATTTATAATATGTCTACAACTTATTCAAAAAAGAAAAAATACTCTTTATAGGCCATCTTCAACACAACAAATTCCTTCATTTTTTTTATTCTTTGTAAAGAGTTTGTACTTATACAATATGGTTATCAAATTGGACAATAACCATCGACTTTATGTTCTTTAAATTCGATTCGCACGTCTTGAAAAGAAAAGAAAAGAAGTAAATAAATTCCCATCACTTTTTTTTTTTTTTCGATCGTGCTCCTCACTTTTAAATATAACTTGTCCACCTAATTGTTGTGCTTGCATTTCTTCCGAGCAACAATGAAAATTAACAAAAGCATCGGTCAATGTTTTTTTTCTTCTACTCGAGAATCGAGATAGTCAAACCTAATTTAAATCCACAAAAAAGGTTGTTCTTTTAAGGAAGAGGTACAAGAAAATTACTAATGTGACAAAAAAAAAAAAGTCGAAGAGAAAAAACTTTGAAAAAATTAAATCCTGGAGTTTTTTCACGACAAGGGTAATAAAGTCATTTGACCTTATACTGTGGCAATCTTTGTCTCACATATGCACCAATTAAGTTTGATTTAACAGAGAGAAACAAGGAGGGAAGGGGGAGAGAGAGAGAGAGAGAGAGAGGGAGAGTTTTACCTGCAATTCCAAAGAGGTGCCCATTCCCTGTGAAACCCCATTGATTCTCTGAATCCCGTAGCTGGGATCAGAGAGTCACTGTCTCATACCCTTGTCCATTTCTTGAATTTAATTTCATTGGAAATCGTTTTGCATGGATTTGAACTTCTAAGAACAAAAAAAGAATTTAAAGAAAAAACTGCAAATTGAAGAAGTGGGTTTCTTGAGGATTGGGATTCTCTGAGATGGGTACGTCCCAAAGTGAGGGAAGAATGGAGGGGTGGCTATATCTCATACGCTCCAATCGGATTGGGCTTCAGTACTCCCGCAAGCGATACTTCGTTCTCGAAGGTCACTATCTCAAAAGTTTCAAATCAGCTCCTATTTCAAACAACAAGGTCCATGCACATGTTTTTCTCCGTCTGTTTTCAGTTCTTTTGCTTCTGTGTTTGATGTTAATGTTGCTGAACGAGTTGCTGGACGTGTAAAATCGCTGTATTATGTTTTTTATTTGGTGGCGTTTAGGCGTTTGATTGTTTTATGATCACCTGTTGGTTGATGATGAATAACATAGATTGAATGGTAGGATATGAAATGAATAAGAGGTTTTTATGGTTGGGTGTTTTGATCGAATATTGTTTATGGCTCTATCTGTATTTGAGATGTTTGCTTTTGCTTTTCAGCTTCATTCTAGCTTTCCCCGGATTTCAACTCTATTACATGTGGCCTTAAATGGTCACATGGAAATATATTGATACATTCACTTCTTGTTTCTACTTCACTTGATGTGCAGTAAGCTACTTCCTACTTCCAGTTGAAATTTTTGTGACAATTAATGTGATTTGGAATTTTAGTACCCCTAGCATTTCTCTATTTCTAAACTTATTGTTGTATTATGTATCAGTGAACTTAATTCAGCTTGTTTGAAGTAGTGAGCGATTAAAACACTGGTTTCACCTTTGTTTTTCTTGGAATTTTTTCCCTTTAAATGTTCACCTGCACAATTGAATATTATTCCCTGTTGTTTGATGATGATATACGCGTGCTCGTAATTTGAAGCTGGTTTTTTTTGTTTCTCCCTCCTGACTAGATGATGTGTTTTTTTCTTTTTGGGCTTCCTAAAATATATGGAAGTTTTTAAAAATAAAACCATTTATCCATTTAAGTTCCCATATTACCCTCAAATTCAAGCCCACATTTTTCAAATTTAAGCTAACATTAAAAAAAAAAAAAATAAAAAAAAAAAAAAAAAAAAAATCAAACCCAGCTTTCTTGGCCCATCCAAGGGTATTTCAGGAATACAATGATTAAAATGCATGGCATTTGAAAGTTTTCACCATTGTGGGATGGAGAGAGTATTGTTTGTTTTCTCTATAGGGAAAGAACCTAACAAAATTTTCCATTAAAATAAAATAAAAAAGAAAAGAAAAGAAGAGGAAGAAACCTTGCCTTCAACAAATGATCTCTGTTACCCAAACCAAGCTCTATAGAAGTAACTTAAGTCACTGGATTTCCCTCTTTTTTTTTTTTTTTTTTTTGCTTTCTCATTAACATCCTTTTAAAACAAAGGGCTTAATGATTTTAAAGAAGCTTTTATTAATATTTAGCTGTTTGGATTCTACTTTTACAAATCTGTGCAGATTATCTGTTCTTTAAACATCTTATTGAGGTTCTCCCGCCCCCCCACACCTTAATATGTGTTGTTATTTGGTGTGTATCTTGCTGTTGGGCAATGTGATCAAAAGTCTATTTGATTATTTAGTCCATGGATTAGTATCAATCAAATATGCACGCAAACTGAATTGGAGCTGTTATTTTGGTTTGTACATTTTTTTTATAAGTCAGTTTTTTTGATCCAAGGGAAGGGATAAGGAAGATTCGAACTAT
Source organism: Corylus avellana (assembly GCF_901000735.1). Taxonomy (NCBI): domain Eukaryota; kingdom Viridiplantae; phylum Streptophyta; class Magnoliopsida; order Fagales; family Betulaceae; genus Corylus; species Corylus avellana. The sequence goes on from NC_081550.1 coordinate 14,189,499, forward strand.
TGACCTCTGCATCATGAGGCGTGGTCCCAGTGCCAATTAAGCTACTCCTTGGAGTTTTATCTACTTTTTGAAATGGGAATGTCATCTTATTTATATCCCTCCTTTCTTTTCTTTTTTCTTTTAACCAACTTTATAATGTTACTGGCAGAAGAACTAAAAGAGAAAAGCCTTGATTTCATTTATTTATTTTTCTCAGGATCCTGTTAGAAGTGCTATTATAGATTCTTGCATTCGGGTCATGGACAATGGGAGGGAGAGCATTCATAGAAAAGTATGAATGTTATGCAGTATTTTTGCTTTGGTGGTGATTTATCTTTTAGTTTATATTCTCTGATTAGCATTTGGCAGTGATATATTTGTAATGGCATATATTTATACCTGTGGCTTGCAGGTATTCTTCATATTCACACTTTATAATACTTCAAATCACAATGATCAACTAAAGGTTTGGTAATTATTTATCATAGAAAAGCGTCGTAACTATATTGTAAAAACTGTCGTTTTTATCTATAATTTTCATGCTTAAGTCATGATTCTAAATATCATAGTTGGGAGCAAGAAGTCCTGAAGAAGCAGCAAGATGGATTCATTCCTTTCAGGAAGTAGCTTTAAAGGTTATAAACTCCTCCATTTTCAAATCTACTGTAGAACTGATACCTGTAAGAGGCTCATGCTAATGCACATTTGCAGGGTGGTCCTGGCATGGGAGATAATCTCGTGGGTTGTTTCAAGAGCAGATGGCAGTCCTTTAGGTATAATAACTGTATTATACCAGAATTCTTGTTTGGGAAAAATCACAATTTCTTGTTGTCTTGGCCATCTAATCTTGTAATTTTGCATGGTCAACACAATGGAGATAACCTTTGAAACTTCTTGGAAAAGTTAGTGCCTGTAAGTTATGGCTTGGTGTTAAAGACGACAACAGTTGCACCACTTTGCTGGATTTATCTTTGTGGCCTTCGTCTGATATCTTTATATTTATTTCCCTTAATTAATTGTTTTTGGTACTTAAAAAGGTTTTTCATGTACACAGATTCAGTGGTTCTAGCAGGATAAATCATTCTAATTCTATTGACTGGACTCTTTGTTCTTCCACACAAATGGATCCTGTAACTTCTGATGTTATTGCTCCTTCATCTTGGACGATATTTGGTTGTCAAAATGGTAAGAAGGGAATTTACAATATGCCGTTGTAGTTAGCTGAAGTTGAATGTTTAATTTATAGGTATTTATGCAGGGCTACGGCTATTTAAAGAAGCTAAAGATAGGGAGTTCCATGTGAAGGTTGGTGGATTTTCTATTCAGCACTTACTAGTTACAAAATACATTTCCGTGGTTAACATGTTTCTTTCTTCAGCAGTGGGATGATCATCCCGCTATAATGGCTGTGGGTGTGGTGGATGGAACTTCAGAAGCCATTTTCCAGACGCTTATGTCTCTTGGTCCCTCAAGATCTGAGTAAGTAGAACATCCCATGTCTTCTTATGTTGCAGCCTCATATCTGATTAAAATTCATAATATCCATGGTTTTGTTACAATGTTAAAGTGGAAACCTATAAGCTTGCAGAAATGGGATCTTAGGATATATAGTGCAATCGAACTTTTGATTACCAACGCTTTATGGATCCCCCTGCCCCACAAAAAAAATAATAAAATAGTGCATTAATTTTATTGAGGCCTTCATAATAGTCATGGTGGCATGTGCTTGCCCAACTGGAGCTTAGAGATTTGCAGAAATTTAATCTGAACTCTGAAAACAAGAGAAGGAAATAGTGGACGGGATGGAAAATCACGTGGTTTGGGACTATGCCTACTAGCAAAGACCATTAGAGAGAGCTCATCAGCTCGCGCTATATATATGCAAATTATATAAATTAGAGCATTATAATGTCAAGGACTTAAATGAGTTATGCTACTACACTTTCATCCCACCTCCATTCCACTGGGCTGATGTAGTAGTGCCCATCAGCTCTTGTTAAAAAAAAAAAAAAAAAAAAAAATCCAAGAGCTTATGGACATTGCCACATCAGCTCAACAGGATAGGGGTGAGATAAGAGTTTAATATTTTTAATTACTTGACTTAAATTGGGTCCATTGAATCCCAAAATCTGGAACATTGTTTAATCCCTGATAATTCTTAATGCATTAACTTTGCGTGGTTCATTTGTTTTGGCAAACCAGCATACTTAACTGAAGGTTAATATATCTAAACTTTGGCTGCCAGGTGCCTTTGCAGACGTCATTTGAGATTGTTTTCCACTATTATGCAGCTAATTAATATTATTAAGTTCTGCAGATATTCTATTATTCAACATATCATATGTCAGGCTTGTTCTTTACTAAAATTAACTTTTCAAATTTACTTGCAGATGGGACTTCTGCTTTTATAAGGGCAGTTTGGTTGAGCACCTTGATGGTCATACTGATATTATCCACAAGCAGTTATATAATAATTGGTTACCTTGGTTAGATGATGATCTTTGATGTTAATGAGATATGTTTGATGGAAAGTTTAAGAGTATGGTATCTTTTCTTTTTGGTGGTAGTTTCTGTTATTGACATATAATGCTATGCAGGGGAATGAAACGAAGAGATCTATTATTGCGACGTTATTGGAGAAGGGAGGATGACGGAACATATGGTAGTGGTGTTTTGGAGGAAATATGTAAATACTATGATATCAACTGTTCTAGTTGAATCAGAAGAATAATCTTTTCTTTGGTTTTTCCTGTAACAGTTATTCTCTACCATTCCGTGTTTCACAAGAAGTGTCCACCTCAGAAAGGCTACATCCGTGCCTGCCTTAAAAGTAACGTATGCTTAAAAATTAGTCCGAACAAAATTCCTAGACCTCAAGATATTATTGTGATTTAGTTATCATCATCATCATTGTACAATTCCTATAATTTTGGTGTATTTTCCCTTTTTTGCCTTCTAATAAGATTGAATTACTTATATAAAAAAAATCCTATAATTTTGTGGCATGCATTATGAGTTTAAGATTGTACCTTTGCCATTGCTTTAGTCTTTGCCCAATTATGCAACTCATGAGTAACTATAGCGTGTTTAGAAAGAAAAATAAAAATGAAGAAAAAATGGCACCCTTGGATATGGTAGTCATTATGAGGTCCTAATCTTCACTGCTGTGATTGCATTGTTCAGAAGTTACCAATGGAAAGAATTGGGGGATGACAGTTTGCACACTCTTACAGGTGGAGGATATGTTATATCGCCTGTGAACCATGGGAAACAGTCAGTTGTAAAGCACATGCTTGCTATTGATTGGAAATTTTGGAAATCTTATCTACGACCTTCTTCAGCCCGATCTATAACCATCCGTATGCTTGGGAGAGTTGCTGGTAGCTTTCAGCTAGATGGAACTTCTTATGTGTGTATCGATGATTAGTTCATATAATATGATATTCTTGATACTTTTCCTTTAATACGCAGCATTACGAGAGATGTTTAGAGCAAAACTAGGAAATTACACTTCTCCTGATTTCTCATCTGGAGAATTGACAAGAAACATTAGGTTGAATCAGACAGAAGGTGCTAGCACAGTTGATTTTCGAATACTGACAGGGGATGGGAGGACAAAGGAAAATATCACTGAAGAAATGGAGAAAACACCTTCAGAACATGGAAGCCTTGTTAGCTTGAATGATGCTTCTGATGAATTTTTTGATTTTCCAGAACCATCAGATTATGATCAATCTGAAAATATCCTGACTCCCGATTTTGGTCCGGATATGTACTCTCAGGTACAATATGTTTTAAGATTGTTCCTGTTGCAAATGTAAGTAGTAAAGGGAATCTAGAGTAGAGGCTTTTTAATTATGATGACTTCTTCTCGTGAAACTGGTATTTGATTGATGCTGGTTCCAATAATGTGCTTGAATCATGGTTAAGAATGGGTGGAAGCCACAAAAGGCACACCTCTTTTCAGAAAGCTTAGTGATTAAAATTGTAACTAAGGGAACCTAGAGTTGGAAGTGCAGTCCCTTCTGCTGTGATCTCATCTTTTTAGAACCTATTTTGAATTGTGTTGGGATATAAAGCTTTTATATCTAGAAAGAGAATTTTAGAGAAAGATTTATTTTCAAGCTATTCCCAAAAAAGTGTGTTTTGGCCTTTTTAGAGCAAAAAAGTCAAAGAAGTACTTTTTGAGTTTTTTTACCAAACGGACTCATTTTTGCTTTGCACAGTTTCTTATGTACTAAAAGTATTTTTTTAAGCTTCTTAATGAAATTCCAAACAGGCTCTTAGACAATCTGTATGTGTGTGTCTGAATAATTTGCATTTGAATCATGCTGAAATGATGGGAAGAATCCACATAAGACAAATAGTTTCTCAGACACCCAATTCTAAAGTCTAAAATTATCAACAATTGGATCATTATGATCATTGACCATTAACTTTTGTGAACCTTTAGGTATTTGTAGAACATAGTTGAGAGGGGTGGGTACACAAAGTGGCCTTGCCTTGGAGGAGTTCCTCGTCATAAAAAATAAAAAAAATAAAAAAACGAATTACTGGTAATTCAGTGGTTTTCGCTGCTCTTTATATCGTTATAACTATGCAAATTTAAACGCATTATGCTGAACTATATATCTTGTTGAGAATCATTACTGGGTCTTAATTGTTCTTAATTGTAAGCAATTTAACCACTGTATCAGTGTATTACATCCTTCAGTCTTGATGCAGTATAGCATGTGGATATTAATTCTTCACTGCTTACTTTAGTATCATTTCTTATTGTGCACATAACTCACTATGCAAAATTGTCACCCATTTAGGCCTTTCATTTTTGGTATTCATTACTAACTAAATTTCTGCTTTAAGAAGTGATGTTAAAATTTGTATGCATTGGTGTTTTGGCTTCTCACTTTGCTCCTATGAAATTTGGATTACAGGATATACGTCAACCGAAGTTATCAACTGCTGCTGGTTTTGTGAAGAGATTGCATGATCTTGCAGGTGATTCAATGTTTGATGATCATTGCACTATTTAACATGACTTGATTGCATATTATTTCTTCTTCCCTCAAGTAGTTTTCTTTGATTTCTTCCTTGTATGATTTGATGATGGCTGGAGATGACTTGCTGCAGTTCAGAAGAAGGGCTATATGGACTTGCAAGAGATGGTAAGAGAAGACTGTATCCCATGCTGCTATGGGACAACTCTTCCCAAAGATCCAACTTGTACATTAGCTAGCAGTTGGACAGCAGCAGATCCTACCACTTTCCTAATTCGTGGAGAGAATTATTTGGAAGACCATAAGAAGGTAACCATAACAAAATTTAGTAATGATAAACCCAAACTAAATCTCTAGAAAACTTTTGCTTGTATGTTTGCTAAGATGTTCATCATGCTCACCGATTAAAGAGGCAACAAATTGCTTGCAATCATACGTAGAATTACATCATTCTGGAATGCTAGTTTGCATGTATTTGGGGATGAAAACTAATTTATGTTTATGGATTGTTAGAATTTCTTCCATTTGCTTTTTGTGTAGCATGTTTCAAGTACCAACCATTCATATGATTTTTTCTCTGCTTGTCCCAGCAAAGATATGTTAAGTTAATAGTTCTCAGAACCATTAATAGTGACAGTATTTAGACCATGGATATTAGTTGCTAGACTGCTAGAGTTCTTAATCCATTGTACTCCACTAAATAGTTTTGATTTTGTTGCTCTTAAACATCTCCAAAGCTTCAATTCATGGCTAGAATTATAGATTCAGTTGGTGATTCTTATTTACTTTTTCTAATGTTTCGATGTTTACTTTATAGGTTAAGGCAAACAGCACCCTCATGCAAATGGTTGCTGCAGATTGGCTAAAATCTGACAAGCGAGAAGATGATCTTGGAGGCCGTCCTGGGAGCATTGTTCAGGTTCATACTAATTCTTATTAGTTTAGATTTGATGCCCATCTATCACATGTTAAATTAATTGCATTCATTGCATTTGCATATTGTCTTTGTGATAATAATATTTTTTAAAAGCTTTGTTGTGCAGAAATATGCAGCACAGGGTGGGCCAGAGTTCTTCTTCATTGTAAACATACAGGTTGATTTAGTCTTTTGTTTGTGCTTATATTATTCTTTTTTCTGTTGTTGTGGATCAACAATAATCAAATTATTTACTGTGACCAGGTCCCAGGCTCAACAACATATAGCCTAGCTCTATATTATGTAATGAATACTCCTGTGGCAGATGCACCCTTGCTAGAGAGTTTCATCAAGGGCGATGACGCATATAGAAATTCGAGGTTTAAGCTCATACCATATATATCAAAGGTTAGTATAGTCCCATGGGATTAGAAACTACAGAAATCTCAGTGCATAAGAGGATTAATCTTTTTCCCCACTTTATTTTGTTGAAGAATTCAGAAAAGCAAGTTTTATGTTTAAGATTACTTACCTAAACAAGGCAGCGTGCATTTCTCACTGGTGTTGTTACATGATTATGTATTATATGAAATTAATTTTTACTTTTGATCAATCTCTCCCCAACCTTCTCCATTTTCTGAAAAAATATTTATGCTAAGACTCTGTTTGTTTTGGCGTAAAATGATTTCTAGAAAATATTTTCTGGTGTTTAGTGCAACGGAAAATAATAGACAATGGAAAATATTTTCGGTTTGACCGAAAAAACTTATTTAATTTCCGTAAAATGGTTTTCATTTTTGAAAACTATAAACTATTTTCTGAGTTTAAGCTTCTCATTTTCAAATGGGCAGACCCATCGCCGGTACTCCCTCGAGACTCGCATGGACCCAAACAGGCCACTGCTGGGTCTTAGTCGGGACCCCGCCGGAACACGATGGGGACTTCGGCTAGGCCATTACTTGGACTTTGCCGGAACCTCGCTGAGACCCAGCTAGGCCACCATCGGGACCCGATTGGGCCACCCCCGAGACCCCGCCGGAGCACAACCGAGACCCCGTTGGGACCCCGCCAGGACTTTGTCAGGCCACCATCAGGATACCACCAGAACTCAATCGAGACCTTGTTGGGACTCGCTGGGACCCGATTAGGACACCGTTGGGACCTGATCGGGCCACCGCCAAACTGGTTGGAACATTATCTTAATTTAAAGTTTAATATAATTGAATGAAGGGGCTGGCCCAAGTGATGGAGGCCTTAGTCTTTAAGGTTTGCCCCCTTCAAGGTCCAAGGTTCAACACCTTATGGGTTCAAACAATCTCTTGGGGGGCCACAGCCCTTGATGAAAAGCCAACGATTTAACCAGTTCAGTGTAGGGAAACTTCCGAGGGTGTGGTGCACGGGCGGGGGTTTACTCTGCAAGGGTAGATCCGAAGGGTCTTGCCTTGGAGAGGTTCCCCGACATCAAAATATATATATATATAGGGGAAAATCCACTTTACCTCCTGAAGTTTTAGGAGTTTTTCAATTTGAACCCCAAAGTTTAAAAATTGACAATGTACCCCCTAATGTAAAGTAGATTTTTACCTATTTATAATTGTGATTTTCTGTATACACCAAACGTTGGAAAATGTTTTCAAAGAAATCAATTTTCAAGAAAATGTTTTCCGCTGAAAACATTTTCTGACGGAAAACCTTTTACGTTGAAAGAAACAGAGCCTAAATTGGAATATCTTCTCTTTTTGCTTTTGGGCTTTTATGTTTGCTTGATCGCTACTGAAATTAGCAATCAGTTTCATATCTTTCAAGTTCAAAGTATTGCTTTATTTGTTGAATTGCATAGATCCTCGGAATTGCCAGATATATCTCCTGGGATCTGGGTTTTCAGCACTGTATGCTGCCCACAGCAATATGGGAGCTGACATTTTGCCATTCTGCTCTCATGCATTCAGTTGCTTGTACATGTTAAATATTATTAATTTATTTTTAGGATTTACTTGTCTAAACTGAACAGCCTCTCGGATCTGTGAAAATTATTATTTTTATATGGCCAGTATTCTTCTGTTTGTTAGCTTGAAGTGACCTCATTAGGTACTCTATGCCGTATGAACCTCATTTATCATCAATGCATGGTGCTTGGGTTATGAGAGTTCGCATTTCTTTTCACAGGGTTCATGGATAGTTAAGCAGAGTGTAGGAAAGAAAGCATGCCTGATTGGTCAAGCCCTTGAAATTAATTATTTCCACGGGGAGAACTATTTGGAGGTAAGTTTTCTAGAATTGTTCCTGTAATTTCTTTGCTTTGTCCTCCTGTAAGACAGAGAGATGGGTATGAGCTATCCTTTTATTCCTGCAAGTAGCCCAAACTTTGATCACTTCTGTACTCTTTCGATGGGAGCATTTGTTCTGTTATAGATGGACAGAGAAAGGGGTTTTGCTTGCGATTTTATAAGTGCCTCACTGCCAGAAACGGATCCTCTCCATTTCATTTGAAATGGAGAGGAACCATTTAGGCAAAAGGGTGGGACATAATTGTCTTTCTCTTAAAAGATGAGGGTTTCCCTCACTGCCAATCCGCATCTATTGAGCATCAATTTTCTTAAAAGCATAAGATATGTGAACAAGATTGTTCCTGCTATTAAGTGAAAGTTCATATTAACTCCTCTGTGCCTTGGTGTGATTAATTGAGATCTGGTGATAGAACAGAGTAGAGAGGACTATGCCAAAGACACAGATATCCATTCAACATTTGAATAATTACATTAAAAATTGTGTGATGTGAGTTGTCACCTTATAACATATTCTAATTCTGGAAATGACAATCATTTCAGCTTGGGATCGATATTGGGTCATCAACAGTTGCAAGGGGTGTGGTCAGTCTTGTTCTTGGGTATCTTAGCAATCTGGTTATTGAGATGGCATTTTTGGTACAGGTAAAACTAATCCAACTTTTTTCTCATTGGCTAAACTATAATTTAGTCCCTTCCAAGAAATTTTTTAGATTGAATGTGATATTTCTGATACATCTGTTAATGTGGCTCCATTAAATGTCACGTGGGACTCTGTATGATAACTGAAATGATGCCCTATTGAAGGTCATTAATTTTTTTTTTTTCAAAAGGGAAAAGTGCCTATGAGATGGGCATGGGCACCCAAAGACAATTATTTCAGATTAAATTCATTTTTAGCAATCTGATATCCTTGGTTGATGAGGGTGGTGGCAACTGCAGAATGCATGGCTGATGGCTGATTTTAAAATTCCTTGAGAATTCAGCTTCCACTTTTACTCCCTGAGCAACCCCAAGCCCCACTTCCCTCTTCCTCCTCAGTAATTCTAATGGTTTCAAAATCAAACCTTTTGCACACAACAATGGCAACAAGCTCACTTCCTTGATTGTCTACTCGCTTTACATCCTGATCTACTTCCTCTCATGCTCCCTCGTCTCTCTCTCTCTCTCTCTCTCTCTCTCTATATATACTTATATATATATATATATATTTTTTTAATTTCTCGCTGGTTACACTTCTTGAATCCTCTCTATATTCTTTTTTACTTTTTTTATTTTTTATTTTTTTATCTTTATTCTATTTTTTCATATGAATCTTTGTCTATTTTCTAGTGTTGAAACTTGATAGTGTTCTAATAGAGGAACTAAATTGTAGTTCAGCCTTTTCATTTGTATATGCTGCAAGCTCCCTGATTAGGTCTTAGGTTCAGAGCAGTCACCTTGATGATCATATTCTTCATTCTAATGCCTAAATGTCATTTTGTCCTGCACAGGCCAATACATCAGAGGAGCTTCCTGAGTATCTTCTTGGAACCTGCCGTCTAGACCATCTTGATGCCTCCAAAGCAGTATTACTGAAACGATGATTTTCTCCCCAATACGTCCAAAAAACCCACCAAGATGTTGAGGTTAGAGGGTTGAACATGAAACATAGATATTGGAACTTCAGGTTGTTTGTGCTCTGCACAGTTACCTGCAGCAGTCATTCTTTTACTCAACCAAATTGAAATTAGCAGCAGGTTCTTTTGCTGTAAATATCATTAAAATTGATAAAAAAAAAAAAAAAAAAAAGGTTTGTAGCAAAGATGGCATTTCTTGTTAGTGCTGATTCTTTGATTAGATTTATGATTGGTGTAGGTATAGCATATCCTCTCTATTTGTTTTGTTCACTTTGGCAGTGTTTTCTCTCTTCGCTGCTAGTGGTTATTCCATATTGCTTTGAGCACTAAACTCATTGAAATAAAAAGTGCTGTTCTTTCACAATGCACTTGCAAACTGTTTAGGAATTATATCCATATGTAATATACATAGAATTACATATATTTGAAATTAGGAATAAGAGCACGTCACTTAATATTGATCATATTCATACATGGTCCTCCTAGACTAATGTTTCAGATCCAAGGCACTGTGTCTAGAGAAATGCTAGGCCTCATTCTCCTATCTTTTTCTTCTTTTTTTTTTTTTTTTTTTTTCAAATGGATTCAAATCCATCATTGGATTTGTGGTTTACATATGGGTCTTATGTATTCAATGGTAGATTTTTTTTAAAAAAAAAAAAAAAAGTATGGAGATGGTTAGGAGAATGAAGCCTAGACTTTTTCCTGTATCTGCCTTGTTTTGCAACTGAATACAAGTGTCTTATCTGCCTTGTTTTCCTTCCCTCTCCTTCCCTCTTCTATCTCTCTTCCTCTCTCTCTCTATTATGCCTCTCACCGGTGATTGTTTTTCTCCGGTTTTATCCATCGCCTTGTGCGATTTATCCCATCTCCGCCAGGAATCCCAACACCAGCCTCTCCTCTGACGCTCCTCCGCCTCCTCTGAGCCGCGGCTTCAGCTTTTTCGTTCGGTTTTGTCGTGGGTCTACGATTTGGATTCTTCGTAGTCCGATCTCGTTCCCCATGGCAGCCCTACCACCTATCACGCCCATCCACCATCGTCTCCGGCTTCATCTCCTCCCTTCGCCGCGTCTCAACCATCTCCACCGCTGGGGTTGCTGATTTTTGGTTTAGGAGATTTTATTATGCTTTTATTTGCTTGTATTTGTTGTCTCTTTGTATTTCCTTGTGTTTTTCTGCTCACTGTGTTCATTTTCTGGACTAGATCCTTGATCTGGCATTTGTTTGTATTTTTTACAGAGATCTTCTCATTTTCGACTACTGATGGTCGGCTGTGTTGTTCTTTTCCGACCACTGATGGTCGTGTCGACTACCCTTTGGGGTGTTCCGTTTACTGAATTTTGCCGTTTATTACAGCCTTTTTTGGCTGTTTCGGTTCACTTGATGGGCCGAGTCATTTATTTGACTCATTCCCAACTGTTACTAGAATTTCTCTGTCGTTTTCATCTTTAGTTTGTTTTGGGTCTATTGTTGGGGAGCCCACTCATTTTTCGTTTTTAGGATCGTCCCCTCTTTTTTCCTTTCGGATTAGGAGTGAAAATGATCATTCCCTATAACTCCTTTCTTATTCAATTAGAAAAAACAAATAAATAAAAAATAAAATAAAATACAAGTGTCTTAGCCATGTGAAAAAGGATGTTAATTTTCAGTTTTATAAATTACTTGGAAAAAGGTTGTATCCAAATGCATCTATGCTCTCTCTCTATCTGGGGGAGGATTTGTAGATTTTATCCAAATCCCTATGGGAGGTGTTAGAGCAATTTTTTGTCTAACTGTTTCTGGTATGGCGTGAGCTACACGTTCTTCGAGGTGTGCGCGTGATAGATTCGGAATGTGCTTGTAATGCTTCCTGATGGCTGCAAAATAGTGAGAGCGTCAAAGGATCCACTGGCGTCTATGTCGGGGAAACTCCGATGCCTAAGTCAGTTCCTTAGAGAAGAGCAATTTGATAAACAACACTCAATAATTCAATGTAATCAAGTATTATCAATATCAGAGAAATATTCAGATTCCTTAGTACCTTGTGTAGGGGCCTATTTATAGGTTTAAGAGTTGAAATAGGCTTGAACTGGTTCTCCTGAATAGTTATCTCCTGAAGAGTTGAGATAGACTTGAATTAGCTCTCTTGAAGAGTCATCTCCTGAAGAGTTGAGATAAACTTGAACTAGCTCTCCTAAAGAGGTATCTCCTGAAGAGTTGAGATATATTTGAACTAGCTTTCTCGAAGAGTTGAGATAGACCTGAATTATCTCTCCCCAATCTAGACTTTGAGTAAGTCTCTGTGAGATAAAGCCCCACTTTAATTGTACCTTTTGCTATTTAATTAATAGCTTTATGGGCCTGTCATTGGGCCTAAGGCCCAAAACCTGATGGGCTTGTAATGTGTGAGTGTACTTGAAGCTCTTTTGTTCTGTTCATGGCATCGTCTGTGTTCTTGAGAGTACCCCCCCAACTCTCTTCTTTGCATGAGAGTGAAACCTGTCATATCTTTTAGGACTTGGTTGAAGAACCAAGTATTCTTCTTCATCCATAAACCTGCAACCCTGTAAACCTTTCTCCTAAAATAACAATTCCTGCAAACATCATTAATTCATGTACCCTTCATAACCGAGTGTGTAAACCGAGAATCAAACTCGACCTTATCTACTGGGCTTGGCGAAAACAGCCAAGCTCAAGCCTTTACCTGTGAAAAGGGAATTAAACCCAACGTTATCTACCAGGCATGGCTAAAACAGCCAAGCTTAAGCCTTTACTTGTGAATCGGGAGTTAAACCCGATTTTGCCTACCGGGCTTGGCTAAAACAGTTAAACTCAAACATTTACCTATGTATCGGGAGTTAAACCCGACCTTACCTACTAGGCATAGCTAAACAGCCCAACTCAAACCTTTACTTGTGTTTCCTTCCTTCTTGGGATGGCATGGCCTTGGGTTTCCTACTGTCTCCGGGGGTGGCCTAGCTATTCTTGTTTTTCCTTAGGGTTTTCTCTATATAGCCTTGTTTTTCCTCAAGATTTTCTCCCTTGTTTTTCCTCAGGGTTTTCTCCCTAGTTTTTCCTTAGGGTTTTCTCTGTATAGCTCTGTTTTTCCTTAGGGTTTTCTCCCTATATCCTGCTACCTGAAAAAGAAGGGGCATCAATGGTCTGGCGATCTTTAGACCGGGGACACTCTGATGCTTAAGTCAGTCTCATTCTTTTATTAAAAATATCCATGCCCCCAAAATTCAGGGGATACCATGTCTCTATGAAAAAGTCTGAAAGCAATAACATAGTTGATAAATATAAACCTAAGAGAAAATAAGGAAGTACAAAGAGATACCACTAGCCATAGTTTTTGTATTCCATTTGTTGCCCGGGTGTGATAAATGCCTTGCCCCCTTCTGTGGGGTACTCGGTAGCTATCATCACCGTATTTATACTATTACATCCTAGTTCCTTGGTTCTTTGGGCTGTTGACTCCTATCCCTTTCCTGTCTTTGATCATCTCCTCTTCCCATGTTTTCTCGGGGGCCATTCTCCCGACCACTATCTCCTTTTCTTCTTGCGGCACCCACCTTTCTTTTCTTTTTTTTCCTTCTTTTTTTTCATTCCGGATTTGATTGATTTTCTGGGTTTAGTTCTCTCTTCTGGCTAGTTGACAATCGCATGAACATGTGTTCACCACCATGATGGATTTTTTTTTATGAGAAATGAAATAATTTTCTCCATAGATGGCGCCAAACTGTTAGAGCAATTTTCTCATTTTTCTGTCTAACTTTTTCCGGTATGGTGTGAACTACACGTTCTCCGAGTTGTGCACATGATAGATTCTGAATGCGCTTGTGATGCTCCCTGATGGTTGCAAAATAGTGAGAGTGCAAAATAGTGAGAGCGTCAAAGGATCCGCCAGTGTCTATGTCAGAGAAACTCCGATGCCTAAGTCAGTCCTTAGAGAAGAGCAATTTGATTAACAACGATTAATAATTTAGCCTAATCAAGTATTATCAATATCAGAGAAATATTCAGATCCCTTTGTACCATGTGTATGGGTCTATTTATAGGCTTAAGAGTTTAAGTAAGCTTGAACTGGTTCTCCTGAAGAGTTATTGCCTGAAGAGTTAAGATAGACTTGAACTAGATCTCCTGAAGAGTTGATATAGACTTGAACTAACTCTCCTAAAGAGTTGAGATAGACTTGAACTATCTCTCCCCAATCGAGACTTTTGAGTAGGTCTCTGTGAAGTAGAGCCCTACTTTAATTTATCTTCTGCTATTTAATTAATAGCTTTGTGGGCCTTTCATTGACCCTAAGGCTCAAAACCTGATGGACTTATAGTGTGATTTTATTCCCAACAAGAAGTAAACTTGAAATGTAGAGTCAATTATTTGAATAATACACTGAAAAAATGAAATATCAAATATATTGCTTACACTTAATTCGATTGGTGAATACGAGGGAGGCTAAGATAAGAGTCAAGTAAGATTAGATGAGAGAGGCAAATAATTATAATTTTATAAATCATAATAATCGACTTCTGATACAAAATTTAGGTGATACGACGTCGGTAGGCACCACTTAACTTTTTTTTATTATTATTTTATTATTTTATTTTATTTTTTATTGTGATGATTAATGAAAAAAATAAATACACGACAATTTAGTTAACAACAAGAAGCACCACATTCGACAATGTCCAGAAGTGAAAGGGACACTAATGCGGCACCAAAAAAAACAGTCCACAATAGTGTCGCCCACTGTCTGGAGAACGCCTTTTTAAATGCGCCATTTCCCATCATTCCCATACAATATAATTGAGGTTGGATAAGTAGCTTGTGTTTATAACATGTTTAAGGGACACGTAGCAGTTTGGAGAAAAATTATATACCCTAAAAAGTAGTATTAAAAGCTCTTTAGAAAGTAAAATTTCTTTTAAAAAATAAGCATTTTGATACTAAGGAACCCAGATTACTTTGTGTACTCATCTCTGTTAGATAAACCTTAGAGCTGTATAAAACGCTGGCGAGCTGACTCTAAGAAATTATTTGCACTCAAGAGAATTCGAACTTTAAGCCTCATAGACTACCACAAAGACTAAAGCTCCGCCACTTGAGCCAACCCCTTAGGATTAAATAGCAAGAAATTATTTCCCAGCTTCTGCCCAATCTGAAAATAATCAAGAATTTTGAGAACCAAAAATTGATTTTTTTTTTTTTTAATCTTTTGTTTTCTATTCTCAAGATAAATATATTAATAAATAATTCAAAAAAAATCCTGTTTTCGCATTTATTTCGCATTATAACACTTTTTCAAATTAAAAAAATAAAAAAAATACTCCAAAACAAACTAACAAACATACCCAAATTGTGCTTTGCTCTAATAATTTTTTGATGAGATTTTAACTTATTAGAAGTTCTTGGAGGTTTATTGATACTTAACTTAATATCTTAATCTGCTCAATTTATCTTAGAATATTTCTATATTTGTGTTTATATTTTTTTTATTGCGTATTTACTATAAATGTTTGTCTCTAATCAATATTAAAAAAAAAAAAAAGTTTCAGTTTTTAAAATAAACGGTAATTTAATATAATATCAATATAAAGGTCTTGATTTTAAACCATGTCTTCATGATTTTTTTTATTTCAATTAAATATTTTAGATATTAAATCTCACTTAATAAGAAAGTTTATATTTACACATTAAAAAAATTAGTAAATATTATTTAAATAATTAAATTCACTTCTATCTATTTTTTGGTTCATATTTGCACTTATTTGATCATCCAGTGACTTGTTGATGATTTTGACATTAGATTTTTTTCAATGCGAAACGATAAAGGCACAAATTTTTGGCACAATTTTGTCCAAACTTTTCTCTTATGTGGTCATTATTTTTTTAAAAATAAAATAAAATAAAATAAAAATTCTTAAGCAATAACATCCTATGCGGTCATTTAAAAAAAAAAAAAAAGTATTTTTCTTCATAGTAATAACTCTATTTTTATGAAGAAAAATACTATTTTTTATTAAAAAAATACCAAATAAAAAAAGGACCACATTTGATGATATTGCTTAAAAAAATTTACTATTTATTTAAAATAAAAAATAAAAGAAAAATTGAGCCAAAATTATGTCAAAAAAATGTGTCTTTATTATGCCTATTTTTTAATTACTAAAAATAAAGTGATGGAATCATTTAAGACAGGGTCACAGGAGCGGCTGGCGACATTGATTATTATTATTATTTTATTTTCTATTCAAAGTGGGAGAGGGAAAAAGGGAAATGCCACATTTATTATTAATCACTTCTTTTAACGGTATGGAGTCCATGAGGTTATTAGATTGGGACAAAAAAAAAAAAAAAAAATCCATGGCCACCAGCCTACTCCAAATCCAGGGAACCTCTTCAACCATTTTACAATATTATTTTTATCAGTCTATTCAACTATTTTACAATATTAATTTTGCCTTAAGAGGTGGCCGGCCACCTCTATTTTGTCTCAAAGGAGTGGCTCGAGCCACCTCCTTTTTAAAATTTTTTAAAATTATTTTTTTAAAATTTTAAATTTTTAATTAGATATATGAATACATGTCGAGTTTTTAGGGGTGCAGACGGAAGTTAGATAGAGGTACAATTTTCGTCTTTATCCATAACTGAGGTACTATCTGTAATATAAAAAAAAAAATTAATAGACAAAAAATAAAGTTGTCAATATTTAACCAAAAAGAAAAGAGTTGGCTTGTTTCCACTAAAATATTATTCAATTAATGTTGGAAATAAGATGATTAAAGAAGAACTTCAATATTTTTTTTTTAATTAATGTTGGAAATAAGATGATTAAAGAAGAACTTCAATATTTTTTTAAAAAAAAAAAAAATTATTGGAAACAGCCAGTGACTTTTCAGTGGAGGGAAGCCAAACTCAAAAATTTAGTACAATGATTGCATTGGCATGCCTCTTTTCTAGTTGAGCACACTGCAATGAACTTTTTATAGGGTAATGCTTGCAGTTAACTTTTTATAGTGTATCGTATATTTTTTAAAAGTTGATGTACCTTTTAAAATTATAATTAAATTAAAATTTAAGTATGATTTATCTAAAATTTAATAGTAATTTTAAAAGTCACATCAACTTTAATGATAAAAAGATGATCTCTAACATTACTCTTTTTTATAATCATGACTTAGCAAAGAAGTCAATCAAACGACATTAAAAAAATTAAAGAAAAAAAAAAAAAAACACAGAAAAGAGTGTCTGTGTTACCACGTCTCATGGGTATCTTTCTATCCCAAGTACAATAAACATGAAATGAAAAACAAAGAGAAAAGAGATTTTCAGTTTGGACACAAATTTTTATCAAATCAGTTTGGAGGAAATTTATTTTAACCTATTTTAACAAGAGACAAGTGTCATTTTTTACATGTTTTTTTTTTATAAATATTTTTAACAATTATTTATTGTGATTAAGGAGTCCAAATGAAGCAAAGACAAAGGGACAAAGAAGAAGGGCTATTATTTATTTATTTATTATTTTAAAACATGGGGGTGCTATTATTATATTATATGGTATTGATTGAGTTTTTACCTTTTTCAATAATTATAAGCTTGAAGAAGGTGGAAAAAGGTATATGCCTTGCATTGAATACCATCTTATCATGTTCAACAGAAAGATGCTAGCATTTTTAATAACCATGCCAGGTGGCCCATTCCTCACCTTTGATGCAGTTTGTCACCATTAAACACACATGGACTGGTATAATTGTAGGAAAATTAACAAAATCTTAATTAAATAAATCATAATCTAGTTTAATAAAGATGTAATTGTTGAGAAATAAAAAGTAAACAGTACAATTAAACTAAACAGAATAAATAAAGCAATAAATTATTAAGATAAAAATAATCAAAGCAAACTACAAATTAAATTAAATTAACTAAATGAAATTAATAAAAGTGAGATTTGATAAAATTAATGGGAAAAACACTAAGGCTTTGGGGATCCACCTAGCATTATATTACATATTCTTGAGACATAATTTTAACTCAATTCGATAAAAATTCAATTCTCCTAATCAAAAGATAAAAGAATTAGGGGGAAAATTTATGTTACCCCCTGAAGTTTCAGGAGTTTTTCAATTCGAACCCCAATGTTTAAAAATTGGCAATATACCCCCTTAATGTTTCAAAAAATTTTAATTTAGACCCTCCGTTACTAATTTCCGTCTAATTAGACAGAAATCATCCCACGTGCGTCTCACGTGAGATTTTGATGCCCTCTATTCCAATTTTACCCTCATTAAAACCTACGAAATTACGTAATTACCCTCATTAAAATCTATGAAATTGAAGGTAATTACATAATTTCATAAGTTTTAATGAGGGAAAAATTGGAGTAGAGGGCATCAAAATCCCACGTGAGACGCACGTGGGATGATTTTCGTTCAATTAGACGAAAATTAGTAACGAAGGGTCTAAATTGAAAATTTTTGAAACATTACAGGGGTACATTGCCAATTTTTAAACATTGGGGTTCGAATTGAAAAACTCTTGAAACTTCAGGGGGTAAAGTGAATTTAACCCAAACAAACACCAATCAAATATAAAATAGATTAAACATGGATTTGTTGAGAATTTAATTTTTTTAATAACAATGTGAGAAAAAATTAAGTGCTCAATATATTTTCAAATCATAACAAATCAAACAAAGTAAGCATTTGATATAAACAAAAATCATAATGAGTCAAAATAAACTTGTCACATGAAATTATTCTCAAATTAAAAAGCATCCCCAAAATTTAGTCATTTCTATGAAGAACCATTGTCTCAAGAACACATAATAAAATACTAGGCTTCACCCCTAGCCCTAGCTAGAGATTTAGCTACTCATAATATTAATGGGAATCTTGACTTACCCCACTGAACTTATGTGTCTTTTGCAAACACCCCTCCAAAGTTTAAAATCTCTCACTTTGATGTATCGAATTTTAATTTCGTTCCACTTACCCCCTTCTGTTAGGATTTTCTATTAAATCCTAACAGAGGTCCTTTCACGTGCCGCGCATGTGATTTATTTTTGCTAATATACCCGTTATACCCCTACCCATTCAGATAGAACACGTGTCATTTTTCACCTCCTTCTTGCGATTAAAACCAGATTGAGGCTTTCAAATTGGGGCCATCTTCATTCATCTTCACCTCCTCCTCCTCCTTCTTCATACCCATTTCATCCTTCTTCTTCTTCTTCTTCTTTATACCCATTTTATTCCCACGATGGATCAATCAAACAGTGAAGTGAGCGACGCAGAAGCAAGAACCAACAATCTAATGTGCAGATGTGGGAGGAGATCA
The DNA here is from genome assembly GCF_901000735.1 of Corylus avellana. Lineage (NCBI taxonomy): Eukaryota > Viridiplantae > Streptophyta > Magnoliopsida > Fagales > Betulaceae > Corylus > Corylus avellana. The sequence continues at coordinate 14,208,616 of NC_081550.1, forward strand.
CGCATCTTAACAGCATTCGTGTGACCTAATTTCGGTAAAAGGTTTTACACATGTGAAAATTATGTGGTAAGATTTTTTTTCTGTTTTTTCTTCACATATCGTCATATTTAAATCAAATTTTTCTCGCAATGCAGCAATTTTTCTTCATATCTAAATCAATTTTTCTCGCAACCCAGCAATTTTCCTTTATATCTGAATCAATTTTTCTCGCATCCCAGCGATTTTTATCTTGGTATTTCCTGGGTTGCTAGATATAGTGCTGTTTTATCTGAGCTGGTTAGATCCCAATTTTTTTTTGTTTATCTGAGCTGGGTATTTTGTCGCAAATTGTTTTAGATGATATATTTTCTTGCAAATTGTGTTGCTTGGCTATTTTATCTGAGTTGGGTAGATACCCCCCCACCTTTTTTTTTTTTTTTTTTTTTTGATGTTATTACAGAAGAAGGTGGGTATTGTATATAATGTCTTATTTTTAAAATTTGTGCTCTTGCATAATTTGTTCATAAAATTTTAGGAAGCATGTTGATTTAGTTCTCTGGTGTGAAGCATTTTGATTCATTTTGAAATTTTAGGAAGCATTTCATGATTAGAAGGTTACACAGAAACAAATAAAAGGTAAATGAGAACCAGTAGGAAACTTGTGACAGAACTAGTGTGAAGGATTACTAGTAGGTATTGGTATACACAATAAGTATTAAGTCATGAGAAAGATTCTTTTTGAGCTATTTTTAAGTTGAACTAGATCAATATATTGAGTATTTTTGTTATGATCTTGATGTAGGTAATCATGGAATAGTCATGTTTTAGAATCACATTTCTTGATGGGATTAGGGTTAACAATAGTTGTTTCTATGTTGATAGTTTTATAATCCAAGCATTCAGGCTAAGTTCGAATTTGAAAACTTAGCACCCTCTTTATTTAACATTTACCTGCAAATTGGTTTATGTCCTTTTTAGTTCTTGTGATTATGTAGAACGTAGACAATCGTGGATGTGGCTTTATCAAATGGGTGGATCTGAGTATTTGTCAGCATGGTAAGCGAGTGGTGTCAAAGTTATTTGAATGGCACGAGAATTTGAAGTTTGAATGTGAACAAATTGAAACAACAATCTCGAATGAAATTTTGAAATGCAAGATTGAACTAGCTGAATATAAGTCTAAAATGGATGTTGAATGTGTTAATTGTGAAATGCAAATATAAATGCAAAATAACAGACTTCATGAAAAGGAGATGAAGTACCGGTTTGCCTTAGCAAGTTCATTGCTTCTTCTTGCTGTGTTGATGTTTTGTCCCGTGTCTAATGGATATTCCTCAAAGCTGATGTTGCCCTGAGCATGTAATCAAATGTGTAATGAAAACTGTTGCAATGTATTTTGAGTGAAATGTGTAATGAAAACTTTTACAATGTATTTTGTGATGTTGTGGTGTTGTACACTATTTTGTGTAAGACTTGTAACTTATCTTCTTGTAATTTATTCCACATTTGTCTTTTTCTAATTCACCATTGGTTATGAATGAGCTACCTACATTAACATCAATCAAAACAACCATAATGCATGTGATTCCTATAAAATAACCATCAAAATCAAACTAACCATTATAATCCAAATGACCGTTCACATTTACCATAAATATACCATTCACAATTACCATCCAAAAATTCATTAATCATAATAACCCTTCATTCACATTTACCATAAATATACCATTCACAATTACCATCCAAAAAGCCATCACATCGGCTAACATAGTGAACACCAAATATTCAAATTACATAGTAGTCACAAAACATTCTTCAAGTCACAAAATAATCACAAAACATTCCTTAAGTCACAAAAAACAAATAACCCACATCAATTCATGGTTACCATATTTTCTTCTTTCCTTTCTCTTTCCCTTTCCCCTTTCCCTTGTCCATCTCTACAATTCCTTCAAAACCAGGTGGACTTGTGTCACTTGCTACCATTTGGGATTTGGGTATGTCAAAATCAGGGGAAGCAACCCTAAAGGTTATATACCACCTGCACGGGAAAGTCCCCAAGAGCATAGTGGTCCACCTCCTGAAATTTTTGATTGCTCGACAGGCTTACCCTTGATATCAATCACTAGCTTGTCGTTACGGTTAGGCTCCCTAACACTGCCAGCATCTGCCCTCAATCCACCAGCAACTCTTGATCTTGTGGCTAACCCCAAGAATTTCTTCTTCCTAGTTCTAACTGCACAACTTGTCTGCAGATTTTAAAGAAAATCATGAAAATCAGCTATAAGATAATCAATACAAAATCAGCACATATAATTAATAACAAACACATACATTGGATTGACCAACAGGAAGTTCAGTTGGGGCACTTGGTTAGGATGTAGGAAGTTCAGTGGGGGCAGTTTGTTGGGCACTTGGTTGGGGAGCAGATGGTTGTGCAATCTTGCTCACCATGCTTGATTGGGTTGTTTGAGTTGTATCATGTCTAATACCAACATTGATTGTTTTACCTCCTTTCTGTCTTTTTCTTCTAGTACTGGTTGTTTTACCTCCCCTTTATCTTTTACTTTCACTTACTGATGCGGCATTAGAAGTGTCATCCAACTACAAAATAACATAATAAAAAAATAACAATGAAGGACTACAATTAAAAAAATTAAGGGGAAACTTTAGAAAGCCCCCCTGAACTTCCAGCTGTTTTGACATACCCCCTGAATTTCCAAAACTCTCACTTAAGTCCCCTGAACTTTGATTTTCTCTCACTTTTAACCCTTTTAACTTTTTATACCCATTTTACCCTCCCCCAAAACTACGTCGTTTTGTGTCCTAAAACTACAACACCTATCTAGCCCAAAACAACGTCTTTTTAGGCATTAATTTTTTTTTTATTTTATTTATTTATTTATTTATTTTTTTTTTTAAAATAATAATAATAATAATAATAATAATAATAATGCCTAAAACGACGTCGTTTTGGGCTGGGTAGGTGTTGTAGTTTTAAGACACAAAACGACGTAGTTTTGGGGGAGGGTAAAATGGGTATAAAAAGTCAAATTGTTTGACTTTAACATTAAAAGGGTCCAAAGTGAGAGAAAACAAAAGTTCAATTGGCCTAAGTGAGAGTTTTGAAAATTCAGGGAGGGTATGTCAAAACGGCTGAAAGTTCAGGGGGGTTTTCTGAAGTTTCCCCAAAAATTAAATTAACACAATTTAACAAAACATTGACAAGAGATCAGTTCTAACTTACCATATCAACATTCCAACCAACTCTTGCAATAGATCTGCAGTAATCTCGTACTTGTTCTCTTCTTTTATCTTGCCTCTATCTTGTAGGGTATGTTATCTTGTTGTGACCCCATTTTTTACGTTGCCCACACTGGTTCTTGTTGACCCCCTTCCTCATTGTGTTGGATTTCTCGGCTCCTCAACCCCTCTCAGTCTTATCTTTCTAGGTCTCTCAGGAGCTACCCTTGCCTTTGGTGGTTCAATAATAGGTTGATTGCTCCTAGGCCATTGCTTTTAACTGGGCACGGGATAGATGATGGGTTGATATGTCTTCAAGTATTTCTCCTTTCTATAGTAGTCACTAAGAAAGTCTATTGGATTGCCATCATGATATAAGATGGCTGAGATGGCATGATTGCATGGTATACGAGTGACATCCCATTTCCTACACCCACATGTTCTACCTTCCACACAGACTGCAAATCGTTTGTTAAGACATTCGACCTAAAAAATGCCATCGCCGACATATGTGCAACAACAATGGTTGGCACCATCCTCTTCCTTTTCCAACTTTACCATTATTTTTGGCCCTAAAATTGTAATGCCCCGACTTTTTAAATTGTTTTAAAAAGAATTTTAATCCCTTATTCAATGAGCTAATAGCATTCTAAATCATCCATAAATAGAAAATCCTAAGTCATTTCAGCATAACTCATAGCCCTCACACTTAGCCATGAAGCCTTTGAAGTGAAACCCAAATCTACCGTTTCTAACCGTACGTACGCCCAGGGAACCGGACGTACGCTCTTGTCTTTAGTAGAGGACGTACGCATGGGGACCACCGGACGTACGTTCTTGTCTCTAGTATCGGACGTACGCCAAAGGACCACACCGGACGTACTCTGCCAATAGTGCACTGTACTCTGCAAATAGTACAAGACGTACGCCGGGGGACCACACCGGACGTACGCGGTTTTTTGGAAAACCCTTGGATAATACTCATAACGTATGCTAAACCCTTTTACCTAATGTGTAATAGTATCAGACGTATGCCCCTATAGTACCGAACGTCCGCTACTTTTCAGAGTAGTTGGTGAACGCCTCCAACTTTTCTCCCCTATAAATACCCATCCTCTATTCATTCCCAGAACCCATTCCACGCCCCTAGGCCCTCTGCAAACACCTGTGAGAGTATTCTTGTGAGTTTTCTTGAGAGTTGAGAGGATTTTTGGAGAAAATGAGGAAAGCTTGTGTTCTTGCCAATTTCCAAGGTAAAACTTGCCTGTTTTACACTTTCACTACTATTTTATTGTTTTCCTAAAAGCTGTGAGTTTTCAAAAGGATGTTAAGTTAGGTTTTCACTCCTTTCTTTACAAACCAAGAAATGTTTTTAAAAGAGTTTCGAAAGCTTCTTTGATTTCTTGTATTGCATGATGTTGAGTTTTTTTATAATGCATGTGCTTATTTTATAGCCTAGAAGGAGTTATAGTAGCCTCTAGATTGCATAGGAGCCTTGAAACCCCGTTAGGAGCTTTTGGCCGAAATGCCTACTCACTAACCGAACATATGCTCCTCGAGCCCGGACGTACAGTTAGGAGGTTAGACATCCTCCTTAGCCCCATTTGTGAAACTTAGGCCCTCGAAACCCTTTTGTTAGATAAGACTTAGTATCTTACTCGTAAGGGTCCTCTAGTATTACGTATAACGGTGCGTTATATTCCGTTATAGTAGGATTTAGCAATGTCGGAAGATTCAAGCAAGCATACAAGGCAAGTAAACACTTACGAATACTTTCTTAAAAACGTGTGATATGTCAGTTGACTGACCACGAGTATGATATGAGCATGTTTACATTTTTGTATCTACTTGTAACTTCTTTAATAACTCAATAACAAGATGCATCGTATGACATGGTACACCAGTACGTGCGGTATAATGGTCATGGGCTTACTATATAGACTTCATTCTATGGTCAAATGTGTGTGTTGTTATGTGGGCTTTGGATCCAATGGTTTCATGACCAAGATACAACCATTCCCAGTGGATGGTCACTATAGAACGGACATCATTAGCGGTGTGGGCCACCCGAGGTCGGACTCGGTCGTGCTGCTAGTGTTATGTTTTGTAGACCGTGCAATGGCTGGGGCACTGGCATTGTACTACAGGTCTCTCGGGACAGCGTCAACCCTGCTGAGAATGGGTAATATCTCGGGTAGACCATACATGAAAGTTATGACCTATAAAACATTAGTTTTTCTTGTATTGAAATACTTAGGCGATTGCTGCCGGGAGTACACCACCCTCTTTATTAACCAAACGATACTTTTATGATGTATTAACGGAGACAACGCCTCTTTTCAAATGATTACTAAAACTGCACGTTTATTTCTGCTTAAATAGGCTCAATCATACCTAATTGTGAGGTTTACTTACTAAGTCGTTAGACTTACGCTGTTATTACCCTTTTAGAATGTTTGTCACTAGAACTCAGGAGTGGCACGGTTGCCACTATAGACCTTGCTTTGGCCTTGAGGGTGGTTTTGCCACCGCTAAAGGGGCCGCAGGGGGTGGCCGAAGCCACCCCCATGGCCTACGGGGGTGGCTCAGCCACCCCCAAGAGCCTTGGGGGTGGTTTTGGCCACCCTTTTTTGGCCCTTGGGGGTGGCTCCCCCTTTGGCCATGGTGGTGGTTCGACCACCCCCATACCCGCCTTGGGGTTGGCTAATGGTCAAATTAAGGGTGGCCGGCAACCCCCTGCCGTTAATTGGGATGGACGGAAATTAACGAAGATGGTGATTCGATCTTTTTCAAAATCTAAGGTACTAAATTTGTCTTTTTTAAAACCTATGGGGGAAAAAATAAAAACATTAAAACCCAGGCACCAAAAAAGTTATTAACCCTTTTTTTTTTTCCTCAAACACAACATCTTTAGCTTTACTGTAGTATCACGCGGTAACTGGCAAGGTGCATCACTCAATGTTACGGACTTTCAGCAAAACGTCTCCCACTCGCATCAACTATAATAACATGCCACCGTTTCGAAAACCTAGCCATTGCCAAACGGTGGGCATTGCCACCATGTTCGACCAGCTATACAAACACCTTCTCACTGACCTAGTCTACCATGCCTCCTATCAAAAGTCACGCTGCTAACACGCGTCCAATGCACTTCCCAATAATTGACACGTTTCAGCCGTACACACCTGATTTTTTGTTTACCCTAAAGACACTACACAAAAAACAGACTTGGGAAAAAAAAAATTGTAGCAAAAAAATGCTTTCTTCAATATTTTTTTTTCTAATTTGACTAGACGAGAGGCACACTACTCTATTCGGTGCTAGAACTGGGGCCCCGTTTGCTAAAAGGTTTCAACGGGACTCAACACTGTGCACCGAGTTGACAATGGCCTGCTGCCATCGAAGTTGTTCAACGTAGCTGAGCTACAATTTGGAAGTCAGAGCTAATTAATTGAGAACCTCATATGCATCTCCAATGAGAATTTAAAGGCATACTGCTCTAAAGGAAGATTTCGTAGAACTAATCTGGTTAAGGGGAAGACGCAAGGAAGTATCCTTAGTCACTTCCATACACGGATACTAATACACTTAGCCTAACCAGGCTGAAATGATAGGAGAAAAGTACCTCTTATAAGAATGCTACACGCCTACACACAATATGCAGATATGAGACATGATCATTCATGCAAAAATGCTACAAGCCTACAACACCTTTGCCTTTTTAAAAAAAAAAAAAAAAATTTGTTAGTTTTATATATTTATATTTTTATTAGAAGTGACACGTGTTATCATTTTATTGATGCTGAGGTGGCATGTAACGGAATCCGTCAAATATTTTAACAGAATTTGACTTGAACGACTAAATTATTTTTTCGGCATACCTCAGGGACTTTTAAATTCATTTTGATACAATAGGGAGAGGGAGTGAATTGTAATTTAAGCCAACCACAATGAATGATTTTACATTTATTCCTAATAAATAATATAAATTTTCTCTCTCCTTCCCTATTCTTTGAAAAAAATAAATAAATAAAAATAATAAAAAAGTCTTTGACAAAGAATATTTAAATAGAATAGTGAAAGTTACAAATTAAAATAATGAGGCTGCTGGAGTGCTTTAAAAAAATGGGTAGTTAAAATAAAGAAAATTTTACTTTTAATTATTTTGGTAAATAAAATTTAATGAGGCTGCTAATAATGCTCTTACAACACAAATTTCCTTTAGTTTGGTTGAAATTGCATTCAATTCACTCTAATTAATTTCAAACATCTTTTAGTAAGACAAAAATTTTCTCAAACTTAAGTGAGAAGGATTCCTTCTGCAGCTCTGCAACTTACCATCTTCATTCTACTTCTCAATCCAAGACCCGTGACATTCTCCAACAAATTTATCAAATTTAATTTTTCCTTTTACCTCTCTGATTTCCCAGTTCCCATTACTCTATCGCCAATTATTTTTTCCTTATTATCAAAATTGCTCATATTTACTCAAGCTTAGCCTAAGAAAATGTATGACCAGAAAAATTTGATGTTTGTACCTTTATGTTAGGAGAATGGCTATTTGGAAACAATAAATAATAATAATAATAATAATAATAGAACAACCAAAAAGCGCAACATATGTGAAGAATGATTAAGATAAAAATACGATAACATTAAAAAGATAGAAAGAACTTAACAAACAAAAAAGAGGAAAAACAAAATTTAATAGAATGAATGAAAACTTTAAGTAAATGAAAAACAAAAAAAGCAGACGGAAAAATTAAATAAAGCATCCATTTCACACCAAAAAAAAAAAAAAAAAAATTAAGAGACATACGTTTTGATAAAACAAATATTAAAAGGGATAAATGAAACAAGTAAGAAGATGTGAAATAAAAAATTATATAAAAAATGCAAGAAAAATAGATAATAAAAGGACTGAAATTTCCTCCAAACCGGTATGGACAAAATATCCTCCAACTCATGTAAAATAGTGTCAAGTGTCTCTAAACATTTAAAAGACACATTAAATTTTTAACTTCATTAATTGCAGTTTACTAATTTAGACTAAATTTAATGTGTCTTTTAAATGTTTATAGACATTTGACACTATTTTACATGGGTTTGAGGATATTTCTTCCATACCGATTTGGAGAAAATTTTTGTCCATAATAAAAACACAGACGAACCAAAAAACACACAATATGATTTTCCTGACTTGACTGGGGAGAGGGCACACGGCTTTAGGCTGGAATCAAAAGACAGCTCATTATTTTCTCTTAATTTTTTGGTTTGAGGACCGTTGAGATGCTTTCTTCCTTTTTGTATTGTATACGAGATATGATTTTTTGAAAGGATTAAATACTTTTTTTGCCCCCTATGGTTTAACAACTTTATTTTTTGCCACCTAGGTTTTAGTTTTTATCACAGGAGGTACATCGATTATACATAAAGACGAAGATGGTACCTCTATCCATCTGCTGTTACAAAACTTGACGGAAATCTATGTCATTGAAACAAAGACCCATTAAAATGTTGACACCTGTCCTAAGTGCCAAATAATCACATCTGACTAGATTGCAACCCTGCCACGTAATAATAAATCATATTCCACGTAATAAAAACTGAGGGATTATTTTCTGATGGATTAAAATGGCAAAAATTAGGCGCTTTTATTTTCGGATGTAACTTGTTCCATTGTCGTTTCACACCCTATGCCCAAATACCCCAAACCCACCACAATCCGATGAACCCAACCCTAGATACCTCTGATCTTCCCCAATCCAATGAACCCACTCTCCGACGAACCCACCGATCTTCCCCAAGCCGACAAACCCACGAACATTGTTGGTTTGCTTCCGCGGCCCGATCTGTGTACGTGGCATTTTGATGGCATCAAGTTGAATGCAGGTTTCGAAAGGAAAGGAAGTTTCCCGCAGCTTAGAGAAGGTATGTTCTATTGCAAAAATGTAATCATCTGTCAATTAAACTTCTTTTTATCTTGTTGAATCAACGTAAACTTTGGGAGATAAGCTTGATTAAACTTCTTTTTTCATTTATAACAGACGAAGTCATCATCTGGATCTTCGTCAATTGGTCGTAGTGAGATGTCATTTGTATGTTATTGTAATTTACCTACACCTTTGAAGACTGCAATGACTGTGGACAACCCTGGCAGCCGATTCTGGGGTTGCGCCACCTACGATTCGATGGTAAGCAGCCCATTTTCCACTGCAATCTCTAGTGAAATGTGTATTGTTTGTATCTGCCGCATTCATACATATAAATTTTCTTTTAAGTGTTTTTACCTTTTCATTTGAATTAGTCTCAAATGGGTACTTAAGATGACAAACCTGGAAAATCAGGAGTAGGGCTAATCAAGATATCATGCAAAGATAGTTGCCTTTTTCAATTTTATTTCCATTCATAAAGTGGGTCATTACTCTAACATGGATGCAAGGTTTGGTAAGGACTACTATGGTTTGCCTGTGATCTTTCAAACAAGATCTCCACAATTTGAATGTTGAGTTAGTAAATATTGTAGGACCTCTAGCATATAGCTCTTTGGTGATTGAAATGCTTCTCCTGTAGGCTGTGATGGTGTAACCTTAAATTGAATCATGACGCAAACCTCTAATTTCCATTGTAATGTTCTAGATAGTTAACAGATTTGTCCTTCATATTTTTTCTACCTATTGCACAAATCATGTGAAGTGCTAATGGAAGATGTTGTAACCATTTATTTGGTTCTAAAGTTTTCAACAACACACTGACTACTTTGTATATAACATTCTTTTAGAAGGATATCACAGTTCCAATGTTGCAGTATTTTATTTGCTTATTTATGTCAAGTAATTTCTATGCTTAAATTGACATGTGTTTTCCATAATATCATTATTAAGAGTATGCTTTATTTACTGTTGATATGAGTGACTATTATGCAGAAGAATGAAGCCTGCATATTTTTCAAATGGCATGACAAACCAACTTGTGCGAGTGGTATGGAGGTCCTACCTACTTTGTTAGAGAAGGTTAAAGAGCTGGAGGATGAAAAAGACAATTGCATGGCAAGGGTTGAAGACTTGTTGAATGAAAATGACAACTACCTGGCAAGGGTTAAGCAAATCCAGAATGAATATGTCATACATATGGAAAAGATTAGAGAGCCGAAGAAGAAAAATGCCATATTTAGAGCAATAGAGAAATTTTTTATGTATGCTTTGTTTTTGTCATGGTTTTTGATGTTGGTGGTTGTTTTTGTCGCACTTATATAATGATGTATCTTTAACTATTGTAAAAGAATTATGTATCTCTACTTATGAAATGTAATGAGATTGTACAATCTCATTCTGTAATGAGATTATTTTTGTCATGGTTTTATGAGTTACAACATAACCCAAATCATAATCCAATTCATAACCCAAAAACATAACCCAAATCATAACCCAAAAATATATAACTACCGACAACAAAACATAACCTTAATACACCTTGGCCTAAGCTTGTAACTCATAAAAATAATATTATTTAACTTCCTATAACAACCAGTAAACCATTAGCTGGAATAATAAGCAATACATAGACATCATGTAAATTAGCTTGGAATAACATTAATCCAACATTAAAACATTTAATTGATCCATCCAAAAGCGTCATTGCAACAGTTTCCAAAATTTACATAAAAAAAGCATCCATCCTAAACAGATCCAACAATTTCCAAAATTTACATCTTAAAAGCATCCATCCCAAACTGATCCAACAGTTTCCAAAAGTTACATCCAAAAAGCATCAATCCCAAATTGATCCAACAGTTTTCAAAATTTACATCCAAAAGCATAGTAAACATATCAAAGCATTTGATCCAAATGTTACATTTAAAAGCATCCCAAGCCCAATAATCTATTGAGTTGTCCTATACCGGCCTAAACGTGATCTTGCTTTAAATTGTCCCCCTCGTTGTGATCCTCCAATCTGAAACACATGCACATCCATATCAATAAGAGACATTAAAAACTAAAGACATAAAAATTACACAAAATTCATTTTGTTAAAGCTGAAGCATTACTTGAGCTTGTTGCTCCCTTCTTACTCCTCCTCTGTCTTCTTGGTCGTGTTGAGGTTTGTGGGATGTCCATTGAGCCTAATGATGTCTAACATTTCAAAATAAAATCCATTAAGTTCAATGTACTTGACATTCCATATATAAGTATATAAATATGAGACATTAATTCATTACTCACCCCTACTGATTGGCTAATTGGGTGTGTGTCGTTGACAATGTTGGTGGGTTCTCCTACATCCAATGATTCTCCCTGCTACACCATATGAACAAACAATGTCATAAAGACACGCTCATTATCATAAAGACTAAATTAATAGTTTGTTAAAATAACTAACCACAGTTTCATTGTTTGGCTTTGCCTTCACAACCTTTTTGGGCCACTTCTTATTTGAATTGTCTGGTTGGCGGCAACTCTTAGCATTGTGACCCGTTTGACTACAATTTTCACAACGTACATCATACCCCTTACAATTCACCTTGGTCGTTTCAATAGGCTCATTTTCATCCTCTCATCTTTTTCTTAATTTTATGGGCCTACCGCGTTGTCTTTTTGGTATAGGTGGCAGTATAAGTTCCACATCATGATCAAAAGGCCACACATTAGCTCTAGATATCGGATTAATATCGTGGGTATATGACTTTCTAAAAGTATCCATCAAATACCACTTACTAACATAATTCTTAGGGACTTGCCTATTTGCATAAATTACACAACATGCGTGGGAGCATAGAATACCATTGAGCTGCCATCTACTATATCCACATGTTTTTCTCCCTAGATCAACAATCCTCCTAGGCTCATGATTATGGTCGACCTCAAACTGCAATCTATTACTCCAATGGCAAATGTAGTTTCTTGCATCTACATTGTTTCTATCCAATTTTTTTCACCATCTTAGGGCAAATCACATTTTTTGAAGTTTCTGGTCCAGCTGTTTTTTGATTGAACCTGCTCATTAGTTGCTGCCTTATTGTTTCCATGCAACCCAAAATACACTTATTTCTTGCCTCTAGGATCCATCCATTGAAACACTCGGCATTATTGTTTAGTAAAATATCACTACAATTATCATCTCTAAATGCATGCCTTGACCACATCTATGGGTCAACTTTCTTAATATAGTTGAATGCATCTTCACTCATACCTCTAATGACCGACATGTAGTGATTGAATTGCAACTCATTAGCTACCTAAGCTGCACCCCACAAAGCATCTTTGTATGCCTTGCCCTTGTACCCTTGACTCTTGAAGTTTGCATGCAAGTATCTGATACAAAATCGATGCTCCAGACTAAGCATCAAATCCTCAATGGCATTAAGTAGTCCCTGATTATTAATACAAAATAAAATATGTTAATTGTTCATCAAATAAAATACAAAATTTACATAATATTTTACAAATTTATACCTTTTGTCGATTAGACGTGAATAACCAAGTGTGTACTCGTGGATTGCCAGTATCTTCCAATCGTAAGCTTAGAAACTATGTTCATGTCTGTCTATCTTCACCCTCACATACAACATATGATATTGGATAAATGTCGTTATTTGCATCCCGCGCAATGGTTGCATGCAGCTGCCCATTGAACTCGCTCTTCAAGAAGTAAGCATCGACATAAATCATGGGTCTACACCCCTACAAGACGCTCTGCGTGCAAGCTGCCAGTGACACATACATCTGTTCAAAGAATCTTCCATCCTGTTGTATATAAGTTGATGTGTCATGATTCCACTTTATTAATGCATTTGCATACTCTCGTACATCTTTATATTGTTCACCTTGTTTACCTGTCAGAATATCCAATGCCATCCTCTTTGCTTGGCGATAACTTAACAAACTTAGCTCGACATTGTAATCTCTTCTGATTATTTCCATCAATGCACTTGGTTTCCAATTCAGTTGGTCTTGAAAGTTATCCAGATATTAGTGTGCAGCCCACTTGATTGTTGCCCTCTTGTTGTAGTAGTGACTGCCACAATTGTACTCTTTAATGAAAGTCTTGATTTGGAAGTATTTCATGTCATTCGACCACGATGCATGTATTGTCAATCCGTACTTTTTATTACAACAGGTGGTAACCTTTTGATAAGCGCCGAATGTTGCACATTCAAAAGATGCAATTAATTCCCCTTTGTGTTGTTTTATTATTTTCGGGTTTTAAATAAAGATGCAATTAATTCCATTGACTTTGGGCTTAAAGCAGACTTTGAGAAGGCCTAAAAGATATGGTTAAGCTTAACAAATCATAATAGAGGACCTATATGATGTGGTTAAGTTTAATCAAATCAAGGAAAATATTAAATCGGAATTTTTCTAATTGGAGTCAAACTCGGATTGGATTCAAATTTGGATTCTGCACACGTCTCAGTATTCTGACTATAACTTTTGGCTCAAGTATCGGATTGAGGTTAATTTAGTGGAATTAGAAAGCTAACTCAAAATTATACAAATCATTGTGAAATTGGAGTTTCCTAATTCGGATGTTTGCTATGCCAAAATTGTCCATCAATAAAAGAATGCAAATCCGGACGAATCCTATTATCATCTCTACCCGTGGGGTTTTTCCATTGTCCCACATGGACTTCAACCACATTGCGTCCATGTCCTAAAAAATGACTTGGATCAGGTCTTGGGCTACCACCATTATGCTATCCGAAGACATCCTCTTCTATGCTAGCTAAACCGTACAATTATATATAATGGAGGGGAAAAAATAAAAGGGTAAGTCTAAAGACTTCATGAGTAATAATGCACATAATACCTGTGCCATTTAGTGATGAACTCTATTTAGTAAAGTATGCAATATTTTAAATATGACAGTTATCCATGAATGTAGTATAGGTATAGTACATGCTATAATCATGTGAATCAATGATGGTTCAACCGTATGGTTTACCCGAGATATTACCCATTCTTAGCAGGGTTGACGTTGTCCCGAGGGGTCTGTAATACAATGCCGGTGTCCCAACCATTGCACATTACCATCCATAACACTAACAGTCCGAACGAATCCAACCTCGGGTGGCCCATGCTATTAATGATGTACATCTTGTAGTAACCCGCTCGTTAAGACTGCGTCGGTCAAGAAATAACCATTGGATCCAAGGCCTATATCACATCCACACACACATTTGACCATAGAGTTAACATGTATAGTAAGCTCATGGCCGTTATCCCGCACGTATTGGTATACCATGTCATATGATGTGTTGTGCAAATTTATTTAACTCGTAAGTGCATGAATCGATTGTAGTTTAATGGATTGCAAGTGCGAGGTTAAACCCACAGATAATTGTATTTTTGAAAGAACAACTTATATCCAAACTAATTTTACCCTAATCTAGTTCCAAAAAAAGTTTGAATTTTGAGTTTTGAAAATTAAAGGATAAACATAAACTAAATAAAATAAAACAAAAGGTAAAGACTAAGGTTTAGGAATCCACACTCACCAAATCATAACAACATACTCCACGTTCATCAATATTTATCCGAAGTTCTCACAATTTAAATCTTGTGTATGTTTTACTATGCTTCAAATAATTAATCAAAACCATCCCATGTATCTATTCATTGACCAAATCACAAAAGGAATCCAAATTCAATTGAAACACCAGATGTATCCGTAGAACAAATCACAAGGGATATCCAATTTTTATGAGTTAAAAACCAAGTAATCAATCATATGAAATTATCTCAAATCATCACATGTATCCTTGAATCACAAGAGATATCCAAGAATCACTCCACACATTGATTAGAAGTAAAACAATTGAAATATAAAACTCAATAAAATCGGATAAATAAAGACTTACATAAAAGTGATGTCGCTCTTCATCGATGGGGCTTCATCCCCAACCTTAGTTGAGAATTTAGCTCCACATAAAAAGTATAATGTAAACCTAAACCTAAACCTAAAGAAAAACTAAACAAAAGAATTTTACTCTCTAGGATTGTGTATCTTTTCTTAAATGCAAAGAGGTCTATTTATAGGCTTAGGAAAGTCCTAAAAGCCTTATTAAACCTAGATAATTCGGAGGTCTATCTCCTAGTCAAAATAGAAGTCTGAAATCGGAATAGGATTCGTCCAGATTTGTGTCCTTTAATTGTGGGGCGATTTTGGAATAGTAACCGTCCGAATTAGGAAAATCATATTTCATAACAAATTGTAGTATTTTGAGTTAGCTTTCCAATGCCACTTGAATCACTTCAATTAGATATTTGAAAGAAAAGTTACGGTTAAAATACTGAGACATATACAAAATCTGAATTTGAATCCGATCCGAAATCTTATCCAATCTGATCTTTTATCCAATTTAATCTGATTTAACCTTTTTCTTGGATTTGGTTAGATTTAACCACATCATCTAGGTCTTCTCAAAGTATGCTTTCTTCCAAACTTTGCATTTTTCCTTTTAAAGCTGTAGTTTTTCTTCAACAACCTACAAAACACTAAAAACACAAAACTAACACAAAACATTAAATAACTACACAACTAAAGGATTAACTAATGTAAATAAAGAGGTCCAAATATGCAATATTTGGTACTTATCATGATGCAATTAGTCTTGTTCGTATTTTTCATGCATGCTATTACAAGTCTCATTGTCTCATTATCTTGTTACGTAACACATTTTCACAAATAATAAAGTTCATAATGCAACAAAATGAATTTAATGAGAGTTGTAAAATGTATGTTTGGTACACAAAATAGTCATGTAATGTGGAAAAAGAAATGGCTAGTATTATGTGAATTCGTACTCACTCGGATTGTACAAGTCCTTCGAAAACTCCTCCAAGTTTCCGGGCTCTCCAAATCTGTGGAAAACCTAACATTAGTCCTAAGTCCAAACTAAAATGAACCTAGAGCATGAAAGCAGAGGCTATTGAATGACTGGGTGAAATGGCATCCACTCTTAAAACCGCTTTTGGGCGAGCGCTTAGACTCTAGATCGAGTGTTTGTTCAGAGAGGTTTAGGTAGAACTCATTTGGTCCCACGTTTCCTTAGGTGGTTCTAAACGGATTCTAAAGCTACAAAAAGGGTTTCTAACACATCTTAGTCCAAAACAACAACACCAACTTCATGCACGAGGAAATATGTCTAACGAGAGTGAAATACTAACCCAAGCTTAACCAAGATTAAAGGTGATAAAACAACTAGAAGCTTAAAGCTAACAACTAAGATAAATAGAAAGACATAACAACTAGGTAAATAACAAGCTAGGCTAGAACGTTACGTTCTTGAAGCAAGACTACCAAGAAGTCTCCCCTTCTCCTCCAAGAACTCTCACAACTTACAAAATCACTCAAGCAGCATTCTAGAGGGCAACAGAGGCTGAATGAGGCTTAGGGGGTTGAGTGGGAGTGCTATTTATAGGTAGAAAAAGTTGTGGGCTTTGCAGGAGCAGGCATGCAGTGCAACGAGTGCTCGGTACTACAGTGCCGAGTGTTCGCATACTATTTACCCAGCGGTTTTAGGGTTGCACTCGTACACTTGGGCAATATCTAGTGGTCAACCAAAAGTCAATGTATGCTCGGGCTGGGAGTGCGGCTGGCCGACCAGGTCACCTCACTGCCATATGGAGCTCACCTAGATAGCGGAGCACGCCGGGGTATCTTTGGAGGGCTAGACACTTCTAAATCCTAGAGGACTGTTCACCTCCCAGTTCCTCAATGCTAGCAAGTCGAGCCTCCGCAGAGCAGAGCCAGCACCAAGGGCAGCACCCAGAGGACGTGCAGCAGATGGAGCCTCCTCATCCACTCAGGCGAGCGATCCCACCCTTGAGCGCATCTGGGGTACGCTCAGCGAGCTTCAGCAGTCCGTAGGGAGCCTCTCCACGATTATGGAAAGTTTGACGATGGCAGTCTAGGGGATGCATGCAGTACAAGCGGCAGACCACTCCTGTAGATCTAGAGCCATTTGATGAGACCCCTTCTCGACGTGAAGGACTATGACATCCACTGTCCGAGCGTCAACCTAGGGAGAGGGAGCCATAGTGCACGAGGCACCCCAGGTCGGGGATTGGCGGAGCGCAAGGAGGACGAGACGATCCCACTCTTAGGATCATTATTCTAGACTTTTTTTTCTTTTTTTTTGTGTGCCTTTTGTGCATATTTTGTTACACTATAAGTCCACCTTGGTGGTGGCAATTTTGTATGTATATGGATGATTTCCTTTTGATTTATGTATGTATGCTTTAGCTTATTATATTTCATGTGTTTTATTATATCAAGCTTTCTTTCACCAAACCTTTCAACCATGATAAAACCCCCCTACAAGGAGGACTTTGGTTTTCGAAAACCCCGAAATTTTGAGAACGAAATTTTTATAAGGAAGGGAGAGTGTAATACCCAACAAAATACCTGTTTTAAAAGACTAATAATTTACTACAACGCGACAAAACATTTTTATAAAACAAGGTTTATAAGCCAAAAACTTAAACCCCATATGAGTAATACAACCCCTTGAGCTCTTTCAAACAAAACCCAATAAATTCACTTTCTGACCGAACGTATGCTAAGGGGACAATCCGAATGTTCATGCTTAACCTAAGTACGAGCGTTTGCCTTTGGACCGCCACCAGCGTTCGTTGACTAGTCTTTGAACCCTTGGGTAATACCCAAACGTAAAACCAAATAGTCATTACCATTTGCGATTGACTAAATATTTTTATAATAGGGAAAATACACTTTACCTTATTGAACTATCCACCCATTTGTACTTTTAACCCCAATATTTAAAAACAGACACTTTACCCCCCAAACTTAATTACTTCGGGGGGGCGGTGTTGGAGGGGTGGTGGGGGGCGGTAAAGTGTCAATTCAAAATACTTCATGGGGCTAAAGTGTACTTCATAGGGGTCAAATATCAATGTCAGATACTTTGGAGAATAAAGTGTCACTTTTTAAACATTAGAGTTAAAAATGTAAATTGGTGAATAATTCAGGGGGTAGAGTATATTTTCCCTTTTTATAATTTAATGATGTATTCTGTGGACTACATAGTTTGTTTGTGGAGATAGTCCAATATTGAAATGTAGTTTAACACATTAACATTTTGAATTAAACTATTAGGAGTAATTATGCATGTGTTCTTATATGAGTTTGTGTTAATTCTACTCATATTTAGAAATGTGTTATTGGGATTTTTTTTTTAATAAGTGTATGTTCCTAGGATGTTGTAGTGTGTGTATTTATATTTAAGCAACTACTCTTTTTTTTTTTTTTTTTTTTCGTCTTTTTTGAATGAATTGATTTAAAATAACCATTTTCTTGCTCTAAAATTCTTGTTTGTTTCCAGGTCAATTATCGTTGTGCTTGCAGCTTTGTTTGCAGGCTAACTACTCTTTCTAATTTCCTATTATGCTTGCTGCAGCTAGCACGTCATTTCAGTTGAACTTGACTCCGCACATAAGTTGTAGGCCTAAAGGAGGAAAAATGTTGTGCAATCTTTATGTTTTAGAGGCTGAAAAATAAAACTGTTAGAAAAATTACCGTTTGAAAAATAAATTGTTGAAAAAATATGATCCTAAAGAAAAAAATAAAGCAACGAATAAAAAAGATATAAATAAATAAATGTTGTAAGGAAAAAAGGTTGTTTGACAAAGTTTATAGAGGGTACTTTTCTTTTTTTTTTTTGAAAAATTGTTCTTACGTGGCATAACTGTAAAAGTAATTTGAAATATTTCATAAGTATACAGTAGTTGCGGTTGGAGTTGTTTATTAAATGTAGGATGCATTTTTAAAAGCTATTAGCTAAAAATAAATGCTAGATACCATAATTTTTTCCAATTTTTTTTTTTTTTTTTTCAGGAATTTTTTCAGATATTTATTCAACAACATTGACGTCAACATTTTTAGACAATTCTAATATCTAACATTAGTTGTAGCTAAAATAAGTATAGTAGCTTTTGGTTAAATATTTGACTCAGGGTTTATTTAGGTTTGCGATTTTAAAAAGTGTGATTTAAAAATAGCAATTTAAAATGTGCGATTTGAAAATGGTATTTTTAAAAACGCAATTAAGTCTTTGGCAGCATTGCAGTTTGATCTTTAAAATTGAAATTTAGCCTTTAAAATTATGTGTTTTTTAAACAGCACCCCCATTGCTTGCGAATAGAAAACATAATTATTATTATTATTTTTTTTTTAAATCGTAATTTTTAAAAATACAATGCCAAACAATCTATTTTCTACGATTTGATTTAAAATCGCACTTTTGTTTACGAAATCAAATGCACCCTTAGCTTATGTGAAAAAATAAAAATAAAAATGGTAGGTGTTCTCCTAGTCTTAGGTGGATATCATTTTCTAAAAATCAAGTGAGAGAAATAAATGGAATGCTAGATGTCTCCTGGTGTAATATTATTGAGTAATGTTATAAATCTTCCTAGAGTCATCTCAAATGTGATGTGTCTTTTAAAATTAAAATCACCAATAGATGAAAAGTTAATAAATCACATCTCAAATTCAACGTTGATTTTAAAAGCAACATCACATTTGGAATGACTCTAGGAGGATTCTAGGAAGACTTATAGTATTACTCAATATTATTTTCTAAAAATCAGGTGAGAGAAATAAGGCGAATGCTAGATTTCTCCCGATGTTCTCATAGTTTTAGGTAGATATTATTTTATAAAAACTACGTGAGAGAAGTAAGTCAAATGCTAGATGTTGTTGGTGTTCTACTCCTCCTCAATATTATTACAGTTGAAAACTATGTATATTGTAATTTTTCCAACTGTCTACAAATTTAATTTCAAATTCTTTTGAAAAGATTGAATAAGAAGGAAATTATATCTGTAAATATATTGTAATTTTTAAGCCATTTGGTTTGACTATTTTAGATGGAAAAATGCGTAATGCCATTTTAGGGATGCTCTTAAAAACATTCATGTAGGATAAACCACTGCGCCTTCTCCAGCGTACCTCTACGTCGTTGAAATCTCTTCTGATTCCGTGCAGTTAGTGGCAATCTTCACAGAAAGTGAAAACCCCATTGCCCTATAAAACCCAATGCTCCAGAGAGAGAAGGGCCAGAAAATCAAGGCAAGCTTCGTTTGGCTGGCGAGAAAATGAAGCTTGGCAAACTTTTGTAAGAGGATCTCAGGTTTGAGAAGGTCTGGGGGGTGCAGGTTGGGCCCCATTGATTGCGAGGGCTGTCCGGGGGAGCCCCAACATAGTTCGGCCGATTTATGAGCACGAGATCCCGAAAATCGGTGCAGGTAGGCCCAATCGACTTCTGTTCCCATTTTTCTTGTTGGCGATTAATGCTTGTCGATGTTTCCTCGTGTCGAGGTGTTTGGATTTCGGCTCTGTTATTGTCGTTCGGTTCTGTTGGGGTTTTTGTTTGTGGACTTCTTTATTAATTGGAGCTTCGCTTTTCCTATTTCCTGTTCATTATTTCGAACATTTCTGGTCAGTGTTGTTTTATGAGTCGTTGGGGTATCTTTTCGTGATTGCGTTTGTTTTCAAAGGTAAACAATTCGAGGAGAAGTTTCCTAGAGCGAAAATGTAATTTTTTTGGATGTAGTTAGCTAACTGGAGCTTCTTTGAACGATAAAATTGGAAGATTTATTTCTGCAGTAGCCGGCGAATTGTAACCGTTATTCTATATTATCTCTGAGATTATGATGGGCTTGTATAAAATTAGCTATACCCGAATAAGGACTGAATTATAGATAGGCATTTTTTTTCTTCCTTTTAAGCTTTAATTTCTACGTTACTGTTCTTTAAGGTTTCTCTTCATGCAAGCTTTTCAGTCATAAGTGCAAACGTTTTATTCTTATAATATTTGTTCTAATTATGCAATTGTGGCTTTACTCTTTTTATTTTTTGGCAGTCATTAGAATTGGATGAGGTGGATGGATCCTACTCTAAAATTCTCCATGTTACTGATTCTTCTGGGCTTGGGTACGTATCCCCAGAATTCTGTTCCCATGCTCCTTCTCTTTTACCTTTTGCTTCTTATTTCATTCTTTGGTCGGAACTGGTTATTTCTTCTTATTCTATTTAGAAGTGCTTTCGTTTTTCTCTTCTCTTTTCTCTTTTGGGTTTCATTCCTTACCTGTTTGTTTGCATCCCAGGCTCATGAAGTTGTGATTTCCTTTGTAACACTTCTAGAGTTTTAGTGGTCATATCAATAATTTAGGTGGGTCTAGTTTGAAGATGAAGTTTATGCACAAGTGAACCCAATCTGGTTGTAAAATCTGGGATCGTTGCTATTTATAGGCTTTTGTTTTGCCTTTCTGTATATATGTTACTCTTTAATAGATTACTAGAACCCTTTTTTTTTTTTTCTTCTAGTTTTACTTTCCACATGGCTATCACTGCTCTGCTGGTTTTTGACTGGTTTTCCTTTGTCAAGTTTCGATACTAGTGAATGCCTCTCCTATCAAGAGTGATTTTGGGCATTGTGAAAGAGTTGTAAAAAGGTGGGCATTTTCTTCCCTGGATCGAGAAGTCAAAGAAGACAGACACACATTACAGGATTTACTGTTTTTCCTCCATGTTCCAAGAACAGGAGGCCGGACATATTTCCATTGGTAATTCCATATAGGCATAGTACAGTCACCTAAA
The DNA here is from genome assembly GCF_901000735.1 of Corylus avellana. NCBI lineage: Eukaryota > Viridiplantae > Streptophyta > Magnoliopsida > Fagales > Betulaceae > Corylus > Corylus avellana. The sequence goes on from NC_081550.1 coordinate 14,230,462, forward strand.
GCTAAATGTTGATCACTAGCTTTTTGACAAGCACATTAATTTCTATTTCTGGATATATTTTGTACTTGCAGCATCTTGAAAAAGGTGTACTCTAAATCTATGGAATGCCCGCGTTCTTACGATAAGCTGCGGTTTGATCCAAGGTACCATCTTTCTTTTTGTTATTCTTATCGAAGCTGGGCTATTATTGCTTATCAACCTTCTCTTAATCTGAGCATTTACCTCTTCTAAATCATTTTGCTATTGATTTTTTGCTGTGGATGAGGATTAACAAGCTAGAATGTTTTGTGGAATTATGGAGTTTTAGTAGTGGAGAAGCTTCTTTCTATTTACAACAACTTATAGAAAGGTGGTGGGGGCTCCATGTTGGGAGAAATGGAAGGTTTTATGACTTTAGTATGACCCCTCGACTATTTGACCACTATGTAATTTTTTCTAGTATAATCAATATTCACTGGGAACAAACTATTTTAAAGGAGAGGAGTATTTGCAGGCATGAAAGTGCCTTCAGGCATTAACTGTACTCTGTACGTAAATAATTTCCGATTATGATTTCCAACATAAATTGATTTGAACTGGTTTTTTTTAAGCTACCTGGTGGATTATTTAAATATATTGCTCAAGTGCTTCCACTAGGTCAACATGTTATCTTCATGCTAATTATTGGGGCATGAAAACAAATAAGCTTGACAGAAGCAACTCAAACTGTATAACTATAGTCTTCTGTTATCACCTAACCATTTTGCTTACAATTGGTTTTACTTTGTATCTTGTGCAGCAAGCCAAAATGCAGGTTGTTGGTTACTCATGATGACTATAGCATGATGTCCAAACTTACCAGTCAAAGGACTTCTGTGGTGACAATACTTAGGAATCCAATTGACCGTGTTTTCAGTACTTATGAATTTTCGGTTGAGGTGGCAGCAAGATTTTTGGTGCATCCTAACTTGACTTCTGCAACACAAATGGCTGCGCGCTTGCGGGCCAAGATTCGTGGAGTTAGTACACTAGATATTTGGCCATGGAAGTATTTGGTTCCGTGGATGAGAGAAGACCTCTTTGCTCGGGTGAGTTCTTATTTTCTTTTTTAAAATACATATTTCTTTGTAAAACTACTGCAGATTCTCTCTTAATTTCATTTCACTTTTCAAGATAACATTCTTAATTGCCATTAGTTATCCTCTTTATTTTCTTAACTTTAATTGATGAGAATGAGAAGATCAAACTTCATTGAATCTTATGGTTTTATAAGGAGAGTTGTCATAAAAATATGTAATCATCTCATTTTAGATTCTCTAAATCTGTTTCTCAATAGTCGTTAGCATAATTGGGGCTAAATTGCCATATGCATTATAGCATTTTCTGCTAGTAAATAGTCTAGCTTTACGTCGTAGAGATATTTTGGCCTAGCTAAGAATCGGGGGTAGTCTAATTGAATGCTTTTTTATGGAGTATATAATCTACATAAGTTCTTGGTTTCTTCGAGCCCATGTCTCATTGAAGGGTTTTTCTATTTATTTGTCTATTTGTTATATATAATGGAAACCAATGTTGTTGCCCTCAAAAGGATATGCCAACACTTTCCTTGGTAAAGACACATTAATTTACTTGATTTAGTGCATGAGAGTTTGTGTTGTGACTAATGGTTTTAAAGGGCAAGCTCTTCTGATGGGGGGGGTGTTAAGCAGTTGGGATGCTGTTTACCATGTTGTGTGAGCCAAAGTGATATATTTAATTAGGGGTCAGGGAAAAACCTGCCCACACAACTTGACCCAACCCAAAATTTCTAACCTAAGCTTATTTATCAACAAAAAAAAGTTTCTAACCTGAGCTGATTCGAATTTTTAGGTTCCAACAAGTGTTGCCTTGGGATTAGTAATAGTTTTAGGATTTTGATTTTGGTCGGATTGGAAATCGATAATAGGGGGTTGGGTTTCCAAAAACCCGTCCGACTATATATTTTTTATAAGTAATCAAGATATTATTAAAAGCGTAAGGTGACAACAGGTACACAGGAAGTATACAAGAGAAGTCACGTGGCTAGAAAAGGCAAAAAATAAGAAGAAAATCATGATTACTAGTCATTAAAGGAGAAACAAAAGTAGCTGTCTAAAGATACAATGTGTTGAAAAATAAAAACTTAATCTCCTTAAAGTCCTCTCGTGGTCTTCAAAACCTCTATAATTCATTTTTCTCTGAAGATACCACAAAAAGCACGAAGACATCATCTTGCACACAGCAGCACTCCGAGTGTTGTCAGCAATCCTCCAACAAGCATACAAATCGACTACTCTTTAGGCATAACCCAAAATATCCCAAGTCGACTAAAGAAAACATTCCAAATGACACAAGTATCCTCGCACTGAAGCAGAAAATGGTTTACAAACTCTCCATTCATGTTACACATATAACACCAATTAACTACAATGACAGGCTGTTCCAAAGATTGTCCATGGTGAGGATCTTTTCTAGCTGCCAACCAACCGAAAAAGGCCACCCTCAATAGAACCTTATCCACCAAACACTCTTCCAAGGGAAACGGAAACCATCATGACAACCCATGACACTATAGAAGGATTTAGCATCAAACAACACTCTTTTGGATGGGACCCACCACAACTTGCCTTCTCCTTCCTGTCTTATTCTTCCTAAATACAACAACCAGAAGAACGAGGCAAAGGCTTCCAGCTCTTAATCATGAGCCGCTCTAGCAAAGCTCACGTTTCACTAAATGGCACTTCAAAAAAAAAAAAAAAAAAGAATATCCACCTGAGTCACAATAGAAGCATCCTTTGCGCAAGCAATTGCAAATAAAACTGGGAAAGCTTTCTTAAGGGCCATATGCCCACATTAGAGAAAATGCAAGAATCTGACCTTGGAGCCATCTCCCACCTCAAATTTGGTATGACTACAAAACTTTCTCCAATCCCTTCTAATATTCTTTCATAAACCCATCCTTTACACCCTGATAGGCTCACTAAAACACCGCCCTTCCCATGAACTTTCATATTTAGAGTCCATTACCACCCTTCACCAAGCCTCTCTCTCAGGCTCATAGTACCAGAGCCATTTACCTAAGAGAGCATGATTGAACCTCAATAAGTTCCTAATCTCCAAGCCTCCTTCGGAGATCGGCATACTAACCTTGAACCATCTCACAAAGTGATATTTGAACTCTTCACCTAACCCACCCCATAAGAAGTCACGTTGGAGCTTCTCAATATGGTTTGCAACACTCTTTGGGAGAGGAAATAGGGTCATGAAGTATGTAGGTAAGTTGGATAGGGTGCTCTTGATAAGGGTAATTCTACTACCCTTAGACAATTACAACATTTTCTAACTAGTCAACTGACATTCTATCTTCTCAAGAACACTGCCCCATATATTCTTCGCCTTGTAGGAAGCCCCCAATGCAAGACTAGGATACTTCAATAGCAGAGATGCAACTCCACAACCCAAAATTCCAGCCAAGCCAGCCACATTATTAACATTTCCCATAGGAACCAATTCTGACTTTGCTAAGTTTGTCTTTAAACCCAACACAGCTTCAAAACATAAGAATACACTCCATAAATTGCGTAGATGATCTGGGTTGGCCCCACCAAAAAGTAGGGTTCATTAGCATACAGAAGATGGGAAATATCAATCCCTGTCCCCATAGAGAAACTAGACAACAAACCTCCACTCACTACAGTTGAAATCATCCTACCCAATGCCTCCATCATTATGACAAATAGTAAAGGAGACAAGGGGCATCCTTGCCTCAAGCCACACGAGTTGCTAAAGAAGCCTATGGGAGAGCCATTCACCAAAACCAAGAAGTGCGCCAAAGAAATACAATGAGCTATCCATGAGCGCCATTTCCCCCCAAACTTGCACCTTTTCAGCATGTATAGCTGGAATTCCCAATTAACATGATAATAAGCTGCTTTTTTTTTTTTTTTTTTTTTCCCCCAAGTCCATTTCCCATATAACCCTTGGTTCTCTAGATCTCAATATATTAAGGCATTCATTGGCAATAGGAATATGATCTAGAATTTGCCTACCTTGGGTGAATGCATTTTGTCACTTAGAAATAATTTTCTCCAAGACCATCTTAAGCTTGTTCACTAGAGTCTTAGCAATAATCTTGTAAATGCTACCCACTAGACTTATCGGGCGAAAATCCTTGGGGTTGGTAGCCCTCAAAATCTTTAGAATGAGGGTGAGGAACGCAGCATTAAGGCTTTTCTCAAACTTACCACTAGCATGGAAATCATTAAAGACCTTCATGATGTCCTTTTTCAAAACAACTTAACAAGCTTGGAAGAACACCATAGAGTAACCATCAAGGCCCGACACCTTAACACCATGCATTGCTTTCACAACCTCCCACACCTAATTTTCCTCAAAATCTCTCTCCAACCAACTAGCCGCATTCTCATCAATAGAATCAAAGGAGATACCGGCCACCACATGCCTCCAACTAAATTGCTCGGTAAACAACTTTTTATAAAAATGGACAATGTGCTCATTGATCTTTGATTGATTGGTAGAAATAGTGTCATCAATCAACAAGGATTCTGTAACACTCCAGTCCCATATTGGGAAGAGATGAGTAACCCAAATAGAGTCGGTAGTTTATAAAGAGATAGTTATGAGTGCTAAGTCTTACATTGCCTAGTTACTAGATGAAACTATGCTTTATAATGAATTTTAGGGAAGCTCAAAATTGGCTAGTCCTTTTGGGGTCATAGCGTCCTCTTTGGGGCCACATCATGCAATGCTCCAATACCACATGGCTTGGCATTACTAGATGGCTCTTGATACCATTTATAACGACCTAGAGAAAAGCGTATACCACATCTGCACTATTACCCTAAAAGGACTAGTCAATTTGGAGTTTCCCTAATATGTTATGAAGCCCAATTTTACCTAGTAACTAGGCAATGTAGGACTTAACACTCATCTTCCCAATGTGGAACTGAGGTGTTACAAACTTCCCATTTTAAATTGCTGACGTCCTCGTTAGGGCTATGTCATACAGTGCTCCAATATCACATGGCCTCCTGACGTTATTAGGTGAAACTAAGATTTATAATGAATTCTAGGAAAGCTCCAAATTGATTAGTCATTTTAGAGTTATAGAGCAAATGTGGCTAACTTTCTTCCCTGGATCATTACAGATTCAATTGAGTTCCTTCTTCTGTTGGAGTTGGCCATTGCATGAAAAAACTGTGCACTTGTCACTTTCCCTGAGCTACAAGATCCTAGATTTTTGCTTTCAACTCACTTCCTCCATGAGAGTGGATCTTTCTAATTCTCTAACAATTTTTGTCTTATTCATACTCTCCTCAACATGTAATACCTGTCCTTTCTACATTGCCAAACACATTCTCATTCCATCTCTTTAGGTCAACTTTCAAAGCCTTGAGCTTACTAGCTAAAATGAAGCTAGGAATACCTTGGAAAAGATAAGAGTTACATTACTGTTTCACCCTGTCCACGAAGCCCTTGTACTTTAACCACATATTTTCAAATTTGAAAGATATATTACCCTTGGTCACCATAGTTGAGGAGGATTGGGAAATGATCCGAGCTAAGTTTAGGGAGCCTCCTCTTTGACATGCCAGGAAACTGGGCTTCCCACTTCGAAGAAACCGGGAATATATCAATTCTGGATCAAGATTCTCGATTATTTGACCAAGTAAAAGTTTTGCCCACAAGAGGGAGGTCCATCTGGCCCAGGTAAAAATTGAAATAAAAAAATGCCGCCATAGTTGGGCATTAAACGTGCTTTGCTCGATCTTTCACAAGGGAATTTGGTAACATTGAAATCACCCCCAATTCACCTAGGCCCATTCCACCAGTTGAGTAAACCAGCAAACCCATCCCAAAAGAGCCCTCTATCCCTATCAGAATTAGGGCCATAGATGCCCGCAAAAGCCCAAGTGAAATGATCCTCAACATTTCTAAAGGTGAGAGCCAAGGAGAATTCCTCCACACACTTGTCAATCTTCTTCACCACCTTCCTATTCCATATAATCAAAACGTCATCTGAGGCCCCTATGAAGTCCAAACAATACCAATCCACATGATGGCAACTCCACACACTACGCACAATATTATGAGACATGACTTTAAGCTTGGTTTCTTGGAAACAAACAATGTCAACCTTCCACTCTCTAAATAAGTTCCTCACCCTCAAACACTTATTCTCCTCATTCAACCCTTTCATATTCCGGGATAATTCATTAAAAAAGACTGATAACCCCCTTTCTTTCGTTTATCTGAAGCGATAGTTGATGACCCAAGACCATAATCGTCGATGATCGTCTCCTCCAGCTGAGGTTGAAGCTCAACAATTGGACCATTTGAAGTGTTGAGTGAGATAGATCCATTGGGAATGGGAGTCGGAGTGGTTGGTCGAGGTTGAGTGATGTTGGTTGAGCCGCCAACAAACAAAGGTTGACACCGCCGGGTCACTTGGTGGATCCATACCCATGACCTTTTTGAGCCCAAACCTGTGTCCTTCGTATTAGATCTTTGCCCCTTAAACATTGGCTGACCTGAAACCCGCTAACAAAACTTGGTTTTAAAAGAGAATTTGGGCGGAAGACCCATGAATGATGAAGCCCATCTTGGCCTTCCCTTTATCTTCATGTGCTTTAACTCCTGCGTTAACAATTGGGCCTTTAGAACTGGCCTATGGCTCATGAGGGATTTCATTTAGTGGCTTAGGCACGGGACCTATTAGTCCAAACACGCAAGGACTAAGACCCGAGTCTAGCCACTTTAAACACCTCTGCACATCCATTTTGATTTGAGTTAACATGTTTCTGAAGGAACGCTTGTCTAGACTTTAACCAAAATAGACCGTCTTCTTTGTTAGCATCTTCTCCCTCTCTAGACGCCATGTCAAAGTCGTTCCACCCCATCGACTTTGGTGCAAGCTTTTTGGGATTGCCCTTCAACGCAAGTGGCTTTGCCAGAGGTTCGGACTCCAACTCATTTGCCAATGGTCTTGTCAAAGGCTTCGGCTCCTTCGCCGGGTGCATCAACACCTCTGCAAACAACCACTTCTCCCCTACCTCCGCCATTGATTTTTGTTCCGGAATTGGTTTGTTGTTACCGCCGCCATAAATTGACTGGTACACTTCACTACTACTTGCAGCTTCAAGACGAATGACTTCAAACCTTTACTGTTTCTCCCTTCCCGGCTCCAAAATAAATCCTCTCCTTTTACCACCCCGGTATTCCTTCACAACCAGAAAGCGCTCATGCTTATGAGCACACCGTTGAGCAATAATGACGGGAAAGCCAGCCCGGGATCGTTTCCAAAAGACCAAAGAACTCTTCTTTGAGAGTATTTACTCAATAGTGTCTATTAGCCAGCAACTATCAATCAATCTAAAAAAAATGAAGTGGGTGAAGCCCCTGCATTTCTCGCAAATCCTTAGTCCCGTTGATCCGCCCTCCATTGCCAACTCAAAGAGTTTGGATTCCATAGAGCACCACCTTAGCAATCCCATGCAACCCAGTTGAGATAGACAATCCCTAGTTAGCTCTCACTCTCTCTTGGTCCCTCCATCATTGATGACCTACGCCATCACTACCTACGCTGATCTCTACATTTCCTCCTTGATCTAATTCTCACCACAAAATGCAAGAAGAAAAGCAATACAACACTGAGAAGGAAAGAAAGACCAAGATGGAGTTTTGGGAGACCCTATCCATTCAGCTTAGTACCTACCCTCATTTAATGGCCTCTTATGTAGATAACCATATAATTTCAAGAAAGTGTTTGATAATGTGCTAATGAATTGTTTCTGCCTAGACGGGATGTTGATGTGGCTTCTGCCATTTGGAATGCTTTTTTCAGTTGTTTTGGTTATCTTGGGTTATGTCTAGACAAGTTGTTGATTTCTATAACTGTTGGTGGTCCTTCGGTAGGCCTAGGAGTGCTGCGGTGTGGAAAATGGTGCCTACATGTCTCTTTTGGTGCTTATGGAGGGAAATGAATGATAGAGACTTTGAGGACAAGGAGAAGATGTTGGGGGAAATTTTATTTTTATTCTATGATACTTTGAATGTTTTGACGGCATTGTATGTGTCTCCTCTAATGATTAGTTATAGTGATTTATTTGGTTGTTTTGCCCTTGTTAATTATGTGGTTCCTTTTGTATACTTCTGTGTATTTAGGGGTGCCTTATACTTTTAGTGAGATTGATACAGTACTTGTATATATAAAAAATGTGCTAATGAATTTTGACCCTTGTGATGCATGAATCACAGAGTCCTTAAATGCAGAACATGACTCAAAATCTAGACATTGAATTTCTAGAAGTGTTGTCAAAGTAAAACAATGTTTATGTCTCCAACTATGTGAATGTATTATCTCAAAACAATAGTAAATCCATAATACCTTCTCATGTATGAATGTTAATGAAAAATTGAAATTGCAAAGGGAAAAACTTTGCTTGGTAGTCTCCCTTGTGTACTGATGTTTAATTTTACATTAAACTCCCATGGTAAGTTACTTTGCCATTCAAATTAAAAAGTACCCCACGTTGTGTATATATATATCCCTGCAGTGACCCTGTCTTGCTAAATTTGTTGATTGGACCTGTGAACATTGTGTGCTGTGATCCAAGACGGTCAGAAGTGTAGTGTTTTCCTCCTTGGACAGTATAGTTATCAATTTGTTTATTGTCTAACAATACTTGAATGACTGTTGTAATTTTTTTTTTCTTTTGATAAGTAAAATACTACAGCCATTCGAGTATTGTAATGGTTCTTCTGGTTGCATATGTATCATGTGTTTTTTTTTTGGTATAGAGAGATGCTAGAAGACAAAGGCACTCAGATGATGTTAAGAGCAATGATTCCTATGACATGGAGGATATTGTTATGCCATTACATGAATACATTAACAACCCTATTGCTCATGATATCCTTCACAATGGAGCCACATTCCAGGTACTTCAGTCTTTGCACTTATAAGCAACATGGAGCTCCGCTTTTGAAGAATAATGTTTTGCAGGATATATATATATGTAATAAAATGAGGTTTGAAGATGAAAGGGGGGAGGGGTAATGTGTTTTCAAATGTGTGAAATATATATATATATATATATATATATATATTTTTTTTTTTGAAGTGATTCCAACCAATAGATGTGGACTTCCTGGAATTAGTCAAGTATGCTGTAGGTCCCTTGTGCCCATAAATCACCAAATTTATGAAATATTTTGCTCTAATATCTCTGACTTTGTATACCTGGCCGACTGTTTTAATTCACAGGTTGCAGGATTGACAAACAACTCTTATCTAGCGGAATCACATGAGGTTCGCCATTGTGTACAGCAGTATAAGATTCTTGGTGAACATGTGCTTCAAGTTGCAAAGGTGAGACGATAGCTTTTTGAAGTTGTGTATAAAGAGTCATAATATTGTTTCTCTGATAGTTTTCTTCCTTATGGTTGCATATCATGGTAGATGCTTGTGAATCTTGCAGAAGAGGTTGGGCGATATGTTATATGTTGGTCTCACTGAGGAACACAAAGAATCTGCAACAATGTTTGCAAATGTGGTTGGTGCGCAGGTGATTTCCCAGCGGAGAGCATCGAACATGAGTATGGATAGTGTGACTCACAACAAACCAGGTTTGTATGGTGGCAAAATATTTTATTTTATTTTTTTATGTTAGTACTTGGTAGTAAATTCAAACAGTCAAATTGGAGCATTAAGTTCTTTTTTAGTGGTGGAGTATGATAAAGTGTTAATTTGCGTCTCTCTGAAGATATTGGTATTATGAAAGTTTATAACTTTTCAATAATAAGAACCTCTCTGTCCTGTGCTGCTTCCTGACAAAGAAGCCGGACGTCAGGATGCAAATGATCCATTCTTCTGTGTATATCCGTTAATCAAAGTTACAATAGGAATGTGACATTAAAATTCTGAAAAGTTTGATTTCTTAGTTATCGTGCATGCATTTTCTTTTAGTGGTTTTGCTTTCCTTTGCTTTCCCTGTCTTATTTAATATAGTTACTTATGCTAAGACTTGAAGTATATACATTAAGGATATGAAGGGGCTTTTTTTTGTATTGATCAAGTGTACAGGAGGATGGACAAGCTAAAAGTGTAGTAGGATAGAAGATAAAAACTGCGGTTTTTTCTATGGTGTTAAGACAACTCTAGTCATAGAGCTCCACATTCATCTTTGAAATTCTTGTTTTGCATTTTGGATTTATCCAACTTGCCATTTTCTTGTTGGTTTTTGTAGGTGTTATCATGTTGTCATTCTATGCAAGTGCTATATTATTACTTAGATTCTGTTATTGTAAAATTTGAGTAGACTAATGAACTCAATAATCCTGGCTGATCATTATCTATTGAGCACTCATTTTGTGTGACTTTATGCTACTTAGTTTGATTTGGAAACTCCTATCCATCTATGATAATCCTGGCTGATCATTATCTATTAAGCACTTATTTTGTGTGCCTTTTTGCTATATAATTTGATTTGAAACTCCTACCCCTTCTAAGGTTGCTAATTATCTCTGGTGGGGGTTGAGTTAATTATTTATTAAGCACTTATTTGTATGACTTGAACTAATTATCTTGTATAGAATTCTTTTACATCTCATTTCTAGGCCCCAGGTAATTCTTAATCATACTACCATGTATGAAAACATTTGTAGTAGTTGAGTGTACACTAATTTGTCGGTTGTTGGTTTGTAAAATTTGGTTATAATTGCTTTCAAATTTTATTCATTTTGGTCATTCGTTCATCTTGGTCGACTTGCTTTCTTGTTTGCTAATGATTACTTTTGGAGCTCATTTTCATTTGGAGTGTTTTTCTAGAGATTTTTGTGATCTTGTTGAGGGTTTTACTCATGGAGATTGTTAGGGTGTCCCACATTAATTGGGGTTGGATCATGATTTGGGTTTTTATTGTGTACTTGGATCTCTCTATCTAACAACTGAAGCATTTGGATGGGCTGCCATTTCTCTATTTAATAGCGTAAAATTGGGTTGGATGCTCTAACATGGAATAGAGTATATTTTCTACATGTTCTTGGACTTAGAGCCTATTTGGGATTGTGTTTGAGAAATAGGGCTTCTAAATCAAAAAGAGCTTTTGGACAAAAACTTTATTTTTAAGCTTTTGCCAAAAGTGTTTTTTGGTCATTTTTAGACTTTTTGGACCCTTAAAAAGCGCTTTTAATTTTTTTACCAAACGAGTACTTTTTTCTTCAAACGGACTTTTTGACTATTAAAAGCACTTTTAGGCCACTCAAACGTAATCTCAAATAGGCTCTTAAACATACTAGAGCCATTGCATCTGTATCTTGAATTTGGAGAGTGTGAAGTTTGTTTGTTCATGGAATTCTGGATACTTGGTGATAATTGCTTTTAGTATTCTTGTGTTTGAATGTAAAGAATATCTATGGGGTTCCAACACTTTTAGATTAGCACAAAGCGGGGGATTCAATCTTGTATTAACTTTTGAAAGGTATAGCTATGGTAGTTTTTGTTCTTAACACATCATGTTTCTTTTGAATGTTGAGCAGACTGTACACTAATCAAAGCTGGAACTTCTCTTAGTTAGTCCACCATCGCTGAACCCAAGGAAAAAAGTTGAGAAGATAAAAAGTTGGCAGCATTAATGTTTTGAAAATCAAGTGTAACCTTGACTGCGTTGTGTTTTATGTTACATTTTGGTGTGCAGTCTGAGTTAGAAAACTTTTGAGAAAAATTTTAATCTTTTTCAACAACTATGGCTATTATCTCCTATTAGAGTTGAAAAGTTTCAAATTAATGTCTAAATTTAACGATTTGTGGGTTCTATTAAACTTTGGATGAGAACTATACTTTAATTTCTAATTTCAATTATTAGATAAGTCGATTTAGATGATATATATTAGCTTTAATCTAATTTATCTACCTGTGGTACAGAACAGAGCTCTTTGATATCAGATTCTGAGCCTGAAGATAATGACCATCAGGTTAGCAGCAGAATACCCTTGCTTGTTCTTAATTGAAATGCTTGGTAGTCGGATTTCATTTACATTAGGTTGGTTGTTACATTTTTGCTTGCATACAGAATAGCACCTTTCACCAAAATGCAGGCCAGCTTGCCTCAACTGATAATGATGAAGCAACAAACGAAAATGTAAGTCACTTATAATATCCACTTATCAAGACGTGATCGTGTACTCTTTCACTGAGATTCTTTCCTCCACCATATTAGATGACTGTGGAAGAACTTATGGGAGCTTATGAAGTCTGCATCTCTAATCTAAGGAAGGAACAAGCACGTCGACGCACTGCTTCTCTAAAGAGAATATCCCCTGCAAACTTCTCAAAGGAGGTATAATTTTCTGTTTGATGATTCACCAGTAGCATCAACACATAGTATGTTCAAATTTCTGTACTTCTGTTGTACTATGCTAGATTAATTTTTGTTTCCAAATAATCACAAGGGATTTTTTTTTTTCTCATTAGCCAAAAAAAATATTAAATTTGTGGTTTGTGTCATTAACTGCACTAGTTATTGAGTTTTTAACTTTTAATCTTTGAATTTTTGTGATTCTGTTTGAATTGTGTGCTCTCAGATTAGTTGCTTCCTACACATAACATCAACACAATGATGTAATATATATACTCATAATTTGATTGATTGGTCCTGTATTTTTCATCAGCTATTTACTCCTTATTATCCTTTTCCTTTATGTTGAATTTTGCTCTAAAGTTGTTGATAGAAATGAAAAGGAAGTTGAAGAAAATGATGGGCAACTTGAACAACTGGATATCTATGACTTTATGTACTGGATGGTTTGACTTGCCTCTTGTGCATGAAGGTCTCAACATGCATTTTATTGTCCCAAAATGATTTAGAGCTAAAGAGAACAGAATTGTCTTATGGTGTTTGCCTTGTGAAAATGAGATGGCATTTCATGTTATTGAATCTTTTTGTGTTAAAATTATTTGTTCATATTTTTTAAGCTCAAGAGAGGTGCAAAAAATGCTATCTGTTCTTGTAAATCACCATGGTCCCTTATAGGCAAAGGTTCAATTACCCTGCAAAAAATAAACTCAACTCTTCTAGATTTTGTTGGATATGAAGAAAAGCAGTTAAGGAGTTCCAAGTTCAAACCAGAGTCAAATTTCTGTCACTGTATTAGTTTATGCTTTTGTAAACAATTCTGCTTGAAAAGCATGATTATGTTGACGTTCTCTTTGATGTTTGTTTGTTTTCAGCTCAGAAGTAACGGTGTTTGTCTTAGCCCTCTTTATTTGTCTGAATTTTAGAATTGTTGTCAACTAATTTTCCAACTACACATTCAACTTTAATTGGTTAGACTTCGGCCAGCTATATATGTGATGTTAAACTTTTCTAGGTTTTTGCTGTTATGCACGTCTGCTTTTTTGCTACATGCTAGTATTCTGAAATCAGTAGCATATGCCTGGCTCTCTAATGTATTTATTGACCGCTACATATAAATCATCTACAAACTTTTGGTGTGTGTGTGTGTGTCTATATATATATAGAGAGAGAGAGAGAGAGTGAGAGAGAGAGGAATATCAGAACTCGAAGTTCTAATGCATACTCTCCTTGTCTCAAGGGTTACACCTTGCATTGCCTCTGCCTTATTGAACACTGATTTTACTTGCTGCATCTGTATTGGGAGTTGCTGTGGCTAACAGTTAACAGGGTTTTAAAATTTTGTTGTATTTTCTATCGGTAACTTTTTGACCCTTTAAATTTTACAGGCACGTCTTCAGGTTCCGGAAGTTGTTCTCCAGCAGATAAGAGCACTTAACAACCTTGATTTGGAGCTTTACAAGTATGCTCAAGACATTTTTGCAAAGCAACACGAACGTGCCATGGAGAAGCTTGTAACATTAGTAAGTCACTGTCCAGGGCTTCACTTGTGACATGATGTTTTGCTTGTTGGGTTGTATTATACCATATTATGACATCTGCATCTATTTCAACTTGTAAATTACAAACATTTGCAATTTGATTATGTTAAATTAGGCATGGAAACTGAAAGAATAATTGTTGGGAGAAATATATTTTATGGTTTAGATTGCAAGTCTTCTTGGCCTTCATGTTTGGAAGTGTACAGGCTTCAATGAGGTCAAATAAATGGTAATTTTCTGTGTCTATCAAGAATATTGTCATCATCTGATTCTAGGTCGAGTAAATACTGTTCTATATTTGGGCGTTAGTAATGATCATAGTAGTTTTGACCATACCATTGCCTTCATATTCTTTATATGCAAATGACAAAGCTCTTAATTATCATTTTAAGGTAGAATTGTGATATGGGTCTTTCACATGCTGCTTTATTTGTTAACATGTTGATAATACTAATTGCTTGTATTTTCCTCTTATGGCAACTGTCTTTTAATTGATTGGTATGATTTGTTCATGTATCATCTTCACAAATTTCTCTACTTTAGCTAGTTTACATTGTGTAGTAGATTTGTTCAAGGTGGAGAGAAGAAATTTACCAATTTATGAACACCACCTTGGTTAAGTGGCACTGTATTTGACAATTAATTTAATTATATTGTAAATTGCAGGAGAGGTGGGAGGGCATGTTTAACAACTCACATGGGGCTGTGCTTTGGAGAGTCTTTTTGTTGGCTACGAGCATTATCTTACTCTTTCTTTTCTATCTTGTTGTAAATGCAAGGAGGAGAACATCAAAAATTAAGATATAAATATTATTTAATCACAAATTGTAGGGTTGAGGGATCTGATAGAAACCATGGACCAATTATTTTGGTTAAGGTGGAAATTTTGACTTGCTTTTCACCATTACTCAATTGATGTATTCAACAGACCAGTTGGCCAACCCACTTGGTGCAGTTGGACTTTACTCTTAATTATCAATGCTGTAGATGGGGCGGGGGGAGTGGTTTGCATTTTGTCAATCGTGCTGAAATGTTGTGTTTGTCGGCAGCATTTGTATTCATTTTCAAGTGAAATGGAAAATAGTGATTTAGATTTTATTTTGTTGCATTTAATAATATGCACGTGACATCGTTATTTAAATATTTTAAATGATGTGGCATTATTCTGCATTGGTAGATACAATAAAATTAATATTATTTTATTCTAAAATGACGATGCTAAAAGTACAAATGGGTGCTCTCCATTTCAAGTGAAATAATGTAGAGATGAATTATTTTATGATTCAGATTAGATTTCACAGCGTTTAACAATGCATGTTGTTGCCTATATTGTCACGCCTTTTAAAATTTTAATGCCACTTACCCTGTGGAGAAATTTTTGGCCTTCGGTTCATACATTTTCATAAAAGTTGTATGAGTCACATTCATGGACTATTTATGTGGAATCTTTACAAATTGATGGCTAAATCAAGTATTATTTAGATTTGGTATCTTCCATTTAGCGGGGGAGGAGTGTGTTGGCATGGAATAAATAAAAGGAAATAGAAAGGGAAATGAAAACTCATTGGCCTTCTTACCATGTGGGATATGTTTGTAGGCATATATATATATATATATTCTTATTGAACTTTTGTATCTGTGGGTAAATAAATCTGGATCCAATCCAGTTGTATATTTATATTTAAAATTAAATAAATGGGAGGACCAAAAAATAAATTACTATGAGCATGTGAATGTCCCAACTAAATGGTTATAGACAATGATTTCAATTGTCGGTGATCTCTCAAATCACGCCGCATTAAGATTCATTAAAAACAAACAAGACCCACATGCTTTCACTGGTCCACTTGATTTATAACTTCTCCTTGAATCAACCTCTAACTTGATCTAGTGAGCCACTACCCACTTTTTGGCATTACCACTATCACCTCTAGCTTAGCCAATAAATAAATTTTTTTAAAAAAAATTGTAATTCTTATGGGAATGGCTATTTCAATTTGCACAGTCAAAGTGGCTGTGGGGACTTATTTCATCCCGCAATCACAACCTAGTTATAGTATTTTCGGCATGACTAGTCAAAATAGCTATTGAAAAAGTACAAAATTTTACTTTAACTATTCATTTTTCTATATACTCCAATAGATCTTTTATTTTACTCTCTATTTTCTTTAAATATTTTTTTTTGTGGGAGAGAGTAAAAGAAAGATATGAAAAGAGAGAGTAAAAGAAAGAAAGGAAGAGAGAAAATAATAAAACAAAGTTTATAGTATGAGCAATGAATATGAGCTTCTGTTCATATTAGATGGAAAAACTACATAATGACTATACTGCTTGAGAGGAAAAAAGGCTAATAATAGTCAAATTTGACTGTTAGGAAAGATTTTCCTATTATGTTGGAAATGCTTTTATTTGGGATTGCCTTATAAATCTTAAAAAAATATTTTTAATACCTTAAAAGCTGTATCCAAAAAAAAAAAAAAAAAATGTTGATATATTTAGAGCTTGTTTGAGATTGCTTTTAAAAGGCCTAAAAGTACATTTAACATTCAAAAGCGGTTAACGGTTACTGCGTTTAGCTGTTAATGCGGTTAGCTTTTTCACCCAAATAAAAATGATTATAATGCATCTTTATCAAAAGCTTAAAAATGAAATTTTTGTCAAAAAACGTTTTTTAACTAAAAGCTCTACTCAAACACAAACAAAAGTGCGTTTTTGCCATGTTAAGGCTTTTTGGACTCTTTAAAGCGCTTTCATTTTTATTTTTTTTTACCAAATATGTATTTTTTTCTTCAAATTGACTTTTTGAGTATTAAACATACTTTTAAATTCCTCAAACGCACACTCAAACAGGTTCTAAGAGTATTTCTTTAACATTTTCATTCTAAAAAGACCAAATTGTACTTTTGAAAAAATTTAATTTTTTTTTTTTTTTAAATTTCTAAACCCAATCTTAAACATACTCTTACAAAGATAAATTCACTGGGTAAAAAAAAAAAAAAAAAAAAAAGATCTTTTTATAATTTTAGGAATAATTTTATAGATTTTTTTTTGTAGTGATCATAGATTTTACCAAATATATTTAAAGATAATATTAGTCAAAATTTTCAAATATTTAAATGGCATTACAAGCGGACATATTTATTGTCATATAAAATGTTAAGATTTGGTTCGCTGAGGATTCCTTTCAAACTCTAGAAGAGTATAAATCGTTTCCATAGAGATGGTTTGCTTACTAAATTTTGTGTGTTCCATGAACGTTAACAAAGCCAAATAATATTTGCACCATTTATATATATATATACTTTTTAGAATTAATTGATGTCAATAATTTGTCTATATTTTATTTTATTTTTTTATAAATTTAATATATAAACCATTGTCAATATATATATATATATATATATATATATATATATAAACTATTAAATTTAGAAAAATTTTCAAACTAATTTGACAGACCATGAGTGACAGATAAAGGAAAGAGAATTGCATTTTTTTAATTTAAAAACCCTTGCTACATCAATTTAAAAATTTTTCTAGGTTCACTATTTTTGACATGTCCATACAAGAGAGGGAAGAAGATTCAAATTAGT
This sequence comes from Corylus avellana, assembly GCF_901000735.1. NCBI lineage: Eukaryota > Viridiplantae > Streptophyta > Magnoliopsida > Fagales > Betulaceae > Corylus > Corylus avellana. Next base: position 14,247,967 of record NC_081550.1, read on the forward strand.
AACCTCCGCTTTATAAGGCGTGGTTCTCAGCCGATTGAGCTACCTCCATTTCAAATTAATTTTTCTGGATTCATTTGTTTGACTCTCTAACACTTCTCAAAGTTCACAAATCTAATAATTAAAGTTAATTTATAAGATAATATGTAAAAAAATATAGGCAAAATATTAACATCAATCATTTCTCCTTTTAGTATACTCGTAATATAGTTGGAAACATAATTGTATTATCTTAATAAATAATAATGCCTTATTTTTGGAAAGAAAATTCTCACATTCCCACCTCAAAAAAAAAAAATAACAGAAATTATTATTTTTATTATTTTTATTACCGGATGTGCGCTGATTAAAGAGAGACCTCACATCAACCCTAATGCAGCCGCCTCCATCTAAACCCTACTCTTCTCCAAAAACCTAATATTCCAATCTCAGACAAACTTACACAGATTCAGCGGAATCAAATCCCCATCCCTTCTCTCTCTCTCTCTCTCTCTCTTTCTGCAACTCCTCAACGGACACTGCAATGTCGGCGTTTTCTCAGCTCCCCAAAGAATGAGCTCTCCTTCCTCTTAGCGTTGTCCCGCATTTTCAGTGAACTGTGAACGAAAGAAATGTCAAAGATGCCACGTCTGCGCGCTCTCTCTAGGGTTCTCCTCTGAAGGTCTCCTCCTTTCATGGACTCGCTTGAGATTTAGGGCTTTTTTGAGGTTTGGTTCGGTCTTCACACCCCACATTTGCTCTCATTGTGTCTGAACTTTTGGTTTTTTTTTTAGTCTTATCTTTTATTTATTTTTATTCTTTCCCTTTCTTTCTGTTTGGATAAGTATAAAGAAAGTAGAGGAAAATGTGAAAATTTTATTTTGTAATATTATTATGCTTTTTTTCCTAAAATTTTGTTTTGTATATTATGCTCATTTTTGTGCTAGAAAAGCTGTTCTATTCGACTTATTTTAGGGCAGATGTTATTTAAAAAACGAAAAAAGAAAAACTAAGACTTAAAGAGGGTTCATTTTGCATCCTTTTCCTGCATTTTCTCACTAACCAAACAGCCGCTTTAGGAGTTTTTTTAATAATAATAATTATTATTATTATTATTATTTACTGCCCGTTAATTTCCTTTGGTTAGAATAGAATAATAAAAGTTAGTCAACAATGGAAAAACGACGTAGCTGATTTTCCGGAAGGGCACATGAAAATGTGTCGTCATTTTGTGACCTTGTTGCCGGTTTTGGTTTTTGTAGCAAATCAAGAAATATGGGAATATTCTCATATTTTCTTTTTTCCAGAGTCCTTCTGAGGGTAACTTTCCAATTATGAGAGTTTTAGACCCAGAAAAGGATTTTCCAGATTTTGTTACCATAAACCGTCCTATATATGATTTCACTTGGATAAGGTAACTCCATAGTAATCCAATCCACGAGATTAGCTCTTTTTACTTGAGTTGGGTCATTTCCTTATCAGGTCCATTATTTATAGCGAGTAGTTGGTGCATTTTTGGTGTCTTTAATATCAAACTATCTAAGTGTTTCATGTTGGAAGAATATGCGAATGAAATTGAATAACGTTTCTCTTTGTTTGTTGTTCTTTTGCACTATAATATTACAAAAAGGCAGATTACTTATAAAATGAATGGTTCTTCGCTTTTGATCGAGAATCTCAATGGCGGATTTGGGGACTTTGATGATATGATGCAATTTTTTGATTTCCCGTTGGAAGATGTGGAAGGAAATGTGGGAGGTGAAGATTGGATTGCTACATTACAATCGCTTGAACCGCCATCATTGGATGTTTTGACTGATTTATCATCTGGATTTTCTGGTAATATTTGCAACGATGCTACAAAAGTTCCTGAAAATCCCCCAGCTCAGGTGATTTGTTTTTCAAAAAAATAAATTTAATGATGTATCTTATGCCCCAATATGAGCGTTTATATGATATACAATACTTGTTTACCGCTTATGCAAGTGTCTGGGGTTCTTTGCTTGGTATTTTGTTTATTTTATTTAACTTGTTGTAAATATTTTTACTAGCTTTTGTTTTGGTGTAGGAGTACTATAGTTACCCAAGAATTCCCTGCATTAACTTTATTAGAGGGAGTTGCACTCACAGTATTGTTAGATATGCAACTTACCTTTTTTGACATTTAAGCGTATGTCAGTCGAGTATTGAGGAGCTGAGAGAATATGGGAACCTTGAATCATAGATTGAAATGCAAGAACACACTCTATATAGTTCACATTAAGTCCTTGTTTGTTGGGCCTCAGTATTTGTACAAGTGTGGTCTAGGTAATATTTACTCCAGAGGCATATGGCGCAGGACCTTATTCTGTAGACCTTGTTTGTTTTGTTGTTGCTTTAAATCCTTGGGAATTGTTTATATTGAGGTGCATTACCAGTTACTTTCTTCAACACTTCATGCACTTCTACATACAAAAGGCTTAGTTTATACTGTTGGATTTGCATGCCTGCCCCACAATTGTATTTCTGGCTAACTGCTTGCAACTGAGGCTTCTTTCCTGAAAATTAGAGATATGCTTGGCAAGGGAAGCATATATTGTTTCTGGAAGAGTTTCCTACGTTATCAAAAAAAAAAAAAAATTGTTTCTGGAAGAGTAGAGGGCCTTCTGAGCATGTTATCTTAGTTTATATGGTTAGCTCAAGATCATAGTTGCTTTTAATACCGAGAGACCGAGGGTTATAGGAAGGAAAGTTCCTTGAAAAGAGAATATATAACATAAAAGACAAATCATGAATTACTTTAGTGTTGCATTCAGGTAGCGTAGTGATCGAATGAAGCTTTAGAAGTATGTTTTATCCATCTGAGAGTCAATAGAGGCAGTGCAATACACATACGGGAGATGCACAGCAGTGTACTGTTTACTCACTACTGAGTGAGGCTTTCTTTTTTATGTATGCAATATATGCACATTTGGCACACAAACGTCAATGGAAGTGAATGAATTTAAAGGATTGCATGATGAACAAATTAAACATGTGGCACACTATGCTTCATATGTTTTGATAAAACAGTTGATTCATTTGAGTTTAGATGTGGTATTGCTTAATTTGCTTCATACAGTTGATAAAACTGCTGATTATTATCTTGGGTGCAAACAATTTTTTGGGGCTACACCTACAACAAAGCTGAGTTTTACCCGATCCGTATGGGAGGTGTGTTGAATGGATCCGGGGTTTGCCCTTCAGGGGTGGGTGCACAAAGTGAGCTTGCCTTGGGAAAAAAAAAGAAAAACTGCTGATTAGGAATCTGTATATGTGCCACCATTTTAAATCCCCATGCATTTGCTAGATTGGATAAGATAGATCACTTCTCTTCTTATATTGTTTTCTCTTTTAAATTTAACGAGATAGGATTTTAAACATTTTATCAAGTGTCGTCGTCTTGACAAATGCAACAAACTTCTCTTTCCTATCATCTGATATTTGTTTGGTGATGTGGGCTTCAGTATGGTGAAATTTCTCCGAAAAAAGAGCTGCCAAGCACTGCTGAAGCCATCTCCAGTAGAAGGGTTCCCCATTACAAAGGTTCTGATGGCAAAGGTTTGCGTCTCTTCCAAACCTCCAGTCCAGTTTCTGTTCTTGAAAGCAGCAGCTCTAGCTCAGTTGAAAATCCCACAACTTTTGATCCCAAAATCATCATCCCTGTGAAGCGTGCTAGAAGCAAGCGCAATCGCAATCGCCCGCGCCCACCATATGTTGACCGGCAATTCCTCACTCCTTTCATTTCCTCTGCTCCCAAAATATCCCATCATTGGGATGCTTTTGAATCCGGTTCAGAAACTGATCTCACTGAGAGAGTATCAAATCCTTTGAAAAGAAAACTGAGGAAGAAAAAGAACCTGTCAGTGCTCTCAGGTGCCGCAGAGATGAAGAATGATTCCTGGCCAGAACCAAGTGCAGGTAGAAAATGCAAGCACTGCGCAGTGACAGAGACCCCCCAATGGAGGGAGGGGCCAGATGGGCCGAAGACCCTTTGCAATGCATGCGGAGTTCGTTACAGGTCTGGCCGCCTCTTTCCAGAGTACCGTCCGGCAGCAAGTCCTACCTTTGTTGCATCCTTACACTCAAACTGTCACAAGAAGGTTATTGAGATGAGAAGCAAGGGCAGTGTCAGAGAAGAAAGAACGGCTGACATGGAAAATTCATCATCGTCCCCAGGAGTATCAAATGGATAGCCATCTATCTATCTATCTATCTGTCAGGTTGTGTTTGAAATGAGAACAGTAGTTCTAGTTGGAAGCTGTCGTGTTCTCTGTTCCTCCTGGCTATCTTATATTTGATTAATTTGTTTTCTGTACATTAACTGAATAAGACGTAGGAGTTCCTTGATTGCCATATGTTTTCCAGTGGGGAAAATTGAAGGCAACAGAGTTTTTGTATCAGGTGGGTTAATTAGCTGTTGTCTATCGAGATAAGAGACTTAAAGTAGGACTACCAAGCACTGCACTTGTACTATAATGTTATCGTGTCCTATGCCAGTGTTAAATAGCTCAAAAGAGCATAGGATTTTAATGTCTTTTTCCTGAAGTAATACTTGAAATCTAACTCCCTGTTTGGATTTCCATAACTTAAGACAATTCCCTAACCATTGTTTTGGTGTTTTGTTCAATCCAACCCATAAGTGAATCGCTTTTGTAGTAGTTATGGCAAATAGAAGATATCTGTTTGAGAAATGTTTGGTTTTTATTTTTCTTGTATATTTCCGTACAAGAGACTGACAAATTCACTGTTGAATGTACAAATTTACTATTGAATGCGCGGGATCATACAGATTAAATGGATGTATAACACTTTTTTATTTGTTTTTGTTTTGATTCATGACGATTTCGGTTTCTTTGGTTGTGTTAGGCAATGTTGAACTTGTCACTGTCTCTTCAAGCTACTAAAAAAATTTCCTGGTCCGAGAATAAAAGCTCGCTAATGGGCTGGGAAGTTTGCGAGCCGGCCCATGGCCCATATTGCAATGACATTATACGGCTCTAGTTAGGTTAGATGTGGACTTCTAAATAAGTTTGACTGGGCTTAACTTAAAGGCCTTTAGTGCCCGAGCTTGTGGTGGCGGACTCAACATCCTGAAGGTCGGTAAAGACTACGTTCTGATTATTGTTTACTTTCTTTAAATAATTAATATTATTCGGGATAACTTTGAGTAATTGACAAGTTAATACCAACTATAATTATAGAGAAATGATTAGTATCAATAATTTGCCTATATTTTTTTTTTCTTCCATATTTTCTCACAAATTTAATAGATCAATCAATAAATTTGTGAGATCCACATACGTCCACAAATCTAATAGTTGATTTGTAAGATAAAATGTAAAAACATGAAAAAATATTGACACCAATTATTTCTCATAATTATATTATATATATTTCGTTCCACGTTGATTAGAATGATTAGAAGTCTGTTTAAAATTGCGTTTGAGAAATATAACTTTTAAGTAAAAAAAAACGATTTTTGGCCATTTTTAGATTAAAAAAAAAAAAAAAACTTTTTTACCAAATATGCTAGCTTTTGTCTAAGCTCCCTAAGAACCCTAACTCAATCCTAAACTGGCCCTAAATTATTTCACAATAGTGAGTAAAGGAATACACTTAACCTACTCATTTCATTTCGATTATATATATATTTCCATCGTTTCAACTGGTTATAATTTTATCCAGTGCAGTTTTCTTAAAGTATTTTTAATATTTTTAATTTTAAAAATTGGTTTCATCAAAATACGATCTTGACTATCTGATTTATAATCGAATAGACAAAATTTAAGGGGAAAAAAAAAACTTTTCGATGGTACGAATTTATTTTATCATGTAACTAAGAGTTAGAAAAAATTGATTTTATGTTTATATATATGTCTCCACTTCAAGCAAAAGTAATTTCATGTTAAGATATTATTTTGGTGTATTTAATGGTGTACATAATGACACGTAGTGAATATGTTGCCATGTCATTTAAAATTTTTAAATAGTGTAATATCATGTCTTGACCATAAAATAATTATCTCTATTTCAAATGAAATGAAGATGATTAATGATTCTTATTTTTAATATGTATGTGCATATTTATTGATATTTATGGCACCAATATTTTCCCTTCTAAAAATGGATTCGGGTTCCCTCTCGTGGAAGGTGAACAAGAGATCTATATTTGAAATGGATAGTGAGGTTTGAATTCACAAAGCCTCGTCGGCCTTCTAACTAGGGCTAATTGAAAGTTTGAATGGCATTTGCAAAAAAAAAAATTCCTTGAATGAGTTGGGAGCGCATGAGGGTTTCTAAGGCGGATGGGGGGGTTGGGTTTTAGGGATTTGGTATCTTTTAATAAGGCTTTGTTGGCAAAGCAATTATGGAGGCTATTGCAAAACCCAGATTCTTTGGCTTCACGTATAATTGGAGCAAAATACTATCCTTCAAGGACGGTTTTGGAGGCAAAATTGGGGAATCGGCCCTCATTCGCTTGGAGAAGCATGATGGCAGCCCAATCGACTCTTAAACAGGGGCTCATATGGAGAGTGGGTAATGGAAGGGATATCAAGGTGTGGGGTGATCAATGGATACTAACCCCGATTTCATTTATGATCCAGTCTCCAAGGTCTGTGTTGGGGGAGGATACAAGGGTGGCAGATCTTATTGATCAATATATCAAAGGCTGGAATACACGACTCATAAATACCATATTTCTTGCAGATGAGGCAAAGGTAGTTCAAAGGATTCCATTAAGCCCAATTTTGGTGCCTGACAAATTAATATGGAGGTGCACTCCAAATGGGGTTTTCTCTATAAGGAGTGCATACCATCTGGATATGGAGTGTAATGCTAGAAAGGGGGGTGAGGCCTCTGGAAAATCTAACAAGAAAGATGTCTGGAAAATATGTTGGCAACTGCAGGTACCAAATATGGTTAAAATGCTTCTTTGGTGAGCATTAAATAATCTTCTATCGACAAGATCAAATCTCAGGCGTAGAGGAGTGGTACAAGATATCAGGTGTCCTCTTTGTGGCTTGGAGGAAGAAAACGTGGCCCATGTGTTATGGAATTGTCCTGTAGCAAGTGATGTTTGGGGATGTGGATCGATCAAATTTTAGAAGAGATGCTGTGGTAAAACAAATTTTTTTAGCATCTTTGAAGACATAATTAAAAGATATGATCGGTCAGAAAGGGAACTTTTTGCGGTGACTGCAAGGCATCTATGGCTGTGTAGAAATGGTGTGTTGCATGGAGAACCGTTCGTCCACCCAAACCAGATTTTGTGGGAGGTAGGCAACGCTATAGAAGATTTCCAAAGGGTGAATACGGCAGATATGGAAGAGACGAGGCAAACCAAGCACGAGGACACTGTTTTGTGGCAACCACCTCCGGCAAACTCAGTCAAAATAAACTGGGATGCAGCGGTGGATCATCGAAATGGAAGAATCGGGTTGGGTTGTGTTGTCCGAGATTCAGGAGGGTCTTTCTTTGCAGGGCGAAGTACCACAAAGATGTTTTATGTAGACTCCACCACTGCTGAAGCACTTGCTGCTATCCATGCTGTATTCTTCGGTGAAGAGCGGAATTATCGACATATTATTTTTGAAGGAGATGCGATGCAGGTTGTCCAAGTTGTTAACGATCCAAGCCCACGTCAGAACAACTATGGGCATATTGTGGAGGGCATCCAGGCAGAATTATAAACTCTAGAGAAGGGATCTTTCAATTATGTAGCTAGGGAGGCAAATAATGATGCTCATGTACTTGCTAAATTAGCTACAACCCATGTCATAGATTCAACATGGGTGGAGGAGACTCCACCCGGAATCTGTGGTATTGTCAGGAGGGAAAAATTTTTTCCTCCTCTGTGATCTTTTATTGATCTTTTATCGGAATGAAGTATCCATTTTCAAAACAAAAAAATAGTCCTTTCACAAAAAATTTCTCACTGTAAAGGTTTTCTTTCGCAAGAGAGTTTGATAGGCTTGTGAAGGAGTATCGGTTAAGGCTCTACATCATAAGGCACTACGTTAACTTGCTCATATGTTAACTTAGCCAACTATCTCTAGTTGCTCGACCAGGTTGATACCCTAGGTGGCGCACAACTATTTATGTCTCAAGAATAATCCTGTAACATGCTAATTCTATATTGGGAAGATGATTAGCTCTTAGAGAATAAGTATGGTTTATAAAGACATTTATGGGTGTTAAATCCCGCATTGCTTTCTTATTATGGAGACTAGGCTTTGTAAGTGATTGTAGGGAAACTCCAAATTGACTAATCTTTTTGGTGATAGCATAGACATGGCTAGCACTTTTCTCTGAATCATTACAAATGATATAAAAGTCAACTAATAATGTCATATGGTACCTATCAGCACCACATGACATTTGTGACGATTCAGAAAAATGCACTAGCTCTACACTATTACTCCAAAATGACTCGTTAATTTACATATTTTCAAAATCATTTGTAAAGCTCAGTTTCACCTAATAAGTAAACAATGTAGGACTTAGCACCCATGAATGTCTTTATAAACACTCACTATATGTGGGCTACTCATCTTCTTAATATGGGAACTGTGTGTTATAAAGTTCCCCATTAAACCCATGATGTCCTCGCCAAGGCCACAACGTACGGTACCAATAATTCCACATGCCGTTACAACATTAGGTGACTCTAATACCATTTGTAATAATTCAAGGAAAAAACACTAGCTACATTAGCGCTATCACCCCAAAAGGAATAGTCAATTTAAAGCTTTCGTAAAATCACTTAAAAATATTAGTTTCAATTAATAAGTAACCAATGTGGGACTTAGCACCCATGAGTCTCTTTATATACTATCTACTCTATATAGGTCACTTATCTTTCCAATATGGGACCAGGGTGTTATAGATCTCATCCGTGGGTGAGTGCACCAGTCACAATAGCCCTCAGATCTAGAATAAATATCACTAATCTCAAAACTTAGCCATTGAGTCAAGTTCGTATAGGCTGGGATGCACATGTCTCAAACCTTTACCATTTTTTCCATGGTGGCATGCCATGCAACTATTATTAATTTTTGGTTCTGATATGATTAGGGTATTGGGTGACACAATTTATCTTGTACAAATTGATGATACATAGGGTGATCACACTATACCAAGTGTCATCATCCCCACACCTAATTATTCTTACATGAAGGTAATAACTTTCATATTGAGGTTATCTGATAAGAGGGCACAACTCTTGGTCAAGAGTTGTGATTGAGACTCTATAAATAGAGTCCCATAAGAACACATTTCTGTTACAATTCATTATTACGTTAGTCTCTCAAATTCTCTTAGTCCTCCATTGGATTTCCACCCTAACGGGAGAAATTCTTCTAGAAGATCAATATATAAAAACGTTCAATGGTATCAAAGCACAGAGGTTATGGAAGATCAAGAGAATATTGAAGAGTCGATTTTTTGTTTGACATTCGTCAAACTATCAATCGGCAAGTGATCAGTTTGGCTTCTACAATAGCATTCTACAATCTTCATAAAACTCTTGAGAAGCCAAATGAACAACCCCTTGTGATCACAGTAGGTGGTTTGAAATATATAGGAAATATTGAAGCACTAAAGAGAATGTACCTTTTGGAACAAAAATATCGGGTAAAATTCCTTAGTCTGCCATTAGAGGGTTTGGAGAAATTTTTTCCAAAAAAAACTCTCACAGACGACCATGAGATTTCATCTCTAAACCCAAATCTCAATTCGGGAATGTGTGTGGAAGAAGAAAATCCAAGAGTCACTTCATCTGAAGATTGTGATTCGGATTTTACACTTTGGGAAGAGGAAGTCCGCAGGAAGAAGAGGATCCAGAGGAAGAAGACGAACCAGAAAAACCAGATTTGAAAACTGGTCAAAACCAGCCAAGGTGATTGGTTGAAGGGCTCAGCCCCATTAGAAACGACGCCGTCCCGTGTAAGTGGGACGATGGCATCCGTTGTAAGTGGGACGACACCGTTTCGAGTGTCACTACCAAGGTGCCTTCCTGCGCTTGTTCTGGAAACGACGACGTCCCAATGAAACGGGACGATACCGTTTCAACTCTAGATCGGGTCATCCGACCCGCTCCACGCTTCTTGGAGGAAGCCCGCAAAAAGAAACACGAGGCCATTCCGGGACTTCAGTGCAGTCCGACTTACCAACTGTCACATTAACCCTTCTGCTCCGGCCCAAAGTGGAGACACATGGCCCTAAAATCTGTCTTGAGAGCCCAAGCCCAGAACACCAAAGTCCAAGCTCAAATTCAAGCCCAACCCGCTGAAACTCTACCGCCTAGTGCATTATCCGACCTGCTGAACTGCCCGTTTTCGAAAGCCAACCTGGGATCCAGCCCACGCCGCACATCCCAACCGTGAAGCCAAGCTGCGTGGCGCACCAGCTTTAACAGTGCCGGTTTAGGGTAGATTTGCTGATCTTGACCATTTTGGCCTGTTCCAGCCCCAATTTGGACCATTCAAAGACCGTTGGAAAGTTGATTCGAAGGGGAAGAACACTACAGGTTTTTATTAACAATAATTTTCAGCAGAAAAATCATAGAAATCACTGGGAAATGGGGGAATCTTCGAACTAAGGCTATAGAAGTGCAAACCGAAGGTTTATTCGACCATGTTGGTTGTCCCCCAAGGCAACACAAGGTGGTTGAGTTCACCATTCCAGACTTGGCTCGAATAGAAATATCATCTGGCAGACGAGTGAATGGTCCACACCTCTTAAGGATTGTCAAGACTGTTGTGGAAAGCCCATGGACCTGTGGCCAATAGGCATTCACCGCTACAAATGATTTTCTAAGGACGGGAGAACGAGTCAATCAACCAGATCCTAACTTGGTGTATCATACGGGTTATTTGAACAACTATCAGGCCAAACTAACCCACCTCAGTGACAATTGATTTTCATGAAGACATTATTATTATTATTATTATTATTATTATTACTATTCTCATTTTATTTTGTTTTTCACAGTTATTGCTGGTTTGTTATAATTAGAAATAGGGTTGTAAACGAGCCAAGCCGAGCCGGGTATTAGATATCCAGGATCGGCTCGTTTTAGAAGGCAAATAAACGAGCCGAGCTGGAAAACCCTTGCTCAAACTCGGCTCGTTAAGAAGTTTGACACACTCGGGATCGCGAAAGGGAAATTTTGAGCCAAGTCGAGCCAATCGAGGGCTCGACTTAGCTTGAGCTCAAGTTAGAAACAAAAGTTTCAAACTTGTGAAATCGAGCTCGAGCCCGAGGTCGGGTAAAAAGCCATTCAAGCCTTAAACGGGTAGCTCGGCCCGATTAAGGCTCGTTAAGATTAATAGGTTAAATTATTCTAAAAAATTTAAAATTCAACAATGAATGAGGTGATATTCCAAAAACCAATTACAAATCAGGTAAGATTCACTAAATCAAGTAAAATTCAGGACAAGTACAACATGGCCATGACCCATTATTCATAGGAAAACCTAAAACTACGTAACTTACAATTGTAGAAATTATAAACACCTAAAATTACATGCTTACAAGACAAGTATATCATGGCCTTACAAATTACAAACAACTTCAAATTGAAGAAAACAAACTAATTTACAAATAGAAGAATTACAAATCAAATTGAAAAAATTACAAATGACTGAAATGAGTCAAATGATCAAAAGGCAAAATTCATCTAAAGAAACTACACTCTTCGATAGGGGAGGGCAAAAACCCGCCCAACCTGCAAACCCACCCCGCCCCGCCCCGAGCTGGTTTTATGTATATTTTTGCGGGTTGGTAGGATCTCTCAACGATCTTGGGGCGAGTGGGTTAGCGGGAATAGAGTTTATTTCCTGCGGGTACCCACCCCGCCTCGACCCTACCCACCCAAGTATAAAACTAAAAAAACCCTAACCCTAAGTTCCTAATTCTTTCTCTCTCTATTATGTCTCTAACTTTCAGCCACCATCTCTTCCTCTCTCAGTCTCTCGTCTCTTGCTCTCTCTCTGTCTCTCTTGCTCTTTCTCTCGCTCCCTCTTCGTCGCTCTTGTTCACTCTCTCCAGTATGTTGTCTCTCCGTCTCTCGTCTGTGCTGCAGCTCCACCTCAAATCACTGGCTGTTGCGCCGCTCCCACCTCCACTCCACAGACCACGATCCAGGTTTCTCTCTCTCTCTCTAGACCTCTTTCATGAATGGGAACCAAGAGATATCTTTTATCATTAAGATCTCATCATTCTTTGGTTTTCTATTCCATTGTTTATAGGTTTGATGTTGGGTTGTGTTGTTTGTTTCTTGGTATTCTGATGTAGGGTTTGTTTGAAAATGGAAGACAAGAAACCTGCAGAAGAGACGAAAATGGAGGAGAAGAACCCAACCCGCACAACCCGCATCGATTCGCCCCGCCCCGCACAACCCGAACCCGCGCGGATATTGTTAATTTTGCTCGGGTGACAGATTGAAAAATCCAAAACCTGTAGGGTGTGGGGCGGGTGGGAAAAAAGGGAAAAAAACCCATACCCGCCCCGCCCTGACCCGTGCCCACCCCTACTCTTCGACCTAGCCACCAGCTGCCCACACCAGTCACAACACTGCATTCAATGAAAGAAGAAAGGTGTTAGCTGTTTTTAACTTCCTTGCAAGATGTCAAGGGAGCTTTATCACTTAAGATTGAATAATCAGCAAGTATTTAAAAAATAAACGAGCAAATGCACATAAAATTAAACATTGCAAAATGTAAGGATATCAGGATGTGTTCCACTTGCCAGTTGACACTGACCATCCTATGCCCTTTCAACCTGAAACTATATCATGAAGTGGATACTTGATGCCATTGCTTTAGCATGTTATCTTGGACGATGACTAATACGGTCTAACAGAGCATGTCTAGGAAAACAGTCAAGTCTAAATGAATTGACAGGAGTGTCTGCGGTAGATTGTTTGAAGCACACCTTTATTTTATGGCGATTATGTCATTTTTGTTTTTGATATAATCATTGAACATATTACATGTTATAATGTCGAGCATTGTTTTGAGCCATAAGCTCATGATACTTCATTTTCAGTATGAGGAGATGATGGATAAGAGATCCGGTGGAGACAATTCATGGATATGGTGCCCAATGTAATGGAGCATCCACATTGGTTAGTAGAGTTAGAACCCAAATCAAGATCAAAGAAAAAATCATGGCTCTATTTCTCTACATCCTTAATCTCTAGGGCTATTGTCAATATCCTTAGAACTTGAAGTGTGAAAATTATAAAGAGACTATAGTAGGCTCCTAGGTGACCAAAAAGAGCTCTAGTTCATGAGATCGTGCATTGAAAACGCAGGTAATAAGACAAGCAACGAATCCAACCTGCGAGGAATTCGCTTGGAGTGAAGTATATCGAATAACTCTCGTTTTACATCCCCAACATTAATGATGTATTTAGGAGAAGAAGAAGAAAAAACGACGGGATTAATTTCATTGCCAACATCTCTTTAGTAGTTAAGTTCCCACATAATGAAATCTCTATAAAGCCAAATGGGGATAATATCCAATTCTGTAGGACAATAGACAATAGCCGCCAATTCCTTTTATTATTATTATTATTATTGAGAGATTCGTTCGGTTAAAAAATAATAAAAATTTGATGGACCACCTAAAAGCAAAAGACAACGTACCCACCCAACAAGACCACCATCTAAGACCCTGTGCCTGGGGTTCTTTGGCCTGGCTATGGGACGGCAAGGGGCACCTTAATTTGATTGAAAGGTATAGTTTCGGGCATAGGTTAAGAATGGCTGAAAAGCCAAAAGCCACCTACATTTATGTTGGTCGCATTAAATGGACATGTTAGCTCATGTCCAAATTGGCCCGACGTTGTATGTCGGTCCCAATGTTGATTCTTAACCAACCAATTTCAACCTTCTCTCTGTGTTTTTCCTGATTATCAAAAAAAAATCTTTTTCAATTGATCAATTTGGCTTGATGTTTTATGTTACAAAAGTTTTCAGCTTCTTCGTTATGGGGGTTGTCGGGCAGTTTGAGAAAATTAGCTACAATTGCTTGCTGCTTTGAATTTCTGAGATTATCTATAATTATACTTCCATAATGTTGACAGGTACATGCTATGTTTCTTCTTATTCAGCCTATGAACAATAAAATGTTTTTGCTTTCACTTTACTTTAGCCTTCTATATTAAAATAGTGTATTTTTGGAAAGCTTCAACAAATTATCCATATCTTGGATTAAGGAATCTCATATATATATATCAGATATTTTATTCTATTTTGTTTAAAATTTTGGCCTATTCAATTCTATGATCGATCCGTTTTAATCGATGTTTATGTTTCCCAGTGAGTCAAGTATGGTTTTCTTTTATTTATTTATATATTTTTTTTAATTCTCTAAAGGTTAGTTTTATATATCACAGGTATGTTTTTATGAGGGAAAAATGCATAATCAGTGTAAGAGGTTTACCTGATTTGCAATTAATTCAATGTGGTATCAAAAATTTAAAATGAACTCAAAATTCCCTCAAGTATGCTAAAAAAATAATTTAGTCTCTACAATCAAATTCTATTCACTGACTTAACAGGTTCTAATAGTGTGAAACGTAGAACCAATAAAATTGTGATACTTATTCTATTTATATTAGTGTCACACTAATGGAATATGTTAAATTAGTGGACGGAATTTGACTGTAGAAACTAAATAATTTTTTTGGCATACCTCAATGACCTTTGAGTTCATTTTGATACCACAGGAGTCTAATTGTAAATCAGGTAAACCACAAGGACTAATTTTGATTTTCCCTTTTTGTTATTTCTTGTTTGTTCCGGTATAAAATGTTTTTTTGTTGGAAAAATATTTTTAGCTTAAATTATTGTTCAAAAAAATTATTTCAGCTGAAAATATGTTTGAAGGTTTGCCTTGTACTGAAAATTAACAAATATTTTTTTATATTTTCATTTAACTTTTATTCACAATATAAAAATATTAATGTAAAACCTTAAAAAAAAAAAAAAAAAAAAATCAACCTAAAAATTATGTTTAATTAAAGTATACATATATTGTAACGCCGTGGAAATTAATTAACTGGTAATTAATTCCACGGTTCGTCTCCCAGCCTTATTCCTCGCGGAACAAGACTCAGAGATCTCTATTCCTCGAAAACAGAGGATACTAAACAGTGAAAACAAAAGATTCTATAAATGTTAATCATTATGACCAGAGCGTCTACCAAGTAACATCAAAGTAGCTGAAATTACATTATACAAGTGATCATCTTTACAAAGGATCTATGATACACCTTAATATGCAAGCATGCATAAAAGTTCTAAGTCTACAGCATAATTCAAAAGTACTTGTTACCATGAGTACCCGCCTAAGCTTGTAATAAGTCCTTAAGCATCTCCCGGGTCGAATCCTCCAAAATAACCGGATGCTTCGTGGTATCCATTTTCTTCTAAACTATTTATAACAACATAGTTGTACATATAGAGAAAAAATGAAAATAATATAAGGGTAAGTCCGACGACTTAGTGAGAATAAATGTACATGACGTACCCATCATTAAATGGCGAACTTAGTTGTTTCTAAAGTACATGCAATATTATGAGATGACAGTTTATCATTGATGTGATATAAATATAATATATGCTTATAGTCATGAGTAATAATAATAGTTCAACCGTATGGTTTACCCGAAATATTACCCATTCTCAGCAGGGTTGACGCTGTCCCAAGGGACCTGTAGTACAACACCAGTGCCCCGGATATTGCACGCTACCGTACATAACATTAGTGGCACGACCGAGTCTGACATCGGGTGGCCCACACCACTAATGATGTCCGTCCTATAGTAACCATCCATTAGGAAATGGCTGCGCATTGGTCACGAAACCATTGGATCCAAAGCCCACACACACATTTGACCCTAAAGTTTACCTGTATAGTAAGCCTATGGCCGTTATCTCGCACGTACCGATATACCATGTCATATGATGCAATTAATCTTATCAGTCTTTTACATGCATAGTTTTACAAGCCTCATTATTATCTTATTAATCAACATACGTTTTCGCAAAAGAGAGTTCACAGTAATTCTAAAATGTATTTCATGAGAGTTGCAAAATATGCATGTTTGATATATATAAAATAGACATGCAATGCAGAAAAAGTAACAACAAGCATTCATGTGAGTTTGTATTTACCTGGGTCGTACGGTTCTTCTGTAAAATTTTCTTGAGGCTCCATAACCTCGAATACTGAAAAAAGACCTATCATTAGTTTTAAATCCAACTAAAATGAACTTAGAACATGAAAACAGAGGCTATGGGACAACTTGGTCAAAACGTCGTTTCTCCTGAAATGTTTCTAACCATACATCCGCCCAAAAAGTTTCAGGTAGAACCTTGTTTGTTTCAAACGTCGACTTATCCTCCCAAATTGCTTCTAAACCCATCTAAATGGATTTATAAGACCTCCTATCTCCAAATAAGGTCTCCATGCAATAGAAAACACAATGGAATGCTAGCCCAACTCTAAACAAGATCAATGGTATAACATGTCTAAAGTTTCAAACCAACGTCTAAGCTACTATAGAAATGATTAAAAGAGCATAACGACTTAGAAAGAAAAGTTAAGCGCAGAGGGTTACTTCATAGAAGCAACATTTAAGAAAACACCTCTCATTCTTCACAAAACACACAATCTCACAAAAACACACTCACAAAAGGGTTTCTAGACGCCTGGGGGCGAGTTTGAATGAGAAAAGGGCAAGGGTAGGGTTAGTATTTATAGAGGAGAAAACCTGGAGGCGCTCACCAACTTTTTTGAAAAGTAGCGGACATCCAGTACTATAGAGGCGTACGTCCAGTACTATTTAAAAAGTACGGCATACTATTGTCAGCCTACGTACGGTGGTCCCCACGCGTACGTTTGCACAAAAAATAGGAGCGTACGTCCAACAATCCTAACATTCGTCCTCTACTTCAGACAAGAGCGAATGTCCGGCAACCTAGCGTACGTCCAGTCAGACAGTCCAAAATTCCCAAAATGCCCTTCTAACTGTCTCTAGTGGCCCAAAGTTCAAATTAATCCTCTAACTAAGCTACCTAAGCTTAATTAATTATTTGGGTTACTACATATATTGACTAAACATGTTCATATATTTTCATAATCTAAGGTACTGCTACGAGGAAAGGAGACGATGAAATTGAGCTGCAGAAAAAAATAGTGTGCGAGAATGGAAGGCTTTTAGGAGTGGAATTGAAATCCAATGCAATTGTCTGCCCATATTATTTATAATTTGGGCATGCAATTGTGAGATGATTCTTGTGGAGTCTATCTTTCTTAGCAAGTGTTCGAGCAACTCGAAACTTGGTCGAGTTCGAGCATGTAGGCCCCATAAAAGACCCTCTTACAATTGTCTATCCAAGAGTGTAGGAGAGCAATGAAAAATAGCTTGTATATCAATTTACACCTCATGAAAAGCTAAAATCATTTTTAAGTTGAATAATATTATAGGTCGTGTCAATCACTCAAAAACAATAAATAATAAATAAATAAACATTTTTTTCTAAAATTATTTTACACCGAAATAAACGGGCTCTAACAACTTATCATACTATCATTTTATATTTTGCTAAACTCACCCCTACGTGTCAAATGTCAATCATACTTGCTAAATATCAACACAAATACGAAATTACACAACTTTATCTACAAAATGTTAAAATTATAGTTACTGTAGTATTTATGAAAATAGTAAAAAAATGAGTATTGAATTGAATAACAAACGACATGGGATTGATGTAAAATTTACTATTTATGATAATCATCTTAACCCAACAGTAAACTTGATAATTAAAATTGAGTGGTACTAATATCACCTCTCCAAAACCATGGGCGCCACTATTATTCACCCTTCCACAAAAGGAAAATGATAAGAGTTCCAACTCTTTTGTTCAACTTAAGTTTAATCTTATTTTTTTTTATTTTTTTTAAAAAAAACTAAATAGCAAATGAAAAAAATGTGTGAAGGAATAATATTTATTTTTGGTCTTTCTTTTATTTGGTATTTTAAAAAAAAAAAATGATATTTTTTTTCTTCATAATAATGCAATTTTTTTTTAAATGACATTATTATGAAGAAAAATACTATTTTTTATTTTAAAAAAAATACCAAATAAAAGAAAGACCAAAAATAGATATTATTTCTTCACAATTTTTTTATTTGCTATTTAGTTTTTTTTTTTAAAAAAAAAAAAAAAAATAAGGCCAAAGTTGGAATTAAGTTGGGCAAAAGAGTTGGGTACCTATCATCCCTATAAGTATTATTAACAACTTAACTAAATTTTACTCTCCAAAATAATTAAAACTTAAAAGTATATTTTTTTTCCATTTTAATACTTCAATTTCACTATTTTATTTATTTTTAAAAAATATTTGTTTATTATTTCTTTAACTATTAAAGAACAAGAAAGAGACCGAAAAGAAAAAGGAGAAGAGAAACTATTTTTTATTCAATTGGTGACGGTGAGAAAGTCTGTTCACTTACAATTCTTTTAATCAAATTATAATTAAAATATAATTTTGATGAAGCTGCTAACAATGCTCTTAAACCATCACCGTAGCGTAGGGTAGTTAGTTACCATCCGCCCCAAAACCAAAAGGATTTTTAAAATAGAGAAAAACAGGTTAAGCAAAGCAAGAGGACAAAATAGTCTCTACAAAATTAAAGAGATCATCTTACCTTCCTATATTGCAATAATAGATCCCCAAAAAGGGCTTACGACTAGGAGCCTAGGACTCTCGCAGATCCTTAATAGGACGCTCGTCAGGCCACAGCGGACCTGACGCCACTCCACGTCAGGACTACTCCCACGCACGTAATCTTTCTCCGAGCCGCGTGTTCTGCTATCGATTTGATGAAAACCTAACCCATGGTTAACTTATCTGACAATGGGAAAGGGAAAAGATAACCAGGGTTAGTTTGTGGCTGCTGCTCTGATTTCAGAGCAGCACTAATTACAAGTTAAAACAGCTCCGTCTTCGTGCATGAAGAAAAGCGCGATATTTTTATCGACAGCCCAAGTATAATTTCAACCCGCAATAAATTTGTTTCCAAATTAATTATTATTTTGTTGATTTCAGATTCGTTTCTGTTTCAGAGTGACAGAGTAGTGTGACTCTTTTTCTTGAGATCCGAAAGAAATACGCAATTTGTTTTGGAGGGTAGAGAGATCGATGATTTTGTTTCCCGTGAGCAAACTCATGATTGTGTTTCCTGTGAGCAAACTCACTGAATCAAAATTCTGCAGATTTTCAGTGGAATCAAACAAAACTCTGGAGTTGTACTTGCTGAGAGAGAGAAAGTAATTAGTGTAGTGTAGGTGCAGCAGTTGAAGATTTGTCAGAACTTGTTTCAAAGCTGTTCATTTCCTACAATCTGCATTTTTAGCGGTGAAATTGATCGGAAACAAAGAAATGTTAGGCATCAAACTGTAAAAATTCAGAAGGTTTTTCTGGTAATTTGGGTAAAAACTTTCCTGCCCAGAAATTTGTTTTCTTCTTCGTTGATTTGGGACGACGGCGAACTGAAGGTATTTCTGGACGCATGTTTTGAGCTTAATGCTTCGTTTGGGTGTAACGAAGAAAGGTAAGGTGAAATTTAATTTCTAGCCCTTGAATTTAATGAAGTGGTTCACTTTATTCAGTTGTTATGCATGTCTGACTTGTTTTTTGGGTCTTTCGTTTGGTTGCGCAGAGCATTTACTGAGAGAGACTGAAGCTTCTCTGGGCGCTTTGAAGTACACGTCTTTATCGATTTGACATTAAAAAAAACTAAAAAAAAAAATTATATATATATTATTATTACAATAAATAGTAATAATAAAAGTACTGTTTGATAGCTGATTTTGGTCTCTGAAAAATTTGCATCCGAGAAATGAAGGATGCGGAGAAGAGCTTGGATCCTCAGCTATGGCACGCTTGCGCCGGAGGCATGGTCCAGATGCCTATGGTTAATTCCAAGGTATTCTATTTCCCTCAGGGTCATGCCGAGCACGCCCATGCGCCGGTCGATTTCACGGCCTTATCCAGATTTCCTGCTCTCGTTCCTTGCCGAGTTGGAGTAGTGAGTTTCTTGGCTGATTCTGAAACCGATGAGGTTTTTGCAAAGATTAGATTGTTTCCGGTGGGAACTGGGTTTGGTTTTGATGATGATAGGGTTGTGGAAGCTAATGAGTCTGAGCATCCAGAAAAACCCGCTTCGTTTGCCAAGACATTGACTCAATCTGACGCCAACAACGGTGGAGGTTTCTCAGTTCCGAGGTACTGTGCGGAGACGATTTTTCCGCGGCTGGATTACACGGCGGATCCGCCGGTTCAGACAGTGATTGCTAAGGATGTTCACGGCGAGGTTTGGAAATTCAGGCATATATATAGAGGTACGCCGCGCCGGCATTTGTTGACGACTGGGTGGAGCACATTCGTGAACCACAAGAAGCTGGTTGCTGGAGATTCTATTGTGTTCATGAGAGCTGAAAATGGTGATCTTTGTGTCGGTATTCGACGAGCCAAGCGAGGAATTGGCTTTGCACCAGAGTCCACATCTGGGTGGAACCCCGGTCCCTGCCATTCTGATTCGCCGTATAGTGGATATTCGACTCTGTTGAGGGAGGAGGAGAACAAATTAATGAGAAATGGTTATGGGAATTCAAGCCCTGGTGGCAATTTGAGAGGAAAGGGAAAGGTGAGGCCTGAATCGGTTATTGAAGCTGCAGCTCTGGCCGGTAGCGGGCAGCCATTTGAGGTTGTTTATTATCCGAGGGCGAGCACGCCAGAGTTTTGTGTTAAGGCCTCGGCTGTGAATGCTGCAATGAGGATTCAGTGGTGCTCTGGATTGAGGTTTAAGATGGCATTTGAAACGGAGGATTCTTCCCGGATAAGCTGGTTCATGGGAACCATAGCTTCTGTTCATGTTGCTGATCCCCTGCGCTGGCCTAATTCGCCATGGCGGCTTCTTCAGGTGTTGTACTCCTCTGTTATTCTTATACCGTTGTGCAATAATCTGGAATATGTTGGCTGCTGAATATATTTTTTCTTTGAAATGTTTTGTTAAAATTTTCAGGTGTCGTTTCAGATAATGGTTTTTTGGGTAGGGGTGAATTGCATTTATGTACTTTGGATATTCTCTGATAGCATGTGTTATGCATACGCCTTGTATTAGTTTGTGTTACTCTAGAATCTGAGGTCTCTTGAAACTTAGGAGTTAGGTCAGGTTTATGGATTGATTATTTGCAGTACCATGCTATGGAGGTGACCAGATTGTATCTGACCTTTTTAGGCCACCTTTATGTCACATGAAAACACTCTTAAGCACCTGTAAAAAGCATTAACAAGCAGAGTTCTCTCTTGACATAATGTAATTTGTTCACATCAGCATTTACTTGAATTTTAAGATAAATATCAAGCATGTTATACAGAGCCTAATTAAGCTCAATTTATCGACCTTGTAGCATCATGTTTTTCTTACATGTAATTTGCAAACAACATTTCAGGTGACATGGGATGAGCCGGATTTGCTACAAAATGTGAAGCGTGTCAGCCCATGGTTGGTTGAATTGGTATCAAACGTCCCTGTCCACCTCTCGCCCTTCTCACCGGCAAGCAAGAAGTTGCGCCTCATTCAACAGACAGATCTTCCCCTTGATGGTCAATTTCCAATGCCATCAGTTTCAGGCAACCCCCTTGGGCCAAGCAGCCCCTTGTGTTGTCTATCTGACAACACTCCTGCAGGCATACAGGGAGCCAGGCATGCTCAATTTGGAATTTCTTTATCAGATCTCCAATTTAACAGCAAACTGCAGTCAGGGCTGTTTCCATCCAATTTCCAGCGGTTCAATATACATTCAAAAACCTGCAATGGCATCATGACAGGCAATACAAACAAAAATGAAAATTTATCCTGCCTGCTAACCATAGGAAATTCTAGTCAAAATTTGGAAAAATCTGATAATGTGAAAAGACACCAGTTTTTGCTCTTCGGTCAACCAATACTTACTGAGCAGCAGATCTCTCGAAGCTGTTCTAGTGACACAGTCTCACAAGTTCCTAGCAGGAAAAGTTCAGCAGATGGGAACCAAGACAAAGTAAAGTTTCTTGCTGACGTTTCAGTATCCAAGCTTGAGCCGAAAGTTTCTCCAGAAAAGTCATCAAGTGCTGGATTTCCATGGCTCCAGGGTTTCCAAACCACAGAACTTGGCCTGGACACTGGTCACTGCAAGGTATTCATGGAGTCAGAGGATGTGGGGCGCACACTTGATCTCTCGGTTCTTGGTTCTTATGAAGAGCTGTACAGGAGGCTCGCCAACATGTTTGGAATAGAAAGACCAGATATGCTTAGCCATGTGCTCTACCGAGATGCAACAGGTGCTGTCAAGAAAACTGGAGATGAACCATTCAGGTAATCTTTTTTCCTTAATTTTCTTATGTTTATTGTTGTCGTCTTATGGCCTTGCAGATGTATTACTTTTGAAACCTCCATGACATCTTAATACACATTTTTTCATGCATTTCACTTTATCAGTATATAATTTTTGGATCTTCTCATTTTCCCTCTGTTGGAATTGCAGTGATTTTATGAGAACAGCAAAAAGGATCACTATTCTAACTGATTCTGGCAGCAACAATATTGGAAGGTAAGAGATAACATTGATGTTGCAGTTTCGAATGTCTAAATCTTTATTTCCAATCTGTCCCTTCTCATTTAGAAAAAGTCTTTTGGGAAATTTAAGATTAACTTCCTACCATGGTATATATATAACTGTATACTGCAGATTCAGGATGTGATGTTTTAATGTTGTTCTTCAGGACGTGGCTTACAGGGATGAGGAATGCTGAAAATGGACTAGATGCATCAAACAAGACAGGTCCCTTGAGCATATTTGCCTAGTAGTTCAGAATTCGAGACATGGTGCTTACTTTGTTCATTAAATTTAGTTGGGAGAAACAGGAAATGAAACTCCATCTTCTATTTATGGTTATTTCTTGGTGTGTTTTTCGGTTTGTGCCTATACATTTACTTTTAATATGTTGCTTAATGTTATGGTAAACTTTTTATGTCTCTGTCTGCCCTGAATCCATCTTTAAGGAAGTTTTTTTTTTGAATTCTTATTTTGTCCAAATTAAATGCTTGTTGGAGGCTATAGCATGAAAAATTATTTGAAGCACATCTTAGCATCCCTTTGGCTGGCTGCTGAGTCATATAAATGAACATTCTCCTTTCTTGAGCTCCCTATAACAGATTTCTCCAGTTAGAGTGCTTTTGGGTGTTGGATTTGGCTTAGATACTCTAGTTTTTTCAACGATCCAGATTTAATACATGCAATGACATACATTGTTCCTTAATTATCTGGATTTGGGACAGCAAGATGGATTGCAATCTTAAAAAAATCAACTGCTTGATATTAGTGGCGTGAACCCCAGTTTTGATTATTGACAGAAGATTACATTTATAGTTTTGAAAATATATCACTAGGTTTTGACTTCATGGGAGAGCAGTTAAGGGCCTCTCTGCCTTGAGCTTTGGTTAATTTGTCACCCACAGAAACTAGTCAATTCAAAAGAAAAAGTAGGGTTTTGGATTTCTGCATTTGTCTGCTCCTCTTTGACTTGCTTGAGTTGG
Organism: Corylus avellana; assembly: GCF_901000735.1. NCBI lineage: Eukaryota > Viridiplantae > Streptophyta > Magnoliopsida > Fagales > Betulaceae > Corylus > Corylus avellana. The sequence goes on from NC_081550.1 coordinate 14,271,629, forward strand.
CCTTTGCTGTTGTTTGATATCAATGATCCACCTAATGCTCACATGCTCCATTATTGGAGTCCCAATCTTTTGCCTCCTAATGCCAGAATTTCTAAAACAAAAAACAAAAAACAGAAAGACTTTTATTTGCCTCTTGTCCTTTAACCAACTAGAATTAATATGAAAACGAGGGAGTTGAGAAGTCATCCTCAACTGTTTGTGTTTGGAACGACTTTAAGGTGTATAATTCTTGAATCTCTATAGGAGGTAGCGTGTCACCAAACCCTGGACATTGACTTGTGCTTTTAAAAATTTCTAAAAAAGCTAACGAGGATTTTTCTTTTATTGTTATTATTATTATTCAAAGCGAGAGACGGGAAAAAGGGGAAAGAAGACTCCTTATTTTGTTCGAGAGTGAATTTGTTCGAAATACGACTAAATTAAAGTTTTGTTTGTTTCGACGAGGCTCCGTTTGTGTTCCGGCGAGTCCTGGTGGGTCTCGACAATGGCCAAGTAAAGTTCTGACAAGTCTTGACAATATCTCGATTGGGTCTGTCGATTTAAGAATGAAATGCTCAAAATCAAAAAATGGTTTATGGTTTTCAAAAGTTAAAAAAAAAAGTTTTTTTGATGAAACCAAAAATATTTTTTGTTGACTATTAATTTTCATCGTATCAAATACTCGAAAATACGAAAAACATTTTTAGGAAGTTTAAAATAATTGATAATTCAGAACCAGGACAACAGTTTAACCAAATGATTCTCTAACATAAATGCCTATTCCTCCAAAATGACAAACCAAGAGCTCAATAATTTGTTGCTTTTAAAACCAAACACCCAATAATTGTGTATTATTATTTTTGTTTATAATTTAAGATAATTGTACGGTTAAGTTGTTATCAATAATTTAAGGACTACTTGGAGGCTCTTGAGGGCTTTGGGATCTGAAATTCCAGAGAACATGGCCTCCGTTCATGGGCAGTTTGACGGCAAAGCAGGGTCTGATCAGCCCCGATCTCCGGTCCGTTTGAATTTTGTAGACACGGAGACAACGGTAGGCAAACCTTTCATTATTAATCCCGAAAGAAAGAAAGCAACCAACACACACATGGGGGTGGGACCCATGGCAACGACAGACAAAGGGTTGAGAAGAGAGCGAAAATAGTCAAATCCACATTCATCACGTGCGGTCTCCCAATTGAATCGCCGTTTTGGTGGCCGGGCCTTTTTAATATCTCTCCAACTTCCCTCTTTTTCCTGGTTTTGCTTGCCAAAAATGCAAACAAACAAGTCGTATCTCACCAGGATTTAAAAGCAATTAATTTAACACTTTTAGTTTTAAAATATTAAATGCGGTTGTTGCGGAGGAAACATGATCATTTACAATTCAAATGAACTGAATAATATCTAATTAGTTATAGTGAAGGGGTATTTTTATCTTTTCAGTTTTTAAAAAGATAAAAATACTCCTAAATTATAATTAACTGAATATTATCCGGTTCAAATGAAAATGAAGAGGATCTTAATTGGTTTTGGAGGTGTTACCACTGTTATGCATAATTCATGTTTCATCATCTTCTCTTTCATTTTGCAAATTATGAGAAATTATATTTTGGTTGTTTGCTTGCAACCCTAAAAATGATTGAAAAACATTTTTTTTAATTTTTTTTTTTTAGGCTCGTATGAAAAATCGTCAAATGTTTCTTATATTTTTATTTTATTTGAAGAGCTAGAGTGAAAGAAAGTGAGAATAAAAGGCCTTTAAAAGTTGGATTGAGATTTAGTGCAATTGCTTCTCCATATTGCTTGTAATTTGGTCGGACAATTGTAAGACAGCCTTTATAGAGCCTACAGTTCGAACAACCAGAAACTTTCACTCAAATGGGCCTCATAAAGAGCCCTCTAACAAATCCTGTCCGGGGGTACCGGAGAGGGCAAAAAAGTGAAAAGAAACACGAAGAAGGGCAAGAGGGAAAAGGGCATAAACAAAGTTAGGAATTAGAAATCAGTTTATATATACAAAATTCTTAGTAGAGAGAGAGATTGTTTGATGGTGGCCCCAGGCCCCCAGCTACAAGTGGAAAATGCTTACGTGAGAGTTCCATTAAAATGGTGTAAAAAGAAAGCAAGCACCAAAATATGTTGTTGAATCGACACAAGTTGCACCTCATTTCAGAGAGTCTAATCAACTCATTCTCATTAGCAATGAGTTGCATGAAGAAAACAACATCCAGGTGTACAACCAATTAGCAGAGATAGAGATCTCAGACAACATTATTTTCGGAGACACTGAAACGATGATGATGTTTCGATGAGGATATGTATATGGTCGGAATCTTTGCCAATACGAAGGAAATTGGTTACAAAGGGAAGCTAAAGGATGGCCACTATGAATATAGGCAACGACCTAAGAGATTAATATACTAATCCATCCCCCTGTTACTAATCATCTTTATATATATATACAAAATATCTCCTAAGGTTCAAATAAAAGGGGCCACTACGTGTGGAAAATCCAGTCCACTACCTGCAAAGGATCCACGTTGCAAAGCCTCGTGTAAATGTCTAGCGCGCACACACTGCAGCACAATCCGCACCAAACCAGGTGGTTGGCTACGATATCGTATGTATCTAGTAAATCAAGGAAGCCCAACTATCCCCAACAAATTGGATATGGGATAACACATCAGATCTCATCAAAATGAGTCCAGATACATGATATTCTCTCCATGCAATCTCTTCAAGATTATCTTAAAGGATATTTATCGGTTAAAACCACTCCCAAAGATCAAGGAAGTCAAGTAAGAGTCCCACAAGGATTCACCCACTTGCAGCTTCTATAAAAGTAGGAGCCTATCATAACACCAAACACGGTGAATTCTATACTCAACTACTCTCACTTCATTATCTCTCTATTATTATCTACTATCATTTTTACTTACATTCTAACTTAGGCATTGGAGGTGGAACGGCCACCACACCCCTCACTTCATGGCCTTCCACTACTGATCCATTTTTGCTCTTAGCAGGCTTTGGAATCCAGTTGCTACGAGGGTTGATAACTGTCTCAATAGTTGGCGCCATTTGTGGGAACAAGGATCATTTACACGATCCAAAGTTCAAACAGGACAAAGGTCACGAATGGTAGCTATAAGATTTCAAGGCCAAACCGAAGATACAATCAACATGACCAATGTTCCCCCTCTCCAACCAAAGAACACCAATCAACATGAAACTGGAAATCTCGAGACTGAGGAAACTCCAACTGCATCCCTTGTCTTCGAGCTGCAGTTGCCAACCAGCAAGCATCTAGGAACATTGGAGTTCCAGAATGAGCATATATTGGAAACACTGGAGTTACTGCTGCAGAGGAGTTTCGAGAACTGGCACCAGGAGAAGGACTCGACAGATCTCGAACCACAGCCTGAAACATTCAACGGACCTAAGAAGCCGCCCGCAACAACAGAGGACGGCTCAATTCATACTCGTATGGACTCTTTCCAGGCACAGTTCCAAGCCAAGTTGGACAACCTAGCCTATCAATTAAATGGCTCCCACACTGCGGGCGGTGGTGATTTCTTGGAGACTAACCTGCCATTCACCAAGAAGGTAGCGGAGGCTGATTTGCCTAACAAGTTCAAATTGCCACACATGGATCGCTACGATGGAAGCCGAGACCTGGTGAACCATCTTGAAACATATAGAGCTCACATGGCATTACAAGCCTCGTGCAACGCGATCCTTTGCCAAGCATTCCCTCTTACCCTCAAGGGAGTGGCCAAACATTGGTTCAGCAGTCTGCAACCGTGATCCATAGGAACCTTCGCTGAACTCGGTAAGAACTTTCTTTCCCAATTCAATGGAATTCGCCGGCGATGCAAGCCGACAACATATTTGCTAACAATGAAGTAGGAGTTCAATAAGTCATTGAAAAGCTACATGGCTCGATTTAACCGAGAGAAACCCACGGTCGATGACCCAGGCAAAAGAGTGGTCCTCTCCGCCCTAATGGGAGGAATATGGCCTCATAGTCCGTTTATGGCCAACGTCGCCCGCGATCCACCAAGAAATTTGGAAGAGCTCATGGCAAGAGTCGAAAAATTTATAATGTCGAAGAAACCATAAAGGCTTTTGTAGAACAAACCCGAACAAAGAAACCCCCAAAAAGAAGGAAGGAGAGCCGAAGACCGGAGAAGGACGTGCAGTCTTGCCAGACGGACAACTGCTTCAAAGCATATCCAGCGCACACACCTACTCAACACCTCCAGCATCAATTAACTATGCCAGGAGTAGCAACTAACTTGTTAATATAGGTACGCAATGACCCTGGTTTCCGCTGGCCAAACCCCATCCAATCACCCCTGGGGGAAGAAGATTCGACAAGTAATGCGAATACCACTAGGACAAAGGGCACGACATAGAAGATTGCTACCAGCTAAAAAGGCTAATCGATAGGTTGTCCAAAGAGAGAAGGGAGCGAGACAGACACCTTGTTACACATCAACCCCCGAACCAAAGGGCGGACCATCAAGAAGAGCAACATGCCCAACTTGTTGCGAGATGAGAAATTCGAACAATTTCATAAGGTTTCGCTAGAGGCAGTCCTACAAATGCTATAAGGAAGGCCTACACCGAGCAACTTCGAGCCATGGAAGTGTATATCGTGGACTGCCTAGCGAAAGCCCCAAAGCTCAATCAACAGGGGCAAATCTCCGACATCACCTTCAACGAAGAAGATGTGCATGGCGTTTAGCACCCCCACGACGATCCACTCGTGGTCACCCTAGCTCTAGCCAACTATACCATCCATTGGGTGTTGATAGATAATGGCAGCTCCTCAAACATACTATATGCTACAGCATATGACCTAATGCCGTTTAGCAGGAAAAAGTTCCAACCTCTAACTTCCCCCTTGATCAGTTTTGCTGGACATAAGGTCTGTCTAGTCGAAAACCATCGACCTCTAGGTAACAACAAATATGCCCCCTTGTCAAATGACAGTTATGGTTTCATTTTTGGTAGTAAATTGCCCTTCGGCCTACAACGCTATTCTGGGTATAACCACGCTCAACACAATGAAGCCTATCCCGTCCACCTAAAGATGAAGTTCCCAATGGAAGCAGGGGTGGGAGAAGTGCGTGGTGATCAACATTCTGCTTGGCGATGCTACCTGATGTCCCTGAAGGATCCGCAGGCTAAAACAACCATGACTATCGATACTGTGAATGTACAAAACGAACAAGAACTTCTACAAGCTGAACCAGCAGAAACGCTCTCTCAAATTCAAGTCGATGACAACCCTGACCACGTGGTCCATATTGGCCAACACTTGACGGGAGAACATTAGAAAGAGCTCATCCAAGTCCTCAAAAAACACAAGGAGATCTTCGCATGGACTCACAGTGACATGCCGGGTATTAGCACCGAAGTAATCTCCCACTGGTTGGATGAAGATCCACAAATCAAGCTAGTGATCCAGAAGAGAAGAAGCTTCATCCCTGAACGCAACATGGTGATAGCAGAAGAAGTGGAGAAACTCCTAGAGGCTGGGTTCATTCGAAAAGTCCACTATCCCAACTGGATCTCTAATGTGGTAATGATCAAAAAATTCAACAGTATGTGGCGCATGTGCGTAGATTTGACGGATCTAAACCAAGCCTGTCCCAAGGATAGTTTCCCATTTCTTAGACTAGATCTCTTGGTCGACTCCACCTCTGGTCACGAATTGTTAAGCTTTATGGATGCCTTCTTGGGCTATAACCATATCAAGATGGACCCGGTGGACCAAGAGAAAACGGCCTTCATCATAGACATAGGGCTCTATTGCTACACAGCCATGCCATTCGGATTAAAGTTATCAGAGGTTAGTAAATTCAATGTTTAAAGGGCAAATAGGCCGTAATGTCAAAATTATGTTAATGATATGTTAGTTAAAAGTTTCCATGCTAGTAATCATGTAATTGATTTAGGGGAAACTTTTGGGGTATATAACAATATGCTAATGTTTTGATCATGTTATGTATATCTAATGCTTGTCAACCTAAAGGCATAGGTGTATACTCCTTAAGTTATAAATTTTCCTAAGCAACGAGTTAGGCATGGGTGTATACTCTAACTCTTTTCTTTCTTAAAGGATTTAGCATGGGTGTATACTAAGTTGTTCTTTAAGAAAGCATAATTATGTGAAAATCGACAAACACATGAGACCTAGGGCATGAAGTGTATACTTCCAGTTCCCCATGTTGATTAACCTAAGAATTCGGCGTGGATTTCTTTTGTTACTCTTATTAAACCCAGGACTCGATCATCCAAATTGATTTAACTAACTAGTCCATACCACATGCATATATTGATCAAGCAAACACATATGAGGAATTCATGAAAGCAGGAATTAATCAAGTTAAATATCACAACATGATCATCACAAAGGCGCCAATATTGATTTTATTTTTTCATTATGTTTTGCTAAGGGACTAGCAAAATGTAAGTTTGGAGGTATTTGAAGAGTGCCAAATATTACATATTTGGACCCTTTAATTTGCATTTGCTAAGCCTTTAGTTTTATTATTTTCTAATGTTTTTGTTAGTTTTAGTGTCTTAGTGTTTTGCAGGTTGTTAAGAGAAAATGGCAGTCTAAGTGTGGAAGTTGCAAAGAAGTTGAAAAATTTATGGATGGGGCACGATCGACTCCATTTACACTCGAGCCCATGCAAGGCACGCTCAAGCACACCCCCGCATACACCCAAGCAAGCAGCACCCGTGCGCTGCGCCGCAGGAGAGCTAAAACGTGAATGAGTACGCTTGAGCGCACCTAGTGTGCGATCGAGCACACTCATCCTACTTGGCAGCGCTAAAACCCTAATTAACATTATAAATATCATTCTTTTCATTGTAAAACGTATGAAGGCGAGCCAAGGGGCGCTGTTCTTTGTTATTTTCAAGTTTTTTGGGTTTTTGTAGCTCTAAACTCCAACTGTTTTGTAAGTACTTCGATTTAATGAAGTTAATTAGTTTCTTTATGATTTCTTTCGTCATGAGAGGCTAATCCTTCAACAAAGGTTGAAGATGAAGCCTCACCACTGATTTGTTTGCATATTTTTATGATTTGTTCGTACAATTCAAATGTTTAGTGTAATGTATGTTCATTTCAATCAATTATTTGATTAAGTTCTTGTAATTGATTTTTAGATTAATATTTGTGCCAAAGTTGGATATTCAATTTGTTTCATCCGACGAATACATTGCATCTTTTAATTTAAATTGGATATCCGTTGTTTTTCGTTAATCAAACGGATACATCAGATGATTTTGATTTAAGTTGGATATGCATTGTGATTTGTATAACGGATGGATTCATTGAATCTTTCAATATGTTATTTTTATAAAATGGAACGTGCATAGGATTTTATTGAAATTCGGATGTATGAACAAACATAATAATATGTGCTTTGATTTGGTGAGTGTGAATTCTGAAACCTTAGTATTTAACTTCTGATTAATTTTATTTTGTTTATTTTCAATTTCAAAATCACATCTTTTTCGAAACTAGGTTATGATCTGATTAGTTTAAATTAAAATTGTTTTCAAAAACACAATTCTCTGGGGATTCGACCTTGCACTTGCAAAACCCTTTATTGCAAACGATTCGTGCATTTGCAAGTAATTAAAATTTGGACAGCTTTGAAGTATGGGCTGATGATCATTGTGACTATAGAGATGTCACCACGACCAAAATATGACGACATTGGGAGCAACGATGGTAAGGGACCATCCCAGGCCAATGAAAAAATGAGGAACATTTTGGACACCACTCAAGCATTGGAAACTGTGGCAAGTCTTCTGGTGGAGGCTTTAGTTAACGTACGAGGAGAAGGGACTCCAAGTGGAAACAAAGGTTGCTATTTCAAGGAGTTTTATGAACATCCTTTCCCTGTGTTTAAGGGGAACCTAAACTCTGGAGAAGTAAAGGATTGGCTTATGAACTTGGAGGAGCTGCTTCGAGCTGTGGACTACACTGAGGAGCAAAGAGTCAAGTACACGGCCTACAAGTTTCTTTGGAGGAGCAAGGCGATGGTGGTACGGTAAGCGGAACTCGCTAGTGATGGAATTAGGAAGCATGAAGGCTAATACATGGACCCGATGCAAGGAAGAGTTATGTTGGGGGTACTCGCGGAGCTCGAGGAGGATGACACCTCAACAATCACGATCCAACAAGAAACAGAGTCATCTGTGCCATATGTGTGGTGGGTTGCATTTTGGGAAATGCAGATTGGGGAAGAATTGGTGCTACGGATGTTGCAAGGTGGGACACTTCGTTCGAAACTGCAACCAAGCTAAAAGGAATAGTACTGGTCTACCTAGAAGGAAATGATGGCAAGACAAGGGATAAGCGTAACCACTAGAACTGTTTAAGGCATGCGGGTTCGCTTTGTTTTGGAGTTAGAGGCTGGGTTACTGGATGTATACTCAGTCATCAACTAGTTGTATTTTGTTTTGTACTTGCACTTGAATTTTAGCTTTGGACCTAAAAGTGTAACGTTAGCTAAGGGTTTTACTAATGCATGATGTTTATTACGCTATGTTGATGTGTTGATGATGAGATTCCTGATTTTGTTAGTTGCCCATTATAAGGACGTTAAGGCATGATATTCTTGATCTTTGATTCTGGTATATTGGTAAAGGGCAATTGGTGAATCTTGTACCTTTGGATCTTGTATGCATGGATTACATGATTTTGGGTTACGTATGAGCTAAGAGATTCTAGAGGATCTTTTTGTGCCTAAATGGACTAAGGAGTTATCAGGTACAAATGTCTGTTGAGGCAAGCTAGAGCTGATCTGAGGATTATGATCGCAAAATCAATTCTCGTCCTAGCAAGCCTAACGTAGTAGCTATTAAGTAGGAAGTCGGCGATAGAATTTGCCACTCTCGGAATTTTCCAACCCCAATTAGTTATGGAATTCGCTAGGATGGGAGCAGGAGTGGTAGATGAGGGTGCGCCTGCACGCTTGTCTGGCCTAATGATTCAATCGGAATTGCTTACTAGGTTTAAGGTCGCTCAGTTGGAGCACCTTGAGTGCACCAAGATCAAGCAGTTGCTAAGGCACAAGGGTTTTGCCTTAAGGATGATGGGTTGCTCACTCATTTCAAACAAGTGTATGTGTCAGAGGACGGAGGACTAAGAAAGGAGATTATGAGCAAGACTCATCATTCTCCGTATACTGTATATCCCGGAAGTGCCAAGATGTACAAGGACGAGAAGAGGATGAAATTGAAGTTTAGTACCGCTTTCCATCCATAGACAGATGGTCAGTCAAAGCGGACTAACCAAATCCTGGAGGACATGTTACGGGCTTGTGTATTGGACTTCAAAGGTAGTTGGATTTAGTACCTGCCTTTGATCGAGTTCGGCGACAATATTAGCTACCAAACGACTATTGGAATGTCGCCTTACAAAGCACTTTATGGACGTAAGTGTCAGTCGCCCTTATATTGGACAACGTTAGAGAAAGACAAACATTGGGGCCTGAAATTATTCAAAATACACATGACAAAGTACTTACCATCAAACAAAGGATGAGTGCATCCTAGAGTCGGTAGAAGAGCTACGCCGATAACTGGAGACAACCTTCAGAATTCAAAGTAGGAGATCGTGTGTTCCTTAAGATAATGATAAGCACCGAATGTTGCACATTCAAGCCCCTTAATTTGCATATGTTAATTCCTTAGCGTTGTTATTTGTTTTATTTTGTTTTGTTTTTGTGTTTACAGATTATAAATAAAGATGCAATTAATTCCATTGATTTTGGGCTTAAAAGCACACTTTGAGATGATTAAGCATAGCCAATCATAACAGAGGACTTATATGTTGTGGTTAAGTTTAATCAAATAAAGGAAGGGATTAATTCGTAATTTCTCAAATTGGAGTCAAAATCGGATTAGATTCAAATTTGGATTCTGCATATGTCTCGGTATTTTAGCCATAACTTTCCGTTCAAATATACGATTGAGTTGATTCAAGCGGCGTTGTAAATCTAACTCAAATTTATACAAATCATTGTGAAATATAATTTTCCTAATTCGAAGTGCCACAATGCCAAAATCGCCCCGCAAGATAGGAACACAATTCTGGGCGAATCCTATTCCGATTTGGACTTAGGTTTTCTTTATCCTAATTGGACTTGGACTTAAATCTCCGAAATTTATAAGATTACTAGGGCTTCTAGGACTCTCCTAAGCCCTATAAATAGGCCTCTAAGCATTGAGAAAAAAGACACACCGTTTTCTAGAGTAAAAATTCAGTAAATTGTCTTTGGAGCTTAGAAGATCATGAGCGACTAAACCCCTTCGTGGGGTGTTGATGTAACCCTATCCAAGCACAATGGTTTGATTGTATTTAATTTTTATATTTTCAATTTATGCATGCTGATTGTATAACTATGAGAATTGCTACCTTTTGATTATGTTCTTAATTATTAAATGCAATTGTTCTTAAATTCCAAAATCAATATTTGTGAAATTCTTCTCTTGTCTTAAAAAGTATTTTACTTTTATTGATCTCAAATCATTCTTGTTTTCTGTGATTATGAGGATGATGGTTATACAATGGGTTTAATTGACATATGATCAATAGGATTTGATAGGTCATGCCTAGGGAAGACGGATTGTACTACACCCTAGTTTAGTGTAATTTAGGTAGACAGTCCGTGCCAACCGAAGATGGGTTACACTTATTCATTGATTGTATGTATCCTATTAAAGAATTTGATAATTTATACCTAGGGAAGACGGGTCGTACCGCATCTTAGTGGTTAGGTGGACGATCCGTGCCAACCGAAGATAGATTATGCTTATTCTTTAATAAGGTAGTTTCTTGTTTATTTATAACATGCATAAAATGAATTTCTGGGATTAATTATGATCAACCATTGTTGTGCGGATAGAGGTGAAGTCAATACTCTACACTCTCTCTCTTATTTTAAATCTCTTTTATTTTCATGCACTTTAGTTTTAAAGAAAATCAAATCAAATATCTTTTTAATTAAGTTAATTTTAATCTTTCAAATTTGATAATAAAACCCCTGCAGTCCTTGAGGTTCGACACCCTCAATATAGCCCTATCCTACAGGATTCGTACTATTGCGAGTGGTAATTTTTATTATTGATATTTTTGGACACAAAAATACCACATCAAATAACATCTTACATCGATGAGGGGAGTGATACGATTTGGGAAGGAAGGGGAGATTGGCATACAGGGTTGCCTTACCCCCAGACTTGGTGGGAACACATGATGTTTTTCATGTCTCGGTATTAAGGAAGTACATCGCTAATCTAGACTTAGTGGTGGAGTACAAGCCTTTGAATATCCATGAAGGATTGGTGTACCCTGAGGAGCCGGTGAAGATCATGTATCGGAAGGAGCAAGTGCTAGGTACCAAGACGATTCCCATTGTCAAGGTATTGTGGCATAATCATCGTAAGAAGTGGAGTAAGACATGCAAAACCGTTATCCACATTTGTTTGATTGTGTATGACTTTCTTGATTTCTCAAGATTATACTTGGACAGTATACTTATTCATGTTTTGGTTAAAGGGATAGTTGAGTAAGAAAGATTTTGTTTTCCTCTATAGGGTTATAGCATAGATACCCACTGATCCGGGCTATATGTGAAATTACTCATTTTGTTAGTTGATGAACTTGGGTGTCGAGATTCACAAGGACTGGTACAGTGTACGAAGCACTGAGTAGGACTGGCACAATGTAGGAAACACTGAGTACAATGCTTTGAATGACTTACGAGATGACCTTCCACAGTTGTTTAAGGATGGTGTAGTGCTAGTTAGCGAACGGGATGAGATAGCCAGGAGTCCACTGAGCCTGATACCGATGATGCAACAGACAAAAGTGCTAGTCATCTTTGTAGCAATAATATCGGTAATATCCAATCGTGTATGACCCATCAAAATCACCAAGAGAGTAGGTTTAGCGGAATAGCAAGTTGCCTTGCCGCCAAACTTGGTAGTTAAGCACGATGTCTTTCATGTCTTTACATTGAGGTTTAAGGATTTTATTCATATGGTTAATTTATTTTGTCTTTGGACTATATGCCTATTCGTTACGGTTATGAGTAACGGTTGCATTTGGATTGTCTAAGAGTAGTCGATTAAGATAAGTTGCTTCCGGCTAGGAAGTACGGCATCATGTCAAAGATACCCACAGGCTTGGCTCCATGTGGAGCTACTTGTTTTGGTGAATTTAGGAGTCGTCAAGTTAGACGATAGTTGATATAGTGTGGGTAACATCGATTACGATACCCTTGGTGACTTACAAGTGGATTTGCTACAACTTTTGAGGATGATCACTTAATATCGGACGTAGAGCTTAGTGCCAAAAAAATGGAGGGGATGAGATTTTCCCAAGGGTGGGCTAAGCACGAACCTTATAAGACTACGGACGTTAAGGTGATGTTATTATTTCTTCTTGTATTTTGGAGCTACGAAATTTTTATAAGGAGGGGAGAATATAGTGACCCAAATAATTAACTAAGCTTAGGTAGCTTAGTTAGAGGGTTAAATTGGGTTTCAGGTCACTAGGTACAGCTATAGGGGCATTTTAGAAATTTCAGACTTTCTGACTGGACGTACGCATGGGGACCATCAGACGTACTTTGCAAATAGTACGAAGAGGTACGCATGGGGACCACTGGACGTACTCTGCAAATAGTTCGAGGATGTACGCATGGGGACCACCGGACATACGCTGACTTTTGGTTGACCACTGGTTAATGCCCATACGTACGATGCAGCCTTTGGTCCGCTGAGTGAATAATACTTAGACGTACTCCCCTATAGTACCGGACGTACTCTACTTTTAAGGACAGTTCCAGCAACGCCCATAGGCTTTCCAACCCTATAAATACCCCTCCCCACTCAACCCTTAAGCCTCATTCTGCCCATGTTGCCCTCTAGAACCCTTGCTTGAGTGATTTTGTGAGTTGTGAGAGTTCTTGGAGGAGAATGAGAGATTTCTTGGAGGTTTGGCTTCAAGGAGGTAATCTTCTAAGCTTATCTTGTTCCGTACTTAGTTGTTATAATGTTTAAGTATTTTTCATAGTTAGCTTAGTTGGTAGTTTTGAGCTTCTAGTAATGTTGTTGCCCTTAATCTTGGGTTAAGTTTGGCTTAGCGTTTCATTTTGATCGAACATATTTTCTTATGCATGGAGGCTTTGTTTTGAGATTGGAAATCCTAGAAATCCTTTAGAGAACTAGTTTGGGAGGATAGGAGGACGTTTGAAACAAATGAGGTTCTACTTGAACCTTTTAGGTGGACGTATGGCCACGAGCCTGGACATACAGCCAGAAGCGTTCTAGTGAATGCCATTTTGGTCAATCGTCCGATAGCCTCTGTTTTCATGTTCTAGGTTCATTTAGTTGGATTTAGAACTAATGATAGGTCTTTTATGGAGGAGCCTTACGACCCGGGTAAGTACAAAATCACATGGATACGTGTTGTTACTTTTTCCGCATTGCATGATTATTTTATATATATCAAACATGCATATTTTGCAACTCTCATGAAATACATTTTTGAACTACTATGAACTATCTTTTGTGAAAACGCATGTTGATTAATAAGACATTGATGAGGCTTGTAAAACTATGCACGTAAAGGACGGATAAGATTAATTGCATCATATGACATGGTACACTGGTACGTGCAGGATAACTTTCATGGACTTACTATACAGGTTAATTTTATGGTCAAGTATGTGTGTGTGAACCTTAGATCTAGTGGTTTTCATGACTGGCGCAATCATTGCCAAATGGTTGGTTATTACAGGATGTACATCACTAGCAGCGTGGGCCACCCGAGGTCAGACTCGGTCATACTGCTAGTGATGGATGATAGCGTATAATGGTCGGGAAACCGACATTGTATTATAGGTCCCTCGGAACAACGCCAACCCTGCTGAGAAGGGGTAATATCTCGGGTAGACCATATTGTTGAACTATGACATGATTCTCATATTACAGCATAAATTATATCTATATTGCATTTTTGATAAACTATCATTTCATACTATTGCATGTGCTTTATAAACAACTAAGTTCACCATTTAATGACGGGTACGTCATGTGCATTTATACTCACTAAGGCCTCGTTTGGTTCACAGATTGTCTAGTCCATTGGAAAATGATTAGCTACCACTGGGAATAAAAAAATGTGGAATAGATTAGCTATTCTTATTCCTTTGTTTGGTTGTAACTCTAGAATAGACTAGCTAATCATATTCCTTCGTTTGAAATAATGCAATATGTTGGTGAATGGAATTGTATTGTGATCTTATTTCCTAAAATACCCTTTTAATAATACAAATACAATTTATATTATTAAGGACTTTTTTTTTTTTAAAAAAAAAAAAAAAAAAAAAAAAAAAAAAAAAAAAAAAAAAAAGAGAGAGACAGAGAAACTGAATCAAAGAAACGTTGCAGATAATCGAAAGAAAAAAAAATTAAAAAAAAAAAAAAGACTGAGAGAAGAAAAAAAAAAATCCAAGAAGCAGAAAGAGAACAAAATAACCAAGAAAAGAGAGATCGAAGAGAAGAGAGGGGGAGAGAGATGAAGATCGTGAGAGTCTCGTGAGTGTGAGAAGAGTAGGGTTTTTTTTTAGCAATTTTACATATTAATTTTAATCTCATAGTAATGGATTAGCTAAACCACTCATTTTTTAGTGGCTTAGCTAATTCTGCGTGTATGAGATTAGTAGTCCCATGAGAATAGACTATTCCCAAGAATAGAGTGTTACCAAACAAAGGACTAGCTATACCTAGTGTTAGCTAGTCCAATCCAAGGGTCTAATCCGCGAACTAAACGGTGCCCAAGTATAAATGATCAACAAATCAAAATCATACTAAGATCTTTTGCTTTGGACAAGTATTTATACAATATAATTAAATTGTTTCTGGGATGAAAATTCAGCAGTCGAAAGTTGAAGGGAAAATAACAATAGAATGCATCTTTTGAGCGAAGAGGAAGTTTTAGAGTCATTGTAGATCTAAATCGACCCGAAAATCTTTTGATAAGTAATCTCTTGTGATTGATAATTCAACCCTAGAATCTAAAGACAAAAATGCAATTGTAGAGAAATTTGACGTCACAACCTGACATATTCACCTCTCTCCCTCTCTCACCTAGATTTGTGTCATCCTCAGTTTATTCCTTGCCATATAACTTGTAGAAAGCTAATATCAACCTACCCACCTACTTGCTCCGAAAGATCGGCCTCATGGGGACTCTCTCACGTTACCTTCCCTTCACATCTCTCCCTCTCCCCAAAGGCAGAACAACCCTACCCTCTATAATATGGATTCTTCTCCTCAGAACTAGCTAGGCTCTTTCCAACTACTCCCCTTCTCCACCCCATGTCCGCCCCAAACCAACACCACTTTCAAACAAGCATTAATCACTAATATCATTTATTACTGAGAGATAAAGCCACAAATACAGACATAGTGATTGCTCGTTGGAAGCTAGATAGGGATGAGTAATGTGGTGTTGGCTCAGCTGCGAGAGAGGTAAGGCTTGATACCTAACCCACCTTTCTAACCTGGAATAAATAATCATAATTGCAACTAATCTACCCAACCATGGGGCACACTAATCTCATAATCATGGGTCTCAAACAAAAGTATTCCCCACATAAATAATAACTATTTAATCCCAATCCTGCATATGCATCTTCAGCCATGAGATACACGTTATCAACCGATCCAGCAAATCCAGGTCTAATAAATTGTCAATTTGCCACCCCACAATTTATTCAGCTATTTATACCTCAAGGATCAAAATCAAATTTTCCATGATAAAATTTGGCCAAAATTACTTTCCCTGACACTGGAATGACCATACAACTTAGGAAAATAAATAAATAAACGTTTCAACTCTTTTTAAGGTCTGGTAGAGCCAATAAAGCACATTTGGCGAAGTGAAATCAGCACACAACTGAACAATAGCTAAAACAGAGCCCAGCATACGAAAAGTATAATAGACACAACGGAAATGGTTGTGTAGGAAAGCCAAAAAGAAATAGCCATATATGTAGCATTCAAATCACAGATGAGAGAATAAATGCAGTATGTCGAACATACGTTATTTAACAAAGTAAATACATTGATATATCTATATTACATATCGACCCCTTAAACATATTACATTGAAAGACAGAACATTACTAAGCAGTCTTCAGTGTTTCTCAAGTAACATAACATATATCTCCCACTAGTTCAAGTACATTTCAGATTGCAATGCACCTTTTGATATGAATGCTGACCCTGTGAATGGAAAAAACACACAAAATTAGAGTTTGGCCCTCTTAGAAACTAAGCTAACAATGTAAGTTTATCTATTGCAATGAGTTGCAAATGTCACATAATTACTAAGTATGCAACTTATTTTCATTAATATTCAGGCTAGTGATAGCAAATTAGTTGGTACATCCATATAATAGGCTCAGAACGATCTTACAAATTTCAATATAATATCACATCTTTCATATCAACCAAAACAAGCAAAACAGACCCACTCCCCATGAGAATGAAAAAACTGTGAAGAATAAGAATAACATGAGAGGGTTTCTAATTTTCAAAAGACAATATCTTATAATCTAAACCTGGGTCATATAAGAGCCCTCAAACACGCTCTAGTTAGAGTTTAGACGTAATCAGTCAAGCTCGCTATAGCTTTTGCTCAGCCTCTTCCACCAACCAAAACTCAAAAGACAAAAGCTAGGTTCAGACATTCCAAACACAACCTTCACCGCATGCAAGCAGGCCACAACCAGCAGTATTATGTCATCATTTCGCATTCTAAGGAAAGAAAAATACAACCGGAGCATCTTGTGGAGGCAAATAGTTTAGAATACAGCACGTGTCAAGTTAAGCAGTCGATGGAAATATCCATGCTTGAGAGAAATTGAAAACAAATGAACATAGTTCCAGTTTTTCCATAACTAATAAATGCTGCATCATGTAATTACTCAAAGCATGCAGTCAAGTCAGTATATAGCCCCCTAAGAGGATGACCAAGTAAAGAAATCGCACGTTTTCCGGTCTTCACACCTCTTCACTTGTTAAGAAATAAACCAGGTATCAAATTGGTAGTGTCTAGCATGTCAACATGGCGTAAAAGACGCCCAAACTTTCTCCAGCAATAGGAAATCCTATGCTCATGAATCACAATTTTTTTTGTTGTCACAAGCTATAAAAATAGAGGTTGCAACTATTAATACCAACAAAGTCATCCACTCCTCTACCCCAAGGCTCCTGACCATAAATTAAGAAATAGTAGAAAAGGATGGTAGATAGAAAGTAAACAAAGGCATTTAAAACAAGTTTTTGAACTCTGTCCTTCCCCGCCACTACGTGCCATACTGACACCAATCTCTCTTCTTAATCAACACTCAGATCAAAATATCGCATTACTATCATCATGTCATTGTCACTGTTAGAATATTACCTAAATAATTGAATTTCCCCTATCCTGCCAGTTTAAGTTTTTTAGAAGACAATTGATTATTTAACAATTAGCAGAAATCAAACAGAAAAAGAGAAGTTTAGAACAGCTTTGGTTCTCAATCCACTGCTAAAAGTTTTAACTTGTCGATCATTATTAACATAGTGTTCATTAACCACCACCAGAAGGCTGATCCTGAATGATTTCAGCATGCAATTGTGAGAGGGAAAACTCTCAGAAATTTTACAGAATGAAATTTTAATTTTCTATTCAAATTTTACAAGTTTATTAAATTCTGAATGATCTGATAACATATCAATTTGCTTCTTTTTATTTTCCAAACTCTTCCTAGGGTTTCATTCCGCTACCATGGCCACGGTCATCAACATGCCAGACAAAGTCCCAAACTAAATTGAGGAAACAAAGAATGAATTAAGAAAAAGAAACAGACAGAGAGAGAGAAAGTAAGAGTAATACCATTGAATCTAGTTGTAGTAGAGCTCGAGGCCCATGCCGTCATGGATCTCGTAGTCCTTGAGGGTGATGTGATCCTTGTAGATGTTATACCACTTCTGGATGCGGATCTTGTCCGATCGGGTACCCGTCTGGGCCGCCACCAGCTTCTTCAGGTCGCCGATGGTGTCGTCCTCGTTGCACTTCACACGCACCTTCTTGCCAAGCCGATCGTTGAGCACCACCTCTATCATCTTCGCCGCGCTTTGTCAAACCCTAACAACTTCTTCGTTCGCGCACAAATTGATCGAGTCCCGTAAGCCTCTTTGTCTTTGACTGACTAAAGTAGAGGTTATTTTTTCTATTCTGTTCTTTCTTGTCGGCCACGCGATTTGACCGTGTGGATTTCCTTTTCTGCCACGCGTGGCGTGGTTTAATTGGGCTTCTACTGTTCTTTCGGCGAGGGTACTTTTGGTCATCCAACTTGTTTCCAGTCGATTTTTTTTTTGATAATGATATGATCAATACAGGAAAACAAGGGATTGTTTGAAGTCGATTAAAAAAAAAAAAAAAAATTCACATACCCCTCAAACTATCATACAATTAATGTTCTTTTAAATTTTGAATTGTAAAATTATCCCCTAAACATTGTCAATGTCCTCCCAATAATAACAAAAATGTAAAAATATCGCTATAAATTTTCTCAATAAGACATAAATACCCTTATAAATTAAAATAATAATAATAATAATAATATTTTTTTTAAATGAAAATTTTAATTTTTTTTTAAACGGCAATTTCTATTTTTTTAAGGAAAAATTATAAAACAAAAATAAATAAATGAAAATTTTCAGTTTTTATAAAATAAAAAATCAAAATTTTTTTATTATAAAAAGGATTTTTTAAAAAAAAAAAAATTTACCAAATTTTATATTTTCTTTTTTAGTTTTAGGTTTTTTCTAAAAGTTTTAGTATTTTTTTTGTTTTATTTTACTAAGGGTCATTTCGTCATTGGAGGGACATTAACAATGTTTTGGTAATTTGGAGAAACATTGTCACAAATTTACAATTGAAAGTTTGAGAAACCATTGTCAATTAAATGATAGTTTGAATGGGGTATGTGGACTGAAAAAAAAGAGTGAAGCATGAGCGAGCAGCAAATGTCAAAATAGAGTTTAGTTTTTTTGAAGTTGTAATAAATATTGTTATCTTTTAATAAACTTTAATATTCTATTTGCATTCGAGAAATATACTTTATTACCTTTATAATAAGGGAAAATTACAGTTTACCCCCCAAAGTTGACAATGTTTTTCAATTCAAACATCAAAGTTTCAATTTTTGCAATCCACCCCCACAAAGTTTCAATTTTTTCAATTCGACCAATATCATCCCAAAATTCCCATATTGCCCCTAATTGTTTTTTTTTTTTTTTTTTAATGAAAACGAATACAAATTTGGGGGTGCAAAAATGACCAGATGACCAAAGAGCCACCCCGAATTTTTTAAAATTTTTTTATAAAAAATAAAAAATAAATAAAAATTATGGGTAATATGAAAAGTTTTGGATAAAATTGATAAACTGTAATTTTCCCTTATAATAAAGACATATGTTTATAACCCCTCAATACAAGGAAATGAATAAAGAATCATTTTTTATTTTCTATAGCTAGGGACAAATGTAAATTTTTTTGCCTTTCAATAATAAAAAATAGTTATTTTTATGAGAATAATTATTTTTAGAAATTATGCCCAACTAAACTAAAGAGGGTGAGTTACTACTCTCTCCCCCAACACGTGCTCTTTTTGTTTATACAAGTAAAAATTTTCACCTCAATTAATTTCAGCACTCCAATAAATAGTGAAAAAAATAAATAAATAAATGAAAATTTTCAGTTTTTATAAAATAAAATCAAAAATCAAAAAAAAAATATTATAAAAAGGATTTTTTTAAAAAAAAAATTACCAAATTTTATATTTTCTTTTTTAGTTTTAGGTTTTTTTTTTTAAGTTTTAGTATTTTTTTTGTTTTATTTTACTAAGGGTCATTTCGTCATTGGGGGGACATTAACAATGTTTTGGTAATTTGGAGAAACATTGTCACAAATTTACAATTAAAAGTTTGAGAAACCATTGTCAATTAGATGATAGTTTGAATGGGGTACGTGGACTTAAAAAAAAGAGTGAAGCATGAGTGAGCAGCAAATGTCAAAATAGAGTTTGGTTTTTTTGAAGTTGTAATAAATATTGTTATCTTTTAATATACTTTAATATTCTATTTGCATTCGAGAAATATACTTTATTACCTTTATAATAAGGAAAAATTACAGTTTACCCCTCCAAAGTTGACAGCGTTTTTCAATTTGAACATCAAAGTTTCAATTTTTGCAATCCACCCCCACAAAGTTTCAATTTTTTTTCAATTCGACCAATATCATCCCAAAATTCTCATATTGCCCCTGATTTTTTTTTTTTTTTTTTTTATGAAAACGAAAACAAATTTGGGAGTGCAAAAATGACCAGATGACCAAAGAGCCACCCCAAATTTTTTAAAATTTGTTTATAAAAAATAAAAAATAAAAATAAAAATTATGGGCAATATGAGGAGTTTTGGATAAAATTGGTAAACTGTAGTTTTCCTTTATAATAAAGACAAATGTTTATAACCGCTCAATACAAAGAAATGAATAAAGAATCATTTTTAATTTTCTATAGCTAGGGACAAACGTAAATTTTTTTGCCTTTCAATAATAAAAAATAGTTATTTTTATGAGAATAATTATTTTTAGAAATTATGCGCAACTAAACTACAGAGGGTGAGTTAATACTCTCTCCCCTAACTTTTTGTTTATACAAGTAAAAATTTTCACCTCAATTAATTTCAGCACTCCAATAAATAGTGAAAAAATAAATAAATAAATAAAATTAATATAAACTTTAAAAAAAAAAAAAAAAAGTTTAGATGTACGTTTGACCGCTTTTAAAGGTCAAAAAAAAAACCTAAATATTTTCAAAACCCCACGTCAACCTGAAACATATTTCAAAACCTGAAACAAACCAATAATGTAAACTCGTGAGAAAGAGATTGATTCTAGCATTAATCCGTTAATTATTTGCTGCATGTACGCCACGTCAACCACCGTATCTCATATAAATGTCATCTTACAGATTGGCTACAGTTGCAGCCAGGATTGGAACGACAGTCGTAACGAGACAATAAAAACCAAAAACAAGCCGACGACCTACAGCTTATAGAGAGGCAGACCAATACTAGAGCAGTGGAGCCTCTTCGGAATTATGTTACAAAAAAAAAGCTTAAAAAGTTTTTTTTTTTTTATTATTTTTATAAAATAAGTTCGTTTTGTTAAAAAGAGTAAAATAAGGATTTTTTTGACTCTTCACTCTTGCGCAGATAATCAGTCAAAATGTTCAACCACATCACATGTTTCGGACATCCCCAAATGCCCAAAAGAGAGAAGGGGGGGTGAAAAAGCCCAAACTGATGAACCAAAACAATAAATAAAAAATAAAAAATAAAAACAAAAACAAAAACCAAGTGTGTTTCTTGCAAGAATAAATATGATTATAATGGATCTGGGAAACCCCATAAATCAGTATCAAAAGGAAACAAAAACCTCTGAATGATAAACAAGAACGACAGTAACAAATAACTAATAACAACAATAACCATGACATATCCTACCATCCAATCCCATATGGAAACAAAATTATACTGTACAAACTTTCTTGCTGCATTGGCCTTGCCCCAACCAAATTTGGGGTCCGCTGCTGTCAGATCCAACTTTCAGATTGAAACAACCTTGGCTGGCAGAGTCAACCCAGTCACTCTAAAACAGCAACCTCTTGATCAACCCTCCAATAATTTGCATCATTGAATTCCTTCATTCCAGGTCCACCCTCGTCAGAATTCTCCTCCTTCTCTGCCACCTTTGGTATAATGTTTCTCTTCAATGGCCCTGCTTCCCCAACAATCCCCTCCTTGAGAGCCTGTTCCATAGCCTTCTCAGTACCTTCTAATTCCACACCTACAAACTCAACATCCTCTTCGAACAACGACGGCACAGCAGCAGTTCTCTGACTTGAATCACTACTGGCTGAACCCTCAGATGAAGTTGTAGTGGTTGGCGAGCCATTTGGAAGTGTAGATTCTCCACTTGAAGGGGAAGTAGCACTAGAAGTCACTAATTGAGCTCGGCTAGAAGGATTGACATCAGAATTGGTGTGATCCTCAAATGGATTCACACTTGAACCGCCAACTTGCAGATCGGATGAATCGCCCCATCCCACCCAATCAGGTAAAGGCCTATCTCCAAACAACTCCTCATTGTCGGGTGTCTCAAATCTGAAGAATCCCATATCATGGGAAGCACTTGCCTTCTCGCTTTCCTTGTTCAGAATTTCACCATTCACAGAACCACTCCCAGTAAACCCGTTCAGGAAGTTACCATTGGAACTAGATGTGCCATTGACAGAATCTTTGCTTTCAGCCAACTCTTCATCCTCACCAACCACAACTTCATCATCACTACTGCTGTTACCACCATTTGCAGTTCCATTTAAGTTTATCTCATCCATCATCTCTGATGTGCTCACAGGTGCATTACCAATTCTGTCGTCTTGGAATGCAAACCAGTTGGAATTCGTGAATAGACTACTGTATAAAAAGGGTTAAAAAACAATATTAAACTCTTCATCTTCCTCTGTTAACATAATTAGTTCCACAAAAGAACAAATTACGATAATAGATTATTTAAAGTTTGACTGATTGGGATTTTCATGTGGATTTGGACTGCAATACATTATTTAGAGTTCGACTGATTGGAATTCAAATTAGGATTTTAAAATATATAATCGAATTCAGACTAGGATCATGTTGCACCAAGTCCAATTCATAAACAGCCTAGCTCAATCCCTTTAAAATAATAGCGTGGATTCGGATTGGGGACCCCAGACCTCAATACTCAATTCACACTCTAGCACAGCACAAGTTACATACATATACGTAACTACCAAGTTACAAATTAAATTTCAAAGGTGCTTTAAAATGCAAGGTAAGGAAAAAACTAAAACCCAGATTTTACAGAAGTTCTGTACGTTGTTATCTACATAAGACAATCGAAGATGAAATTTAGTTAGCGTTGTTATCTACATAAGACAATCAAAGATGAAATTTAGTTAGCTTTATTTTTAGTAACTTATAATTATGAAATCTTTAACCATATTCAACACTGAGCTTTAAACTGACCTTATAATTATGAAATCTTTAACCATATTCAACACTGAGCTTTAAACTGGCCTTAGTTTTCTCAATTCAAAATTACAATGCGAACTGAATCAAGTTAAATTCATGTTAAGGCAGCTAACTTTTACATTTTTATATGAAATCATTTTAAATTTTGTACCTCTCAAATTCACAAATATATATTTAAGTTGACAGAATAATTATTTTGGATGTTCCTTTACTTTCAGGTTTGCCAGAATAATCATTTTAAATATTTTCCAAGTGTATGTCCATAGTTCCTCCTTAATATAACTTCTCTAAAAATAAAATAATTTGCAAACTTACCTCCCTTGATCATCACCTAGCCTCAATGATGATATTACAACTTCAGCAGATTCATCATCAAAGTAAACATCCTGCATATTTATTATCAAAGGAAGACATTTCAATATTAAATTAAATAACAACAAAAAGGTTAAAACCTTCCTCTTTGGCTTGTTCATATTGTCCCACATCCTATACATTCTAGAGCTTCTTACTTTTCCATGCCTGACTGAGTTAAATAGAACATAACCACACCTCAAATTTTTAGAATCAAATCAGGAAAATAACATTGGTAATTCAGAAGACTCAAAACTTTACCTCATCATCACGATCAAGAGCCCCATGTTCCTGCAACCATGATGATACAAACATTACACTAAAGAAAATTCCCGGGCAGCGAAAGGGAAAGTTAGGAACAAAAAGGGATGAAATGGTAATATATGATCAGAGAGCATCTAATTCACCTCTTCAGCATCTTCATTCCCATAGATTTTGTAGCGGAAGGCCTGGCTCAAATTATTCGCCAGAGCTGCTACATCATAATCTCTATCATGAAGGTCATCATCATCACTATCCCTTGTCCTATCTTGCAATGCAGTTGGACGGCTGAAAAAGGTGAGGAGAAAAAAGGGGAAGGGAAAATAAAAGATCAATGGAGTTGGAAAGGTCAAGAACATGGCAGACAAACCAAGTCAAGATCCAGTTGAAAAGGGAAAATAAGTTTTTGGCCTTAAGACTTCTAACTACACTACAACAGCAATTAGGTACAATTGCACTAGGTCATACAATGACCAAAATACATTACTAATCCCAATAATGGTTTTCAAGTTGTAAAGTTCAATGTAACATAACTCTTTTCAAATTCCTCCCATTTTACTTCAAATCTCACGTGATACATTTTTTTTAAAAAAAAAAATCTGTCGGAAGAAATACCTAGTAGATCACAACTCCTTTTCCATCTAATACTATCTCCATGTACTTTTAATACCAACTGAAGTAAACCTCCAAAACTCATATCTCATATTTTCCAAATTACATTATTTTTAAAGAATGCACAACAATTCACTCCAATCACACTTTTAGAACATGCATGGCATATAGATGAAGCATGATCATACCCACAAGCCCATCGGTATACGTTTTCAACGGCATTGCGCTCCTGCAGAACTGTAGCTTGCCACTCATTCCATTCACTATTTTCCTATAAAGAACATATGTAAATAGTTGTGTTAGAACAGATAGTAAATAGAAAAAATTAGCCATTTGAAAGATGTAAAATAAAAATAAAAAATGAATCCTTAAATGTATCCAAGATATCTCTTGTATTAACCATGTGTACTTGGATTGCGCCTCTTGCACCTTTAATGCAACTTCCTTTACTTATCAAAATAAAATGTATTCAAGATAAGTTCTTCAAATTGTGACAGATACGAACAGTGAACCAAATACTTCACAGAAAGAAATCAATAAGAGGAAACAATGACATTGTAATATGAAAAATAAAACAAAAAGAAAAAGAAGCCTTTGAAGATCAAGTAAATTTTTCAGCACATAAAAGAGTGATCTGAAGGTAAGTTCAAACATAGCAATCATATCCATTTTGAACACCAAAGATGCACCAAAATACATCACACATGATTTAAAAAGAGGAAATACTCAATACTGTAAAGTGAAAAGGAGGTATTTTAAAAAAAATCCTCTGCCGTTAGTCAAAGCACCCAGAAAATGATCTTAATAAAAATTTATACCAAGGAAATTTTAAATTTCCAGGAAAAGAATGGCACATGGTGGAATTGATTTAAGAAGGGTGGATACCTATCACCCACCTGAAGACAAGCCTGAATGCGGCTTTGACCATTTCCCAACTGAATAAGCTTGTTAGAAACTCGCGTAATATGTCCAAGATTTCCTGCC
Source organism: Corylus avellana (assembly GCF_901000735.1). NCBI lineage: Eukaryota > Viridiplantae > Streptophyta > Magnoliopsida > Fagales > Betulaceae > Corylus > Corylus avellana. Next base: position 14,297,054 of record NC_081550.1, read on the forward strand.
CGAGGTGCTCGTTTTCCAGTAGGCATTGTTGGCTACAAAGTCAGGGAAAGTCTATAATAATCAGAAGTTCCAGTGCTATCAACAGGTAAGAGGACATAAATAACTGTATATAATTTGCTATTTACACAATGCAAAACCCTATGCAAGTATATTTATCCATTTCAGCAGAAACCAAAAAAGGGAAACTAAAAAGATGAATACACTATGAATCTCTGCTGCCACCTGTAAGTGTTTTGATAGTTATGGTCCTCTTTTATCTTGTTCGGACACAGTTCAGCAGAGCATTTATAGATGTGCTACAATGATATGAGAGTCATCAAAGATAGTGACCTGATTAGAGTCGCCAGAAAGAATGGGATGTTTATCTGTTTGGAGAATCTTTCCAATCAAATCACACTCTCGAAGGAGATGATTGACTATAGCATCACTCTTGCTTTCCAAACAGGACAAAATGATACTCTCCACATGGTGATGCAACGAGTTATTGTATGGATACCTGCATTAATTGAACAGAGATGACTATAAACCATGTATCTTCAGGCAAATTATAGTGAAAGAAGCAACATTAATAGCAAGTGAGATCAAGCTTTCTCTAGACAACAGTAGCTTGGTCACTAATGCATTGAGAATCACAAAATTAAAAACCTACTCGAAGAAAAGATCAATGATTCTTCGAATGGTTCCTGAGCTGACTAATTCATTCTCTGCAGCTTCGTTGGCAGTTTTCAATAGCACTGCAACAAACTCCACAATCTGGAACGGATAGCAAAGAAATATCATAAACATAAAACTGGATATCCAGAAGTCATCAATAAAGTCAGTTACTGGGGCAAACAAGCGTTTTTAAACTACATTATGAATACTGCATAAGTTTAAAAAAATTGACCAGGAGCTTAGGACATATGACAGCCAACTCTGTTAGTTTCACTCCACTCAACTTCCAAATTGAGTTTAGGCTCAACTTTATCTTGCATATTGAACTTATAATAAATAAAGAAACCAACCTTTAGACGATGCTTCCCAAGAGGAGGCCTCAATTCTCCATATGTTGTAGGCAGTATCTTCTCATCAGATGACACATGCAGAAGTGTAAGCAAGTCACCTGCATAACAAAGTTGTATAATTGAACATTTGACAAGGATAAAAACAGCAATAATAGTGCGGCTATTAAGTTATGTTCAATGTGCAAGTATGGAATGACTGAAATAGCTGAAAGTTTGAGTGGAACTTTCAGTCGTCTTTTTTTTTTTTTTTTTTTTGATTTGGCACCAGGTATCTAGAGCTTTGCTCTAACTAATCCCGGGGGTGCACAGGCTCTCGGCAAAGAGTTTCCCACAAGTAAACCTCAATTAATTCAAGGAGCGAACCCCCAATCATGGCCCAAAGAAGCAGTTTGCACTTAGTGGGTTTCGAACCTAAGACTTTGAAGAGCATACTCAAAGTCTCAGGCTATCCAGCCACTGAGCCAACCCCATGGGGTTATTAGTTAGCACTTTTTAGCGTTTTATTTTTCCTTCTTTCCTAGGACTTTCCATATTTTTAATGTTTTAGTACTAACTTTTTACTTTCACTTAGGGACTTCTCTAGTATAATTCCAGTATAGTAAGGTTTTACCTCTTTCAATAAAGTTCTATTATTCATTAAAAACAATGCTAGCTTTATGGAAGAAAACACCACCGGTTTAACTATCGCAAACGTCGTTAAATACCATGCAAGAATGAGTTTATAAAGTTATATATCTCAAGATAAGAGATGGCAATATATTTATGAAGGTATTCACCATTGTGCACTTCAACCATCAAACAAGATGAATGTGGATCCTTTGTTAAAGTGACAACTAATTTTCATGAGCCATGTGGCATTCCACTTATCTAACTTCCTGACTTTTTTCACTCATCTAGAATGAATTATTCAACTTCAACTTAACGTTACCCAATGACGATGTATTCATCTTGGAGTCCAGATGACAAAAGCAATATTTACCAAATGAGAATCCTCATCTCTGTCTGCATATCAAATTTTTTAAATTCAAAAGGAACGAAGATGGAAAGTGTATGATACATCACCAAATCATCAAATGTAAAGGGCATGAAATTAAACAACGCATCATATAGATAAACCCAAAACCAAGAACTTGGAGATAAGGCCTTTTAAGCTCCATACACATCATCAATAACAGATGAACAATAAAAGAGAACATTTTCAGAATGTGCTCACAACTTTAACACATTTCTCATGATCTTTAAGGCCATCAGGCAAATAATTAAATAAAGAAAATAAAACTTTCTTTGTTTCCCTCAACTGAAAAATCAAATACTAACAATATTTATTGGGCACTAAATTGGGGAAATCTAAAAATAAGAAACCCAAAAAGAAATTTGCTTAGTCATCATATCAACACGGCTTTGACAGCAACATAGCAAGGCAAGATCTAAACACCATGTTCATCACATACGCCAGTGTAGACTTACTAGAAATCTATCAACAAAACCTCAACACCAAACAAGGCTAAAAGAATTGTTTTTCAATGCCTAATATCTATCAAGTGAGTCATTTTATGTTAAATTTTCAAAAAGTACAATACCATGTTTTACTTCTGATGATGACAGCCAAAATCATTTTACTAAAACATAACTCAAATGACACAGTTTCATCTTACTGTGGCAAGCTATAATACAAATTTAAAATGTGTGGATATATCTATGAAATTTCTACTGAGAATAGTAATTCTAGAATTAACAGTAAAATAATTATTGGATATGAAATAGCATCTCCTAGTAAGGCTGCATTCCTACCTAAGGAGGAAAAAAAACTAGCAAGTCAATAAGGTAAGTCTAATAGATACATAATTATTTAAATGGGCGTCCATCAAACAGCATATTTGGCATGAGAAGAAATAATCCACTAGTCAAACATTTTCACAAATTTCACATCATGAAAAACCTAAAGTTACAGACTCCACAAACTTACCAAGTTTGGGAAGCATTGCACCAATTGTCTCAGGGTTCACAGATATTGGAGGTTCATACATATGTTGGCTTCGAAAAGAATGAAACATGGGAGAAGCTGCTGCTGATCTTTTTGGGTCCAACAAAGAAATACAGACAGAAAGCGAGTGAACAAGGCAAGATTTTGAAGGTGAATCTTCCAATGCATGACCGAATATCCTTGTGACAAAGCTGATATTGACAAAGAGCTTAAAATTATTTACAAAATATGCACAAATAAGTAATAATGTATGTTTATGCAAGTGTATAGCTGACTAAAACGCTATCTGTAGACAAACCTGGGGCTAGAAAGTTTAGTGGCTAGGGCTGATGAGGAATTTCGAGTTATAGCACATAGTGTTTCAGCCACATTTGCATGAACCTCAGGAGGACTCTGATCCAGGTAAAATCAGCTATTAGAAAATTCATTACAGAAAACGATAGACCAGATTATAGCTTGCATATAAAAATTAATCATAAATTAATAATAAACTTGTATACTCATTTCACAGTTTTCTTCTTGGTTTTTTTTTTTTTTTTTTTTTCCTCACAAACTACACTTTCAGTCCCTAATATTTATCCAATTTGATACTTTGATTTCATTGTCTACTACATCATCAATTTTTGTGACAGTATCAACACCAATAATTTGGAAGGATAACATTTCTCAAAATAAAGACTAAAACCAAGGGATAAAACTAGTTATACCATATTTCAGGGACAAAAATAAAAGTTTAGCCTAAAATTATTATGCATTCCAGCTTCAAAAGGTAAAGCTAGTGAAAGCAGTAAATACATCAGCATGACCTTGTCTACATGCTACATCACAGCTAAGGTGCTAAACCCAAATTTCAAGACAGCAGTTGTTTAGGAATTCTACTGTGGGCCAATAAGGAAAAGACTCAACTACCACTGGCCAGCATTTGAAAGAGAACACACACACCAAACAAAAAAAACTCAAAAGTTGGTACACCATATTTCTGAACCTTTGACAAGGAATGGTATCCTTACCAAAAATCTCTCAAAAAAAAAAATCAAATATCTGTTTAGCCACCAGATTCTAACTTCCAATCGGTGGCAAATCCGAGGAAGTTGTGGCTTCATATAATGCTAAAAATGAGCATAAAGCTATTCCAGCTTCAAAGGGACATGCAAAATACATGAACATTTAAGTTGGAAGACTCCAATGGATTTACTAGTCAAAAAGTAGGGTTCTTTTCTTAAGGAAATTAATAATCAGAAAGGCAAACATACAAGATATATTGGGAATACCGTAACTTGAGACACATGAATGCCTATGGCTCCCACATGATGTAAGTGCATACTTTACTATACAACAAGCAAGCAAAGGCCTTACAGGTCCCAAACTTAGTGCATTATTATACTTACTGATGGACTCAGTTTATCCACGATCATTTCTAGCAGATTGCTCTCAGCCAACCATTGCATTACTTCTAGATAATTGGGATACACATGGTCATCGGCACCTACAAGTCGAACCAAAACCTGCACAACGAGCCCACCTAAGATCAAAAGACAACCTAAAATATAAAATGCAATTCTTGCAAGGAGAGATACAACCACTTAAGTTGAATATTGTAGCTACTTACCTCCATGATAGATGTAATTCCTATCAAATCAACGAGATGGCGAAAAACATCCTGATGAGCCTGTAAAGATAACAGATATGAGTGAGATATAGTTTACAAGGAAATAATAATAGCTAACGAAAAACATGTTTTATAGATTATAGATAATATAGACCACCACCAAGCCTGTTTCTGACAGGCAATAGGCAATAGTATTCAAGGATATTCGTCCTCAAGTTACCAGAACCAGCGGACAGATCTTCTAGGCAATGCACAATCCAACATTCCAGGGAAAGCTTTTACAATCAAGATTCATAACACTAAATGAATATATAAATTTCAAAGTGCATTAAGTATCGCAGATTAAATAAACATTGCCTTAACCACAGAAACATTATGGGTACATTTGGTAAAACCTTCAGATGGTGCTTTTTGCTTTTTGGTTGTGATGTGACGTAAAGGTGAAAGTAGTTTGTGAATGTTGTTGTGTTTTGAGTTGTTTGAATGCTTGCAAAAAGTTGTCCTAAAAAGTGTTGCCAAGCGATCCCTATGTAGCTGAGCATCATTTTACTGTTAGGAAGTTCAGAAAAATATTACCCCAAACTAACTAACCAACCTAACAAAGACCATATAGAAGAAGGGATAAAAGCTCAAACTAAAGCATTTAAATACTGAGATTCTTGCCTACTTTCACACCTGTCAATAGCCATTTACCACAATAAAATGAACTTTGTAAAGCCAGTGGAGTGTTCTAAAGAAAGAGCATTTTGAACAGACAGGCAAGGCGCTAGTACTTGACTACGCAAAGCCAATATAAGATAAACTTTTTGTACTAGAAGAAATGCCAGCGCAGCCTTGGTTGGCAGGCCTCTCATATAATTCTCAGGATTTAAGAAAAAAAAAAGCAAAAATCCAGCATCGCATAATGCTTCTGACCAAGAGTGAATGGGGGATATGCAAGTACTTCAGAATACTCTCTACCGAAGAGCACCATAGGAGTGCATATAAAGGAGAGCCTAATTAACATAACACATATAGGAAACAGATTTAAGGAGAGCATAGATAATATCCAGGACTTTTTAACTGCAAAGCCACAGAACATGATGGCCACTCGCTGGAATTTTCAAGAACAAAGTTTGCACAAAAAAAAAGTAGAATTTGATTGCATTAAAGATGCACTCAGCAGACACAGGAAGCAATAGTACAAGTTTAAGTTTAGCCAAAACAATAGGCTTATAATGTCACTCTAGTCAGGATGTCATGGTTATGCATCCGAGGATCTATTAACACTAGAACGGAACAACTTTGGTATCAAAAGTCACCATTGCATGAAAAGATTCACATACTAGCAAAGAAGGCTAACCCTTCACTGTGCATCCTACAAAATCACTAGGGGCAAAATAACAAGCAAAGTCATTTGTGCCATAATCTTATGTACATGAACATCAATTCCCATGTTCTGAGAGTGCAGTTGAGACACACTTAAAGCATACATTAAAATCAGGCACACATAGTTGATGTTGGCCATGAGCAAGAGCCAATGATTTCCATCTAGTGCACATTGTTTCTAAAACATTGCAACAGCCCACCATAAAAAGAAAAATTAAACAATATATACAATGCAAAGTTAAACAAGTTGCTTACTTGAACATAATTCATAAGTTGGACCGTCTTCCGTATCATGAGGCATACAACAACCTAAATGAAGAGAAAAAAAAATAACATCAAGAAGCAGTGCCACTAAAGCAGAAGTAGGAAAAACATTTCCCAATAAATAACAAAGAAACCAAGTTTCTTGTATCATCACAGGAGACCTTGCTAAAATACCCAGCCAGCAGGGCACTATGAAGACGATTTGGTTCCAAAAAGGAGAAGAGGAAGTTCATCAGCTGCAAGCACGGGAAAGTAGAAGAAATCAAAATCAAAACAATAGCATATCAACTTCCATCCTTATACATGAGACATGCAATCATGAATAACTATAACCATGTACCTCCTCTTCCTCCACCAAAGTCTTCAAAATAACATCAATTTCACATGTGAAAATCTCACAGGCAATGAATGGAAACCTAAATCATGAAACAAATTTTACAAGAACAATCAGAAGCAAGAAAGAAATTCCAAAACAGTTGGAGCATTGAAATATGAAAATTCGTGAATATCAATTTTGTATCAAGTCAGAGTACAATACTTGAATGCTCGTTTGCTTTCAGCTTCCTCTGGGGGTTCTTCAATGATATAGCGCAATAACTGCTCCACCTGAGTTCTATCCCGTAGACTGAAAACATAAATTCCAAATAAGTAGTTTCCAGGATCAACTTTTATATCATCCAACAAACAGACTACAACTCATATCAGTTACATTTACTACCAAGAAACACAAATGCGTAGGTATTGGTAGCAGAAATAAGTAATGGATGATGAAGTTTATAAAAACAGGTTACGAGTAGAATGGAAGGAACGGTACAAGTTAATGAGACGACTATTTAATGCTTTGCATTCTTGAATTATTTCTTCTTCATCCAGAAGCTCTTCCAAAGTGAAATTATCCTTGTCTAATACTGACTCCACCTGCATACAAGAAAAAGACACAACGATCTCAAATAGGTTAGAGATAAAGAGATTGGGATAAAGGAAAAAGAGCACGCTGTAGGACCAACCCCAGCATTATTTTTTTATTTTTTTTTATTTTTGATAAGTAAATTGAATTTTTATATACAAAAAATATAGTTGTTCAAGTGTTCTTCCAGAGCAAGAGAGCATTAATAGGTCACTGAAATTGAAACTTTTGATAACTGACACCCCCTTAACAGTCGCACATCTTTGCATGCACACTCTAGAACGATCACTGACACCTTAGAAGCAACTATATTAAATTCGTCGAAATGTTCCAATTTTCAAGCGCCCATAAACAAAACAAAAAAAAATTGCTAGCCATCAATAGGTTACTAAAACTGAAGCTTCTCATAACTAGACACCCCTTAACAGTCACACATCTTTATAAGCACACTCTAGAACAATCACTAACACCTTGAAGCAACTATAGTCAATTCCTCTAAGTGTTCCAATTTCAAGCCCATAAAACTATATATATATTTGCTAGCCATTGTTATCCATATCCCCAGCAGCCAAAAGAAGGCCAAATATCATTTGTAAAGCAAAAGAGTTGGATTCTGCCACTATAACTAAATTCAAATTAATTAAAGACCACAAGAAGCAAATTAAAACAGCAGAGAGAGAATCCACTTAAACCTATTCATTTTGGGAAACCACTAGAAAACATTCATAACATAAACAAAACGTTGCGGCAAAAACGTACACATATATAGCAAGCCATTACAAAATTCAGCAAACCAAAAATCTAGTCAGGCCAATTAGTCGAAAGCAAATTCGAATGAAACATATTAGCGAGTTGAAACTAAAAACAAATGGTCGACAAATTACTAAAACCAAAACAAAAATCGCACGCCATTTCCAAAAACAAAAGAAGGAATCTGCTGCACAGAATATGAAATAAGCAAATCGAAACACGGTATTCTATTTCATCGAATTACAAAGTCAAGTGAATTAGCATTTCTAAGACTCTAAAAATTGGGTTGAAAATCACTTACAGGTGAGGAGGCAGAAAGAGCTGTGAGCTTCCAAAACATGTCGAAGCGAGAGAGAGAGAGAGAGAGAAAGCGAGAGAGAGATTCAGCAGAGCCCGAAGCAAGAGCTGCACAGATCTGTAAACCCTAGAAACGCGAGGAATCTAGGTGAGAAAAAGACGCGGAGAGCTCTAGATTCGAGGGAGCAGAGAGAGAGAGAGAGGTGCTTTGAGCTGGAAACCCTATTTTTTGCGAGAGAGGGAGATCCGAAAGAAGCTAGGACCGTGAAGATCGAGAGAGAGAGAGAGAGAGGGGCAGGCCGATAAAAATCGCAGCTGTAACAGAGCAAATAGCTGATTGAGGGTCGCAAAAGTACAGAATGTGGTACTCAGAAATTCCCACAAAACCATTTTATCATGTCAATGTGAACTCATGCATGATATGTATGTATGACATGTGATATGCCTCATACATGGTCGTGCAGTTCGCAATTGTAGTAGGTGACTTTTGATTTTTAAAAAGAGTAAAGTTGGTGTCACGGCTTCGGCGATCACGGTTTTAATATATTCAAAAGTTTGTTATATATATATATATATATATATATATGGTTTAACTGTTTATAATTATTTCAACAAATCATTGATCTATCCTTGAAAAAAAACCAAAGTATTAATTGACACCTGTAAATAATTGCGGGATAAAAATGTAATTTCAAGCATTATATAATATAATAATCTTAAACAACAGTTGAATTTGTCCTTATTAGAAATATGTATATTTAATAATTAATTGTATCATATTAACATTATAAAATAATTATCATATTATATATGGCATATACATGTGACACATACATACCTAACAGTTTTGAAAAATTCAATAACTAAAGATATTTTTTTCCATGCAATCGATCAAATAAATAGTATAAGTCCGCCTACATGTGTTAACCAACCTACCAACTCACGAGATTCCAAGCCTGCAGCAAATCCGAATATTTCAACATGTATTGGCGGATTTCTCTTATTTAAAATAATAAAAAATCCTGGTTTTATTCTTTTTTTGTGTCAAATAAATCTCACTTTATCTTGACGGTTTTAAGTTGATTGACAAGAAACATATTCAAAACCTCCCTAGAAATCCACGGGTTGATAAGTACGGCTATAATTCAATTCAAATATCATTAATGACGCAATGGCGACCCTGCGACCATCTACGGCCACAATCCCATGAGCTACTACTGGTCCACGTCGCCCATTTGAGAGCTCTTGAGACGTACGACTCTTGCGAAAAAAAAAAAAATTGTTCATAGGTTCAGATTTTTATTGAGGATTAAATACCTAATATCCCAAGAGATTTATTTTTATTATTATTTTTTTTTAGAATTTAATTTTTATTACAGGAAATGTGATTTTGATAAAGATCAAATTGATTCTTCTATTCATTGACCGTTAGTTGATTTACCAAAAGTCCACGCCACTGACACATAGATCAATTAAAATTCGACACTTAACATAAGAGGGCCACGATGACGCAGCCACTTAATTAAATTTTTTATTTTTTTCAAAAAAAGAACAAAAAAATTTTGGGTGGCCCCTTGGCCATTTGGGGTGGCCGATTTGGTTATGGGGATGACCTAGCCACCCCCATCTGGCCGGATGCAGGTGGTCGAGCCACCCACTCGACCACCCCCTTGGCACTAAGGGGGTGGCAGAAACCACCCCCAAGACCCACTCAGAGTGGTTTCGGTCACCCCTTTGTGCCAAGGAGGTGGCTCCATGGCTCTAGGCCACCCCCATGGAGCCAAGGGGGTGGCCGAAACCAACTCAAGTGGGTATTGGGGGTGGTTTCGGCCACCTCCTTGGCACCTTGGGAGTGGCTCGCCAATTTTTTTTTTCCTTTTTTTTTTTTTTTTTTTTGAAAATAATTATTTTTTTAAAAAAATAAAAATATTAATTAGGTGATGTGGCTACTTATGTCAAGTGTCAAATTTTAATTGGTTCACATGTTAGTAATGTGAACTTCCGTTAAGTTAACTAAATGACCAATTTGGTCTTTATCAAAACCACAAGTATCTCATGTAATAAAAATCAAACCTTAAAGGAAAAAAATAAAGAAATGAAACCCTAAGGGGTATTAGGTATTTAACCCTTTTATTAATTTATTCCTCAATTTTTTTTTTTTTTTTTTTTTTTTTAAGAAAAATATTGGTTATCATTATCAAATCAAAAGATATAGCAAAAAGCTCTATCAAATAATATCACGATTACAATCAAGAGTTTTCTCCAACCACAGTCTGTTTGGCCACATTCGCTAAATGATAGGCCATTATATTAATGTCTCTACGAACAAATAAACATTGCCATCGTCTGAGGGAGTTAATGATCCTCTTTATGTCATCACTATGTGCCCAAATCTCGACATATTCATATCCTTGGAGCAGATCGCTTTTACTATAACTTTGCTTTAGCTGAGCTTGGTCAGGTAATCCCACCCTTGTGTTGCTCCTTGCCGCAATAACTTTGCCATCATGGTCCTGCACCACTATCCCAAAAGTTATGGATCGATTCACGGAATTAAACCCTTAAATAGAATGACTATTCATTTAAAATAGCTATTATTTTATTTAGTAACATACCATTTTAAGAAATAATTATTCTCTTAGGAAGAGAAATATATATTCTTTTAAAATAAATGAAAAAAAAAATACAAAAAATGGAATTAATTTTGTGGTGCTTCTCTTTATGAGTTTCATCTCCTTGCCCAAAAATCTTGGACAAAAGCTCTTCCTTCTTTTGAATCAGTTCCCATCACTTGCTCTTGAAATTCTGGTATCTATTTTACCACCCATGAAACTATGGCCGCAATGCTTAATTTCTTTTGTTAACGTCATGATCAAAATAGTCAAAACAACCCATAGGTGTTCTTACTTTCAAATAAAATTATAAAAAATAAAATAAAATCAAAACAAAAACAAAAACAAAAACAAAAAGTACCCATGTGACCACCTTTAGTGGACGTGATTGATAACGGCGTTAAGAGGTTTTTTTTTGTTTTTTTAATTTCTTAATTTTTTTAAAATAATAAGTTAATTCATACCGTTTGAAGAGTATTTTAATTTTGAGTTGTTTGTTTTAATGAATAAAAAACACAAAACAAATACCTAAGTTTTGTTAAAGTTTTTGGACACGTAGCGGCGTAACTCTTATCAATCCTCGCCTCTTTGTTTTTTTTGGGAGGGATCTTAACCTCATGTTGCGCATGGACATGATGGACATGATGATCCGCATGGACTACCATGCGAAATCAAGCATAGCCGCATAAGGATCGTGCGGGCAAGACCAATTTTTCCAGTTTTCCAAAAGTACCCATGCCAATTTCTAAAAATGCCATCGCCGTACAAAAAGTGATCGGACCCGTTTGGTGTCACGTGCGCCACTCTCAACTGCCCTTTTGAATTTGAGGAGGGGCGGAACAGTGCGCACTGCGCACCATCTACCTTTTGGAGCGACTTTCTCATAGGACGTTGGCTTGAGCACTTGGTGAAAAAGGTCAACATTTAAATACAACCAAAAAAATAAAAAATAAAGTAAAGTAAAGTTAGCAATAATTCCTAGTCATTATATGGGTTTCAAATTTCTCTTTTGTGTCTCCCGACTCCCGAGAGAGAGTGAGTCATTTGGGATTTCTTCTTCTATCAAAGTCATTCCCTTTGTTCCATTAAAGAGGTTAGTGATAAAAAGTCGGCAAAAAAGGAATCTCACTCCCTTAATATTACTTGCCACTAACTCACCTCTCCGGTCATGAGTTCCCCGACATGTGATTACTTGTAATTAATGTTTTGTTTTCAAGCAACCCACACTACACTTTCTCAACACGTGTATAACTTTAGGTAAATGGAAATTGGGATTTTCTTAACAACAACTAGTTGGAAGACAAGTGCTTGATATGTCGATCATTAGAATGATTTAATATGTAGACGAACAATTTTTATGAGATAAGTTAGACCTACGAATTTTTTTATAGTAACAGCCTACCACAAAACGAATGGGGCCAATACTACTTACCTCGGTAACAAGGACCAGAAAAATACTGGCCTGCACGTGAGGGACGGTATTGAGAAATAATCCTACATTATTTATGAACAAGATTTTGGGCATATTTATAAGGAATGGGTAACCCTCTTTTATTGAACCGGTTTTGTGAGATGAGTTAGGCCCACGAATTTCTTCAAGCAATACTAAGGGTACTTACTAACTCTTTTACTAACAGAGGCTTATTAAACTGATGAGTAGCTCATTCATTAGAGAAAAATAAAACAATTAATTAAGATAAATGTAACAAATACCAATGAATGAGCTACACATCAATTTAATAAACATTTGTTAGTAAAAGAGTTAACACCCCTAGTATTTCTCTATATAGATTATTCTATAAGCACATATTTTTTTGAGACAATCAAGTTAACTAAGACTATAGTATTAGGTAATTAAGTAAGTATGTGTGCAAAAAAAAACAGTACTATAAATTTCTCATGCTAAAAGAGAGTAGGCTATCATTATTGTAGTGGCCGAACTAAAAATATCATAAACACAATTTAAAGCAAAATGTTTGAAGAATGAATAAATAGTTTTAAACTTTGACATGATTCATGAACACAAAATTTTCAAGTTAAATTACAACACTATAAGCTATAAGAGACAATCAAAGTTAATAAACTACAAAATAAACAATCATATAACAGAAACAATCACACACACATATATAATATTCTAAATAGAAATAATCTGCAATAAATTATATATGGTTGAAATGCTCAGTTTTTTGCTTTATTTATGATCACTTTATTGTTTATCATGAAAAAAGTTAAAAGAAATTAGGAATAGCTAGATAATATAGAATAAAGAAAAAATACCATTAAAAACACTATCTAATACAGCCTTCGTGTGAAACTCTGTCTTAACGGCTCTGTTTGGTAAAAGCCTTGGGCCTTTTTTTTTCTTTTTTTTTTTGTGCCTTTTTTTGTAACAAAAATTGATTTATATGAAAAAATTTAACTTTTTTTTTTGCCTCTTCTGTAACAAAAATTGATTTGTAGTGATTATTTTATTTAAATAGTAGTAAAAAATAATTAATGTGATATAAAAAGTAAAAATCTTGTGAGTTGAAAAAGTTAATGAATAGTATCAAGCCATTTTTCGGCCTTTGCCCAAGAAGAATATTAATTACGCTACCAAATTGCACATGACAATATGGTAGTAGTACAAGTCCTATCACCCCTACAAGTCCTACCATACCAATTGACGTAGTTCAATGTACTCCAAAAGATTTGGATGATTGCGGTAACACCACTGAAGATAAGATTTGTAAATGAAGTGTGAGAAGTTAGAAGATCATGATGATTTTGAATCATCCTTTGTAAATCTTATGCCATCAAGAGTTTGAAGTATTCTTGGCAATTTGTTTAGTTTTCAAATTTGTAACAATATACAGCTGTATAGTTATCTTTAGGAATATACTTAGACAATTGTAATGCTATAAATATTCATTGATCGAATAGAACTTTTTTTTTGAGAAAATGGCATACGCCGTGTATTTATTACATAGCTTGCAAAGAAGAGATGTCTGCTTGCAAAAATTCATTAATACATTCCGATGGATTATACAACCACACCATGTGAACATTGTCCTTCGAGCCACCTTGTTCCCATCTCGACGTACATATCGCATCTCCCACGCCGGTATTGAACGTAAAAAAGAGCGAATGTCCGCTGTCAACTGTCCCCTGCTACTGTCATTTGGATTTTGTGAGTTTACTGCCTCAATCACATCTTTGGCATCACCTTCCAGCTGAAACCGTTGTAATCCCAATTCCTTGCACAGCTGCACTCCCAACAGAGCCCCCATAGCTTCTGCCGCTGAAGGATCCATAGGTCCCTGTCTCGTCTGGCTACTTGCCGCCCACATCTTTCCCTGGTGATCACGTATAACAGCCCCCAAACCCACTCATCCCCGCTTGACATCAACACCGGCATCCCAATTGGCTTTAAACAAACCATTAGGAGG
>NC_081550.1:14311379-14317090 GCF_901000735.1 Corylus avellana
TGATATTCATGGGGTTTTTCAGTTTTGGAATAAGAGTTACATGGGTCAAATTCAAATCATGAGGCATCACTCCATCATTCAAAATATCAATAATAGCATGACATACCTCCGTCCCCATAATGGCCCAATTGTTTTGAAAAAAACTTGCGTTCAGCCCATTCGGTCCTGGAGCTTTGAGCGACACCATTTGGAACAAAGCGACTTCAATCTCCTCCACAGAAATTTTTTTAGCAAGTCTCCATTCATATTGTCCGTCACGCTGCCTGTTATAGGTGCAAGGCATGGAGTCATATCACCATTTCCCATCGCTGCCCCCTTTCATCCATAATCATTCCCACATGGTTACGTCTTCGCCTTGCATTGGCATAGGTATGGTAATACTTCGTGTTTTGATCCCCCATTTTGAGCCACTCTTCTTTTGCACGTTGACGCCACCATAGTTCCTCTTTATATAATAACACTTGTAATTCTGCCTCAATGCTTTTAATCTCCTGTATTACCGACATATCCTCCCTGACCTGGAGTTTAAGAAGTCTCCCCTGCAGTTTTGAAATAGAATCGGGCAAGCTGCGATAAACTTTCTTCCACCAACTTTTCAACTCACACACACATCCTTCTAGTTTTGCATGAAGGTTCTCCCATCTTGTTTCATGGTTTGAATTAAGCCTCCAAGCCGAAATAATAGCTTCTTGACAGCCTGCTTCCACGGCCCAGCTTGCCTCATAAAAGAATCTAGGTCGACGTCTATTCAAACTTTGCTGCCGAGATAGTGATAGAACTAAAGGTGCATGATCAGAGCAAATGGCAGTTTGCACATTTACTGCAGCATCAGGAAATAAGTTTCTCCATGCAAGATTTGCGACGCCTCGATCAAGCCGTTCTCTTATAAGTGCACTCCCCTCTTGACAATTAGTCCATGTGAATTCAGGTCCCACAAAGCCTAAATCTGATAATCCACATACCTCCAGTGTGTCTTGAAAAGCTTGCATAAGGTTGTTTTGTCGTGGTTGGCCCCCCCATTTTTTCTGTTGTTGTCAAGACTTCGTTGAAATCACCTATGCATACCCAAGGGTCTGGACCCATAAGGGCTAGCCGTTTTAAGAGACACCATGCTTGTCTTTTTGTAGCATCCGGTTGACCATAAAAACCCGTGAATTTCCAGTCAACCTCCAATTCCAGGTATCAATTGAACTGAACTGAACTGGTATCAATTGAACCAACATTCAAATTCACTTTCAAACTCAATAAATGATAGCAGTATAAAGACACAACAATGAATTTTGTGAATCACCTCATAATGAGTAAATGAACAACAAATACAACAAATTCTTCTTATGCCAATATGATCAAACAATTTACCAAGTTTTTCGAGGTAATCCCAACATTTCCACGTTCCCACGTTTACCAAATATATATGTTAGTAATTTCGATTTCTCTTGCCAACTTGCACATGACAATAAATGCAAATAGGTGTTTTGTTATTGATATTTTATCATTGTTTCAGTCTATGTCAATAAATAAAAACTACTATATATAATGCATTCTTTGTCTCCTTAATTAATTTATGCCCTATGTTCCTTTTTTTTTTTTGAGGGAAAATAAAAAATTCTCATTAATCAAACTACTGATTCAGCCATTACAATATCCCTAATGCAAAGGAGAGTCATTGATAACCACAATTGGTTTATATTTAGATTAACGGCCATTTTTGCAACCTTATGAGCCGCTTCATTTGCCGTTCACCTTACATGTTGAATTTCCCATGAACAACAACTTTGAAGCATCTTCTTTGTTTCCTCTATCAGGTTTCCAAAAATGGACCAGCTCCTCTCCTCCCTACATACGTCTTGCACTACCTCAAGAGAGTCCCCTTCCAGAACGATATCTGTGAAACCCAACTGACCCACAAGCACTGCTACTGTCCACACCGCAGAAGTTTTCGCCACCACTAGGTCGCTAATGTAAGAACATGTTGAACACTGCGTAGCTATCACCCCGCCAGTGTAATCACGTACCACAACCCCAATTCCCATAATCTTTTTTGCTTATCCACAACTGCGTCCCAATTGAGCTTCACTGTTCCCTCAGATAGTGCTTTCCAAACTTCCACAAATTGTTGGCCTATCTCCCTCCTACCACCATTTGCCCCTTGAGACACTTTGAAGTGAAGCTCAAGTTGGTCAAATGCTATTTGGAAGACAGTCTTTGGAGGAGTAAATACCTCCTAAAAAACCAGCTTGTTCCTTCGCAACCAGACTTGCCTAGCAATACAAGCAACCTGGTCAAAATCCGAATCCTCCAACCTGTCAAGAAGTTTCATAAGTATATGGCCAAAGTCATCCTCATCACTAGTGCTCTTCTGGATTTTTGCATTGCATTCTAGCCAAACATCCCGAGCTGCAGGACAGCTCCACAAAGTATGATCCACCGTCTCCACTTCCCCTCGACACACCAGACATAGTAGGTCATTTGTAATTTTCCGTTTAAAAAGATTCTCCTTTGTAGGAAGAATATTATTGCACGCTTGCCAAATAAACACTTTAACAACCCTCGGTCCTTGGATCCGCCATATCCTTTTCCACAGTGATGTCAACATGTCTACCATAAAGACACCTCCTTCCTCCCTTAACCTCAACTCCTTAGCCAAGTGATAAGCACTGCGCACCAAGAAGGTACCATTCTTGTTCCCCACCTATACTAATTGGTCTTGTTGCGTGTGGGGACATATGGGCATACCGCATATCATTCCAACCTCCTCCTCCTTAAAAATTTCCCGAACAAGAGGGATATTCCACCATTGTGTATCTTGATCAATTAACTCACTAATCTTGGCTTCAGAATCAAGCTCTCGAACCGGAGTTTGGATAGCATATGTCGTCGGGGATGGCAACCATTTACGACCCCAAATTTTAATATTCCTCTCATTCCCCACTCTCCACATCAACCCTTCTTTTAACAAGTGTTTTGCATTCCATATACTCCGCCACACATACAAAGCTCTTTTGCTCAAAGGAGTTTCTAGAAAATTTCCATTAGGGTAGTATTTCTCTTTCAATATCTGGGCAACTAGAGAATCTGGATTTTTAACAAGACACCACCCTTGCTTGGCAAGCAAAGCTGTGTTGAAACATTCCAAATCACGGAAGCCCATACCCCCTACCTCTTTAGATTTGCCCATTTTGTCCTAACTCATCCAAGCTATTTTCTTGTCATTCTCCTTATGCCCCCACCAGAACTTCGCCATCATAGAGTTAATGTCATGACATAAGGTTTTTGGAAGCTGAAAAACACTCAATGTATAGGTGGGTATCGCTTGTACAACTGCCTTAACCAAAACTTCTTTCTCTACATGAGAAAGGAACTTCTCTTTCCATCCTTGCATCTTATCCCATATGCGCCCTTTAATCCTAGATAAGGAGAAAACTTTGGATCTTCCTATAATATTTGGCACCCCTAGATATTTTTCATACCTTTGGGTGGAGTTAATACCAGCTACGGATAGGATTTGAGTCCTTATATCTGCATCCGTGTTTTGACTGAAAAAAAAGGGATGTCTTACCTTTATTTAGCTTTTGCCCCGAAGCTTTCTTATAGTCATCTAACACCTTCTGAATACAATACCATTTGGTAGTGTCCGTTTTGCAAAAAAGAATGCTGTCATCGGCAAAGAATAGATGATTTAGCCACGTTCCTCCTCGGGTAAATGGCAGCCCGATTATTCCCCCAAATATTTCCATCTTGTTTAGCCTTACACTTCAACCTTCAACACATAAGATGAAAAAATATGGTGATAATGGATCCCCTTGCCTTAACCCTATAGACGGTGTGATTTTTCCGTACGGTCTTCCATTGATCAAAACTGAATAGGTCACCGTTCTTACACATGTCATCAACATTTGCACCCACCTAGTAGCAAAACCAACCCTACACATGATAGCTTCTAGAAATCCCCATTCAACATTCAACTCTGTTGTACGCCTTACTCATATCCAGTTTTAGAGCCATATATCCCTCTTTTCCTTTGAACCGTGTATCCATGGTGTGCAAAGCCTCAAAAGCAATGATAATATTGTCTGTGATCAACCTTCCAGGAATGAAGGCACTTTGATTTGGCGATATGACCTCTCCCAGAACCTTCTTCATTCTATTAGCTAACACTTTTGTTATAAGCTTGTAAATAACATTACACAGGCTAATAGGACGAAATTCAGTAATATGAGTAGGATTTTGAATCTTAGGAATCAAAGCTATAAATGTTTCATTAATATTCGCATCAAAAGTACCCCCATTTAGAAAATCAAGCACAACTGCACATACCTCATGTCAGATTGTTTCCCACGCTTTTTGGAAAAAACCAGCTGCAAAACCATCAAGCCTAAGGGACTTCAATGGATGCATTTGGGAGAGAGCAAACTTCACATCTTCTGCCACAAAATGACGCAACAGCCACTCATTCATCTCAAGTGTTACTCTTGTCTCAAGCCCCTCCAAGCATTCATCAACACCAATTGTACCTTCAGTTTGGAATAATTTTTGGTAAAACTGCACAAACTCTTGGTCAATCTCTTTTGGCTTGGACCACTATCTATCTTCATCATCCCACACCCTCTTGATCTGGGTAACCCTCCTCCTATGACTCGCCCAAGCATGGAAAAACTGAGTATTTCTATCCCTATTATGATACCAATGTTGTTTCGCACGCTACTTCCATTTAATATCTTCATGTTCAAATAGGTGATCAGTTTCTAGTGGCAGCTACTTAATGGTCTATTCATTACCTTCCCCTTCTTCTTTTTGCAACTGCTCCAGTTTTTTTTTTAATCATTATTTCCTCTATATTCCCATATTTCCTTCTACTCCACCCTTGAAGTCGTGACTGGCATTGCACAAGATTACGCCTTATTGCCAACATTGCTCCACCGTCTACACCCGTGCCCTCCCATGCCTCTTTGATAACCTTTCCACAATCTGAATCAAGCCACCACCTCTGCTCAAATTTAAAACCCCGTTTGCCACACCCATAACTCATAATCTCATTTTCAAATTTTACTAGCATAGGGTTATGGTCTGAGGCCCTGGCGGCTAGAACAATCATATCTATCTCCCTATGACTCTCACACCGAGTACTATTAGCCAAAGCTCTATCAAGTCTCACCTTAGTGATTACCCTGTCTGTCCATTTATTAGACCAAGTAAAACGTGGTCCACTAAACCCTAGATCTCCCAAGTAGCAATCTTCCAAAGCAAGTCTGAAAGCAGCCATATTCCCCTCTCTTTGCCTCGATCTTCCTATTGTTTCATCTTGATGAGTAATTTCATTAAAATTGCCAACACACAACCAAGGCTCCGACGGAAAAAACTTGAGATGCTTTACAAGAGTCCAAGACTCTGTCCATTTCGAACTGTTTGGGTTACCATAAAATCCTGTTAGTTTCCATGGGGGGCACTCATTCCTCTTCACAATAGCATTAATATGCTGTAGTGAATAATTTTGTATTTCCAAGTCATTAGCTTCCCTCCAAAAAAGAGCGAGATGTCCACTTCTTCCCACTGGATTAACTGCAAACATTCCTGCAAAACCAAGCTTGACCCTATCCATTCCATTCTTCTTTGACTGCTAATTGTTTCCATGAGAAACAAAAAGCTGGGTTTCTTATCCTTAACTATTTGGCTAAGGACTCGAACTGTCCAAGGGTTCCCAAGCCCTCTGT
>NC_081550.1:14317190-14325864 GCF_901000735.1 Corylus avellana
GGATCAAACAAACCCAACCGTGTTCTACTTTGGGCTACTACCACCTTACCTCTATGGTCTCTTATCACTATTCCTACACCTAGCTGGCCATGGGCTTTATCGATAGCAACATCCCAATTTGCTTTCCACCAGTCCAACGGGGGAGCTTCCCATTTTTGCCGCTGAGTAGCATCTATCGTTGGCCCTTGAATATTTCCTCCATGTAGCACCCTCTCGTAGTCCTCAGTAGCCTGTGATACTCTTTGCATGGTGGGATGAGTGAACTGAAAACATGAAAAATGAAATAAAATAGCACAAACTAACAAAACTAAGAGATTAACATATATAAATTAAGAGGCTAAAATATGAATATTCTAACACTTATCAACTCCCCACAATTCATAACATCATTTCGTCGAAACCACAAGCTCTTTGCAATTCTCACAAAAACTACAAACTCCTCCATACTTGATGAGTGCCAAATATTGCATATTTGGACCCCCTTAATTTGCATTTGCTAAGCCTTTAGCTTTATTATTTTATGATGTTTTGATTAGTTTTGGTGTTTTAGTGTTTTGTAAGTTTCTAAGGGAAAACTGTGCCTTTAAAGAGAAAATCCATTAATTCTGGGGCTTTAGACACTTCAGTGAGCATTGGCAGCAAATTTGGATTGAGCGATGATTCGCACCCGACGACTCCCACTAAAAAGGCCATATCTAGAGTTGTAGAGCTCGGATTGAAGTGATCTTGGTGTCATTAGAAAGTTAACTCAAAGATATACAAAGTCATGTTTCACAAGAGTTAGCTAATTCTGAAGGTAGTACACTCGAGTGCATATTTAGTGCGATCGAGCGCATATGCGCCCATCGAAAGTGGAAAGTGATGCACAAGTGCGATCGAACGCACCTTGAGTGCAATCAAGCACACTTGGCCTACCTGACAGCGCTAAAACCCTAAAATTAGCTTATAAATATCATTTTTTCTGTTGTAAAAATACAGAGATGCGCCGATGGCGCCGTGCTTTGTCAATTTTCATGTTTTTTGTGTTCTTAGAACTTTGAACTCCAATTCTTTTGTAAGTACTTTAATTTTAATGAAATTAATTTAGTTTTTTTATGATTTTGTTATCATGAGAGGCTAAATCTTCAACTAAGGTTGAAGATGAAGCCTCGCCAATGATTAGTTTTATGTTTTTATGTTTTGTTCGTACAATTTCGTCATTTAATGTAATGTAATGTAAATTCGTTTCAATTCAATTGTGTGACAAAATTGTGATTGATTATTGTTTATAAAACATGAAAACGTTGGATATTCATTGTGTTTCATCCAACGGATACATTGCATCTTTTGGTTTACTTCGGATATCCATTGTCTTTTGTGCAAAGCATGGATACATTGGATCTTTTGAACTAAACTGGATATGCATTGTTTTTTGTAAATACGATGGATTCATTGAATTTTTTAGTAGGATTTTATAAAAACAAAAGAACATGCATGAGATTTTATTGAAATTCGGATGTATGAACAAACATAATTATATGTGCTTTGATTTGGTGAGGTGGATTCTGAAAACATGCATGGGATTTTTCAATAAAATTTTCACCTTTTGGTGTGATTACTCATTGCTTAATGAGGCAAGATGTCAAGTTACTTAGCAAAAATCTCACAATGATCAATTTTTTTTCTTTTGCTTTTTTTTTTTTCCCTTTTTTTATATATATGTATGCCCAAGTATCCATCCAATAAGTCACTCAGCTTCACCCAAGACATTGAAACATACATATTCAGATTAACATTTCATACCCCACAAATTAAGTGCTAATGTGTTTGTGGTAATTTAAAATCAAAACAAGTGAATTCTCAACTGCCAAAGGTAAGTAACCAGACTTAGAAACTCTATCATCAGATCATGTGTTCAAAATTTTAAACTCATCAATGAAATTCAAATCACAGTTTCTAAATCAACCAAAATCTCAAAAATAACATGAACATGCATTTTTTTCAATTTTCAAAACAAAATTAGAAGAAAAAAAATTAGACAAAGTGTGTGTGCGTTCCTCATACCCGCAAGCTTGAATTACACATTGTCCTCAATGTGTAGAAAAACATGGAAAGATCTTACCTGGGATATGAGAAAACTAGTTGGACAAAAGTATAGCTTGTAGCAGACCCCCGAAATTGAATGTAGGAACACTTGTCATGAAATGGGGTGCCTTCCAAAAGTGCTAAGTTTATCATCTTCAATCAGACTGTTGATAGTAGCTTCAGTGCTACTATTCATGTTTCACAAGATCATTCACACGATGATTGGTAAATTATGTTTAGAATTGATTTCCTATTTAATAACAGATTGTCACGAATAGAATTGAAATAAAGGAATAAAATAAAAGATAAACTAAGACTAAAAATGATTAGAGTTTTAATATCCACCACTAATCAGACTAATTAAGATCACAATACTCAAATATTTCAATCATATGGTATATTTAATATTTGTCAACCTAAGGGCATGGTATCTACTCCTTAAGCTATTGATTTCCCTAAGCAACGAACTATGCATGGTATCTACTCTAATTCTTTTCTTCCCTAAAGGATTTAGCATGGTATCTACTAAGTTGTTCTTTAGGGAAGCATAAATCTATGAAAATTGACAAACACATGAAGCCTAGGGTATGGTATCTACTCTTAGTTCCCCATATTGATTAAGCCAAGAACCCGTGATGAGGTTCTTTTGTTACTTTATTAAGCCCAAGACTTGCTCATCTAAATTGACTTAATTAACAAATACACACCTTATGCATATGAGGAATTCAATAAACCAGAAATTAATCAATTAAAATACCAAAATATGTTTGAAACAAAGGCGTAATTGAAATCTTCAAAAGACATGGTTAGGGCTTCAATCTAGCCCAAGTTAAAATATAAACTTCATAACAAAAATAAAAGGTAGAAGAGAAAAAAAAAAACCCAAACTCCTCTTGATCTAGCCTTCAGTTCCTTTTTAGAACTTGTGCCTTTTTCTCCACACTTTTTCCTAGAGGCTTAGAAGTCTATTTATAGGCTTAGGAAAGACCTAGAAACCCTAAGACAATTGTAGGTAAGTCTACAAATCCAACTAGGAGACTGGAAACCTAAGCTGAGGTGAAAAATGACACTTTCTGCATTTGGGCCGCACGAGTGCGCTCGATTGCATGCCTCAGCTAATTAATTTATGTATTCAGTTAATTAATTATGTATTCATTAATTAATTTTCCATTAATGTATTCAGTTAATTAATTAATTTATGTTTCTCCATCAATGTATTATGCATTTATGTTATGTATAATGTGCATATGTTCCATTAATGATATAATTTAGGAAAAAATATAAAAAGGCCCCCAAACTGACAGCTGTTTGCGAGCTGGCCCCACAATGTTCAAAAGGTACTAAAGTAGCCCAACAAAGTACTGCTAGTCAGCCCCATCAATTTGGATGGAAAATCCTTCACGTGCCGTCCACATGATTTTTTTTTTTGACTTGGAATTCCTAAAATGCCCTTATGGGAAAATTTAAAGCCTTCTTACCCCATCCATTGACACGTGTCAAAAACCTATACAATTACCAAAATGACGTTGTTTTGGTAATTGGAAAATACCCTAAGTCCAACTCGTCCTCACGCCACTGTCAAACACTGAAACTTGCCCTAACAACAAGACTCTCAACCCATCCCTACCCTCACGCCTCATATGTACTTATCAAACCCTAAGTGTGTAGAGGTTGGTCATTCCTTGCAGCTTGTCAACGATGGAGAAGGTTTCAAGTGACGACGCTGGCGATCATATGAGGGCCTGTGGATTGTCGATGGGAAGTTCGTCGGATGTCTACCACTAGCAGTCCGACAAGTACAAAATGCCTCTGCGGAATTGAATCACCAATGATGATTTCACTGACGAAGGAAAATCTTGGTAGAAGATTTATTGGGTGCAATAAATACAAGGTACAAAAAGCATAAAACAAATCATTTTACTTAATTCTGAAATTAGGGATTTCAAAATTAGGGGTTTTGCAAAATTAGTAATCTTGCAGTTACGATTTATGTACGGATTAATTTCTTTGGTTGTTGTGTGATAATGGTTCCGAGTTGTGGAATTAGGGTTTGGCTAAAAATTGTGGATTTTGGTTTTGTTTCAAAAATGTGGATTTTAGGTTTTGATATTAAAGAGTCTTCAACTAAACGGTTTATTCGTTGAAATTTTAATTGTAAATAGTTAGGTAGTTAATTGATGTTGTTTAGCTATTATTAGTTTAAGTGCTTTTGTAAAAATATGGGTGCTAAGTTTCTTTTTGACCAGATTTACCGGGGTAAGTTTAGAGGTTGAAAGAAATTCTTTAATTTGGATAATAAAAAGGTTATAAGTATTACTCTAGTTCCTCAAATATGACATTCTGAATTTTGTTTGCATTGAGACTATCCTTATCTTGAGGAGCTTTATTTTGAACTTGAATTTGGAGATTGCATTGAGACTTATCATTGGGCAATACAAGCCTCTTAATTTTTTTGGGTCAACATGCTGCTTCTCATTGATTTAAATTGAATATGAATGGTTTGGGGGAGTGCATTTTGTTAGGGTAGACGGATCCGTTTATATGGTCCCTTTGGTCTTGCAGACTAAATATTTGTATACGATGAGTTAATTAGTGTGGGTGTAAAAATTATTAACACTCATATTGAGTGCAAAATTTGTAGTATATTTACGTAATTGCCTATTGGTGACGAATTTTCCTTTGCGAAATATGCAGACAGAAGGTAATCGTGGTTATGATTATTTTATCTAGGTTGACAAAGAAGCTATGCTCTCTGTATCACAGTTCAATGCCCAAATAGCTTATCAGAAGAGGGGTTTTGAAATTGAACTAGCCGAATTGACATTGTAGATTGATGTTGGAAAGAGAAAAAACTATAGCATGGAAAAAAAACTTAAGGATGTCATTAGCCACTTGTTTGATTTTAGCATTTTTGTTGTTGTGTTAGTGATAGGGAGAAACATCATTGTTGGTAGGGAATGTTGCTGTGAGAGGGAGAAACATTATTAGTTTAAGGACTTTTTTATTTAGTGGCTTGTCTTCAAGTGCAAAAACAATGTTGATCAAGGTAGTCCCTTATCTAATATACTAGTGTTGTGCTATTAGTGAAGCACATATTGTAATGTAAATTTGGTTGAACTTCTCTTGTTGCTGCAACTATTAATTTATGGACTTTTTATTTAGTGCTTGTCTTAAATTTGAATTTGAATTTGAATTTGTCAATATGGTATTGAATACCTTGATATTTGACAATTTACCAATTCTACATTCATATAACAATTTGTAACACAATTTAACCAAAACTCATCATACCCAAGATCATCATACCAAAACTCTTCAAATTAAATGTAACCTAATATTCTCTTCACCCTAAATGCAAAGACAATTTTCCCATAATATTGTTTTCACCTTAGATACAGAGTTTAAACAAAATCTTATGTTTCCCCTAATACATAGGCATAACCATTAAAACTTGAACAAAATTATGAAAAGCATATACATAACCATTAACCATTATATTACACATCCAAAATGAGTTCTCGTTGCTTCCACAATCCCTTTTTTTTTTTTTTTTTTGAAACCACAAAATGTATGATATAATATTTTTGTCAATCCGGCTTTTTCCTCTTTTTCTTGTTAGCCTTCATTACTGCAATTGCCTTATCCACAGTTGGTAGAATATTTTTGCCTTTTCTCGCAGACTTTGATGTACATATAGTAGTATCTCCCTCTAGATCAATAAAAGTTGGGCCTTTATTCTTAGTACTGAATTGGGACTTTAACCAATCTGATGCCCTTAGCCTTGTTGCAATCCCACCTCCCATAGTTTGGGTTGAAGATGAACCTCTATTCCGCCCCTTACATTGCTCCATTAGTGGTTGAAGGGGCTGAGAAGACCCAATTGGTTTAGAAGACCCTTTTGCTTGAGATGACCTATGTTCCTAAGAAGACAAGTGTGTCCTCACATTAACCAACCAACAAATTAAAAAGAAAAGACAAGAAACACTTAGTGTCTGAAGTACTCACAGTAGCACAGGTATGAGGCTGTTGCTGATGTGCCTGAGGAGGTCCATACAACCTTACTATGTTGATAGTACCTTGGGACTAGGCAACATGAAAAATTGAAAATTCATTAAAATGTAATGAATTAAAAACCTAGTGTATTTAAAAGAATCCAATACACTGCATGGAGTGCTCACACTAGCATTACTCTGAAACTATTGTGTTTGTGATTGAGGAGGTCTATACAACAGTACTGTGTTGACAGTACCCTGAAACTATGCAACATTAAAAAATAAAATTTCATTAAAAAGTTAATTACACATTAAATTAAATGGAACACAATTAAATATGACTGTATGGATTGTTCACACTAGCATTGCTCTGAGACTATTGTGTTTGAGATTGAGAAGGTCCATACATTCTGACTGTGTGGACTGTACCCTGAAACTGACCTCTATCTTCACCCTTAGTCCTTGCCTCACCTCTATGCAGCTCATAAATCCCTCCCCTAGTCCTTGGCCCACCTCTTTGCAGTCCAGGAGACCCTTCTAGGGTAGGTTGACACCTACCCCTACCTAGCGGTGGGCACAGGTCGGGGCGGGGCGGGTATTGGCCAGGGGTGTCAAAAATTACCGGGAAACCGGAAAACCGGAAACCGGGGTCCTGATTCCGGTTCCGGTTTGAAAAATTCAAAAATCGGGTACCCCGGTTCCAGTACCCGATTTTTATCGGGAATATCGGAACTAGGTTTCCATTATATATATATATTTTACACTTAGGTTTAGGTTTAGGGTATTTTAAAAAATTAAATTTTTACTTCTAAAGCCCAAATAGGCAAAAATATTGACTTTTTAGGATTTTTGGACGTTTTTAGGTTTATTTTTTAATTATTTGGAATAATCACAACAAATCCCCTATAATTTAGACAAAGAAACTAATAGATTTTTTTAAAAAAATGGGCCAACTTATGACAACAAAATGGGCTTATTTTAGGCCCAATACCTAAAATAAGTCCAAAAACCAATTTTTTTAAAAAACCGGTTACCGGACCGGATAAAACCGGAACGGGGACCCCGGCTAACTGGGGTCCCGGTTTCGGTTTTGGCCAAAAACCGGGAAACCAGACTGGGTTGACACCCCTAGTATTAGCATTTTTCTCACCCGCCCCGCACATTGCGGGTTCTGGAAATTTCCACCCGCCACCCGAGGACAATGCACAACATCCGCGCGGAGCGGGTTAGATCTGGGCGGGTTGTGCGGGTTTCTTTCTTCTCCTCCATTTTCGTCTATGTTTCTTTCTTCTCTATTTTATTCTCCTTTGTTTCTTCCTTCTCACAACCCAATAACAGAAGTTACAGAACCCCAAAAAACAAACCTATAAACAATGGAAAAGAAATTTTATTTGTTTGAACAAACACAACCCTACATCAGATCCATTTATGAAAGAGGTCTAGAGAGAGAGAAAAACCTGGATCGTGGTTTGTGGAAGAGGGAGCGGCGCAGCAGCTCGTGGTCTAAGGATGTGGAGCGGCGACGCAGACGAGAGACGAAGAGAGAGCAGACCATAGAGACCAGAGAGAGAGAGCAAGAGAGTCGGAGAGAGGGAGAGAGGCGGTAGAAAATGAAAGAGTTATGAACTTAGGGTTAGGGTTTTTTGCTTTTATACTCATGCGGGTAGGATCGGGGCGGGGCGGGTACCTGCATGAAATAAATTCATATACCTGCAACCCGTCCTGCCCCGCACGGGTTGGGTAAATCCTACCCAAACCCACAAAAATAGACATTAAAACCACGCGGGGCGGGGCAGGTCAGGGAGTTGGGCGGGTTTTTGCCCACCCCTACCCCTACCCCTACCCTTACCCCTATTACTGCCTCTACCTCTAGAAGATGCATAAGTAGCTTGCAAAATCTGCAAAGTTGATGCATAATTTGTAAATTAAATGTAATGAAGTTAGGGCAATGAGCACTAACATATTAATAGTTTGGAACTTACTGTTTCAACATCAGTGGTTGGCTAGGGAGTTGGGGTATGACCATGTAAACTTGGACCACCACCATCTTCTACCTATGATAACAAATTTTTTAAACAGTAACATAGTATAACCAATACAAAAAATAAATAAAAAATAAAAAATTGTATAAACATTACTAGTAGTAGTTCAGCTCATGTTGGCTTGCACTCCTACCTTCTCTCCTGTAATTCATTGTCTCTCTTCTTTCCTATGGCATTGTGTCCAATCCCTTTGCATTTGGAGCATCTCATCCTAACCCCACCCTTCCTCATACGGTATGGATTAACAGGCTCTTTTGGACCTTTTGTCCTTACTTTTCTGGGTTTGCCAGGTTGTATTCTATGTAGCGCCAAGGGGGGGGGGTCCATATGGTCGTAGTTTGTCTTCACCTATTGGTCCTCTCCAGGCGTTGGATAAACAATCTCATCGTAGGCTTTTTTATATATCTCAACAGTATACCAATCATCTACATAATTTTGTGGGTCTGCATTAAAATACCAAATTGCAGACATTGCATGTGCACATGAAATTTCTGTCAAGTCCCACTATCTATAGCCACAAGTTCTACTCAACAAATTCACAACATACTGCTTGTTATTGTGTGTGACTTCATATAA
>NC_081550.1:14325964-14328491 GCF_901000735.1 Corylus avellana
AGATTATTTTGATAATGATGTTATTTTAATATCCATTGTAGCTAAGGATTTTAATTCTTGGGAAATTTATGAGAGTGGTAATTAGAGAATGGTAATTGGTGAAATAATACGATAGTAAATGGTAGGTATAAGGATGGTAGAATAAGAAGGTAGAATAGTATAGGATAGGTAGAATAGTATAGGGTAGATAGAATAGTATAGGGTTGGTAAAATAGTATAGGGTTGGTGAAATAGTAAAATGAGGGTATAATTTTAAATTGAAGATAGAATGAGGGTATAATTGTAAATTGAAGGTAGAATAGTATAGGGTTGGTGAAATAGTATAGGGTTGGTGAAATAGTAAAATGAGGGTATAATTGTAAATTGACGGTAGAATAGTGTGTGATTTTCTCCTATAAATAGAGCTCTTCTCCTTCAGAATTTTCACCACTCATCTCCTCTCCCATCTCTTGCATATATTCTTCCTTCTTCCGCTTTTTACTCGGTCTTTCTTCTTTCTAAGAGTGTTTACTCAGAACAGAGAGAGAAAGGGCGAGACCAAGCGCTACAAGAAAGAAAGAACACAAGAGATAGCGGACTTTAGAAATTAGTTTCAAAAGTTATACTAGTGGTATTAGTCATATTGGAGCAACTAGATTCCTTCATACCACTTCTAGCTTCAGTCTAGAGGTAAGTAAATTCACTACCCCTTCTAAAGTTACTTCATGTCATGCTATTTATTAATTCTTTAGTAAATTGTAAATGATTATTTTATTTACGTATTATGAAGTTATGTTGCATGCATGAAGGATTTCTAAAAGAATTATCTAGAAAGTTTCTATTTATTTAAACACTTTCTAAGTACAACAAGTTTATATTTGAAAAGGTTTCCATTTTGAGAAAAGAAAGTTGAGAAATGATGATGATTATAAGAAAGAAAAAAGATGATAAACCCTCCTACATGTTGCCCTAAGATGCATCAAAAGAAGTACAAAGAAAAGTACAAGAGATGAGATAAATGTTTATGAAATGAGGGCACATGTAGGGAGGAGAGTATTTTTGGCCCCAAGATAAGATAAGATGAGAGTTCGGTACCGATACTCGGATGGAGGCGAAACCACTGAAGGAGGCTATGCCAGAAGGTGGTATTCCATCAACTAGACCGCTGAGTGCACCAAGAAAGAGTTAATTGACGGTCGGGCATGGCTGTGGCCACAGTTCAGTGCCATGGTCACAAGGACCCGCAACCCTCGTACACAGGGGTAATAGTGTACATGGGCCTTATTATGAGAAAATGATACTATATTTTCAACGATAATATGCTATGATGATTTACAGAGATTATTTATAATGATGCATTATGATGATGATTTATAAAGATGATTTACAACGATGATCTATTACTAGATGTAATAGTATGTATATGTTACGGGAGATGCAACCGTACATACAGATATTATTATGGCTAGAATTATATTTATTTGCGAAAATGATTTTCAAAATCGAGAACAAGGAGTAAAACTATTTATGGTTGTGGATTTTACTTGCTGGGCCCCCTTTGGGCTCATTCAGTTTTATTTCTTGTTTTCAGGTAGAAAGGATGCTGGAATAGGAGGCCGGAATGGGGACGGGAATAATTATTACTTTTCAAAGTCTTTTCATATAAGTTATTGTAATAATATGATATTCTGCAACTAAAGTTTAATGTTTTCTAATTTCGCTTGTAATAAAATCTCTTGAATAATGTTTTATACATTTATCGTATCCTTTAAAATCAAGTACTCTGATAGACCTTATAGATCTTTGCAAGAATTTTTGTTGTAAAAGAAGAAAAGTGGCAAACTCGGCCTTAACGGGCTGGGGATGTTACAGAGCCCCAGCATATATGCTGTAGCAATGCCCAGCAATCTGTCCAATTTCATCCAATTTTGCAACTACTCTTGGACAAAGCTTACCAGTCATGGTTTTGATGCCATCCCTCTTTCTTTGATATCTCTTTATCAACTTCTTCCTTATCATTTCCAGCATGGATATGATCGACAAGTCATGCGCCTTCAGAATGTAGGCATTAAAGCTCTCACACAGGTTGTTCACAAATCGATCACACTTGGAGAATGTATTGAACCAAGCCCTAAACCATGAGCTTGGGTCAATTTTTGACAAATAGTTGTATGCATCCTGGCTTATAAGTCTCAATTCCTCCATTTGCTTATGGAATTCAACTTCAGTGTATGCTGTAGCCGCAACCCATAACTTGTCATTCAATGCCACACCACGATGACCTATGTCTCTGTAGTTTACATACAAATGTCTTACACAAAATTGGTGGTCAGACCCAGGAATCACCACAACGAAAGCTGGTTGCAACCCCTACACTCAGTCACAATTGTAACCAAAAAACATCACATATTTTGTTTTGATAATAATAATAATAATAATAATAATAATAATAATAATAATAAACATAATATCTTTCACATACATATCTAAACAAATTCAAGTATGAAGAAAAACAAAAACAAAGAAATAAAATGAACTTAAATTATGG
>NC_081550.1:14328591-14361357 GCF_901000735.1 Corylus avellana
TGTTTAGGCCGTAATAATCTAATTTCAAATGAGTCATCATCCTTACATTTACAACTATACACCCTATACCTACAACCTGGATCCCTGCATACCACAACACATTTAGCAAGTAATTCTTTTTAAACCTTACCTCCTTCCCCTTTCTTAAATTGTTCTCTCTAATAGCTTCTCTAAAGACTTTGATTGGGGGAAATTTCTGCCCAGTACTCAACTGTGGGTTTTCCATTTCAGTTTGTTGAAACTCTGTTCACCTAGTTACACATGTGGTAAGAGATAAAACCTCAATCTCCTCATCGCTTATGGGAGGGGATACAAGAATGTCACTTCATGCCATGTCTGAGTTTGCATCATCATCAACCTCATCACCATAGCATTTACCCCTGCCACTAACTTCTTCAGCTCCCTCTGCATTTGCATTTTGATTATCACCCTCCTCCTCCTCCTCCTCCTCCTCCTCATCTCCATCCTCCTCATCACCCTCCTCCACATAATCATTATCCTCCTCCTCATCCTCAGACTCATTACCCTCCCCATCACCCTCAGCACCACCCTCCTCAACATTGCCCCATTCCATGGATGGTCCCAAAACGTTGTTATCTTCATCAAACAAGTCCGGTTCTAACACCTCGTCCCAATAAGGATCATCTCAATCAATCCTACTATGCCCACCATCTTCACCATCATTATCTTCCTCATATTCCTCATCATTAACTGTAATCTCATCAAGTGAAACAATGTACAACTCAATAACTGGTAACTCTACATGTTTTGCAACAATTTCCAACACATCATGGTCTGATGAAATTAATGTTAGAACATTATGGATACTACTACATGGGTGTAAGTAATACACTAGATCCCATGACTAGTATCCATACTTTCTAACTATACCCTCAATCTCAAAAAAGGACAACTTGTCCTCGTCAAACTTCTCATCATACACATCTACATCACCCCTCTCCACATATGTGCGCATAAACCTCATATTTATCTTACCCCCATAATGTACCTCGAATACAAACTCCTGTATAGTCATCCTAACAATAAAAGAAATAAATAAAATAAACAAATCAATATAATATTAACATGTTTTTTCCTACTGCCAATAAATAAAGATTCAGTATAGCATACAAATGCAACTAAGAAAGTGGATGTGTAACTAACCACCAATCAAACTTAGTAAATATTAGAGTCTTAGTTATTAATAAAGTCTTACTTATTATTATTGCTTAGGATGAGTGTTTGAGGTCTATTTCACATATAAGATCATTAATTAATTAATCTACGTTAAATCAATAAGTTTGACCTCTATTTCAGACACTCAACTTACCACACATATTAACTTAAATAAATTTGACTAAGTTTTCACATGGGACATCATGAATTATTTGTGTTAAAATATGTTGTTTATGTTGTTTTCAGTATAGCATGCACATGCAGCTAATAAGATATATTAAAGGTCAAATGCACATGCACATGCACGAATACAAGAGATGAAACCTAAAGTGGGGGCACATCCAGGGACCACATGTACACAATATGTCATTAATTAGTGGGCCACGTTAGGAATATGACGCCTCAATGCATCCTTTTTGAAATAGATATCAACTTCCCAAAGCATATAACATCCGAAGAGACCACACAAACCATCAACCATAAACCAACAAAACTACATTATTAAATGGGTTGACTGTGTATAAAAATATACATATAACAAATATACCAGATATATAACAGACAAACAAACAACGACCACATGCCTCTCTTCATGGTCGAACCCCAAAATATAAAATGTATGAATAAATAACATCAAATTAAACAAAAAAAAAAAAAGGAAAAAAAAAAAAAAAGAAAGAAAGAAAGAAGAGACCCAGTATGCGTGCACACAAACCAATTGGTAAGAGTGATGTCCAAATTTAAAATGCTCGCAAGCACACGAGTCGTATGCAATATAGCGTGTGCAAGTGCGATGTCGAATCCACAGGGAATTGCGTCGGGAAAATCAGTTTCTATCTATATCAATTCTCTCTTAACCTAATTCCAAATTGTTTGTGTCATGCAAAAAAATATATATAAAAATTAAACTAAAAACTAAAATGTAATCAATTGATAAAACACTAAGGTTTCAGAATTCACCTCACCAAATTAAAGCACACATTCTCATGTTTTGTTCATCCATCCGACAAGCAATTAAATCCTATGCATGTTCTATTATTTTTATAAGATTAACCTATTGAACCATTCGATGAATCCATCCTTATTACAAATCACAACGAATATTCAATTGAGACCAAAACATCCAATGTATCCATTTGAATAAAGAAAAATAATGAATATCCAATTTCAATCAAAAGATTCGATGCATCCGTTGGATGAAACACAACGAATATCCAACGTTTTCACAATTTATAAACAACAATCAATCACAATTTTCTCACATAATTGAATTGAAATGAACATACACTACATTAAAGGTTGAAATTGTACGAACCACACGAGAAATATAAAACAAATCAATGGTGAGGCTTCATCTTCAACCTTAGTTGAAGAATTAGCCTCTCATGACAAAAAGAATCATAGAGAAACTAATTAATTTCATTAAAATCAAATACTTACAAAAGAATTCGAGTTCAAAGTGACAAAATGCCCAGAAAACACGAAATGACAAAGAACGGCACCCCTGACGCGCCTCCGTACGTTTTCCCTAGAAAACTATGATATTTATAAGCTAATTTAGGGTTTCAGCGTTTTCCAGGTTAGACTAGCGCCCTCGAGCACACACTAGTTGCGCTCAATCGCACTCGTGCATCAGGTCTCCTGCGGCGCAGCGCTTGGGTGCTGCTGGCTTGATGTTAGGCACGAGTGTGCTCGATCGAATGGCCAATGCGCTCGAGCGCACTTCCAAAAATACTCTTTTCTCAAATTCCTTGCATCTTTCACATTAAGACTATAGTTTTTCCTTAGCAACTTGCAAAATACTAAAACACCAAAATTAACACAAAACATCAGACAATAATAAAGCTAAAAGCTTAACAAATATAAATTAAGGGGCCCAAATATGCAATATTTGACACTCAACAAATACCTCCAAACTTACATTTTGCTAGTCCCTTAGCAAAACAAAATAAAAAACAAAATCAAAGCATGAAACATAAGTCCCCTGTAGTGGGAGAGACGATTACATTTAGTATATGGAAGAAGCCTTTTAAACCCCTAGGCATCCCTAGAGGACGAGTGAAGTCTCGTGAGGGTTTAACAGCAATGATACCCATAAACATTTTCAGGGCTATGTTATCGACAAACATGAACTTCCACACAAACACATGGTTTTTACAACATAAGAGGTTTAAAAAACTGAATACCCCAATCACATCATCAGAACATCCAAAATCACTTCACTCATATATGGAAATTCGAGACAACACATGCTCCAATTAGTGTAAAGTGATGTTAACATACAATCATGAGACTTCAATTCTTCTCAAAGTTGTGTGTACCTCAAAATTCATAGGAATTCTCTTAGATGAAAATAACCAAGGCTTAATTTAAAATGTGTTTTTTTTTTTTTTTTTTTTTTTTGTAGGCTGTGCAATGTTCAGCTCCCTTAAGCTTTCTAATTGACCCATGTAACGAGTGTTGGGCTAGTGACTCCCAAACCAGATGATTTTAGGGCACTAGATGTGGAAACATCTCTAAGGGCTTAATTACTCAGGTCAAAAAGGATATGAAGACAAACTAGT
Source organism: Corylus avellana (assembly GCF_901000735.1). NCBI lineage: Eukaryota > Viridiplantae > Streptophyta > Magnoliopsida > Fagales > Betulaceae > Corylus > Corylus avellana. The sequence goes on from NC_081550.1 coordinate 14,332,332, forward strand.
CATACAGTCAACCAAATTGAATTTTACATTTTTTTACGCGAACGCTCAATGCTTAGTGAGGCAATAAGTCTGGTTAGTCAATGAGAAACTCAAACTGATTTTTTTTTAAATTTTATTTAATTTTATCTATTTTCAAGCCAAGGTTTCATCCACAATTCATCCTACAAATCTCAAAATACACAATATCCAATTCAAATCTCATACGTCATAAATCCTCTGCTAATGTACTCGTGATAATCAACTCAAACATGTGAAGTCTCTCAAAGTCAAAAATGAGACAAATGATGATGATGTATTCAAGATGTTAAACAAACCAATGACATACAAACCGTAGTTACAGTGTAACTCATACTTAATCAACAACATAGCACAATTTTTTATTTTTTATTTTTTATTTTTATTTATTTTTTATTTTTACAAATAAAAACAAACAAAAGACAAAGTGTCTTTCCATACCTCCAAACTTAAATTACACATTGCCCTCAATATGTAGTAAAGAAATATATTACCAGAAGTACGAAACATCAAGGTGTGAAAAAGGTCAGGGCGTCCCCCAAACATGAACACTAAAACACTTGTCGACAAAACTGACAGCAATATTTTCTCATAGAAACAAACATCAAAAGGTTAATTGCTGTCAGAAACAAAAAATAAAATGACAAGAAAAAAAGTACTAAAAAATGAAGTGCAAAAAATAAAAAAGAAAAAAAAACTGCACTTTCCCCAATCATTTGGGTGTCCCACCAATTCCTTCCACCTTTCCTTCTTTAGAATTTGATATCCCTCTGGAAGGATGTTTCGCCATCTTATGTAGCCAATTTGCTTGCTTCGAAGGATCTTCTTAGGAACATTGTTCCTAGATTTGTGATCTTGTGTGTATCGATCCTTGAGAAGTTTAGCCAGAGATGGCTCTTTGAGACATTGAAGAATTAAAGCTTGGGGTTCATGAAGTGTCTCAAGAGGGATTGTGATGAAGGAATGAGTTTCAGTACTCACTTCCTTGTAATTGGACCAACTTGGAGTTGACGAGGGTTTACTTTTCTCTAGGTGCTCATCTTGCTCCTCTTTTCCTTCCCCATTCTTAGTTCGCATCTCAAGAGTGGAATCCAATAAGGCCTTAGCTTGCTCATGTATCATATCAAGGTCTAGATCAAATTCAAATTGAGCAAAGCACTCTTCTAGACGATCCTCCAAACTTGGCTCATTAGAAGTCTCAGCTTGCTCATGTATCATATCAAGGTTAAGATCAAATTCAAATTGAGCAAAGCACTCTTCTAGACAATCCTCCAGACTTGGCTCATTAGAAGTCTCAGCTTGCTCAAGGAACTTGTCAAGGTCTAGGTCGCATCCAAATTGAGCAAAAACCTCTCCCAAAGGATCCTCTAGACTTGGCGTATTAGTAGTCACCTCAACACTTTCTTCACTCCCACGTGTGGTGGTGGCTTGGACATGCTCATGATAAGAACTGCAATCTTCATCCTCATCAATCAAGTAGTGTCCTTTAGCCATCAGCTGACCTTGAAACTCTTCTTCCTCTATCCTTTTGATTTCATCAACAAGATGACCAAGCTGTCCTTCCAACCATGCAATTGCTTCAGTATTTGCCATAGTGGCATCTTTGATTTCTTGCTGGGACTGGCCAGTTATTTGCATGAATGTTTTGAGTGTGTCCTCCAACGAAGAAGAAAATCGGTGCAATACATCAAGTTGGTTGTTGAACTGTGGATATTCAGGATAGTGCAGTTCATCAACTTGGGGAGCATACTTTCCCATAGCATGAGCTTGCCACGAGAAATCAGAATGGTTACTCCAGTTCGCGGTATAAAAATTAGAATTTGATTCAAACCCCGGGTTGGAGAAATTGGTGTTCATCTGCTCATATAAAAATTTGGAAAATTGACCCTAGGATGGACAATTACCAAAACTGTGATAAGGATTGGAGCAGTATGAACATGGTCCATATGAATGAAAATTTTGAGAGTAGTTAGCAGGAGTTGGTGTCCTACAACTAGGAGAAGCATTAAAATTACCAAACTGAAAATTCATGCTTCACCCTCACTCTTTAGCATGCAAATATCTCACATAAAACATTAACCAAAATATTTTTTTTGTTTTTGTTTTTTTTAAGACAATCAAATAAACAAAAAATGCCAAAAATTAAAAACAAAAACTCAAAAACTCACAAAATGGATCAAACATAGGTTTGGCAAAATTTTAGGTATTGGTCTATTTTGGTGAAGTCTGCGGAGGTGTGTTCAAGCCCAGGTTGGGTGGGATCAAGCGCAGGCGCTATGATCCGCCTGATGTTGCTGGCTTGCTGCAATGCGCTCGAGCTGACATGGGACCTAGTCGTGCGTAGGTGCGCGCAAAGGAACTTGGAGTTGCCTTATTGCGCAAGTGCGCTCGAGTGTGATACACTTGCGCTCGATCGTATTCGAGTCAGTGTGTGGACAAAGAATGCGGCAGAAACTGCAAATCAAGCCAAAAACAACAAACAAAACAAACGAAATTTTTTTTTATTTTTTATTTTTTATTAGCACAGGAATAAAAGAAACAAATTGCAAAATAAAATCCTAATTATAATTAGAAGAAAGATAAAACTAATTTAGACCTAAATTGTTTTAAAAAATAAATCAATTCCCCGGCAACGGCACCAAAAACTTAATGTGCAAATTTAAAATACTTGCAAGTGCACGAGTCATGTTCAATATAGTGTGTGCAAGTGCGAGGTCAAATCCACAGGGAATTGGGTCGTGAAAATCAATTTCTATCTAAATCAATTCTATCTTAACCTAGTTTCAAATTGTTTGTGTGGCGCAAAAAAAATATAAAATAAACTAAAAGCTAAAATGTAATAAATTGATAAAAGACTAAGGTTTCAAAATTTACCTCTTCAAATCAAAGCACACATTCTCATGTTTTATTTATACATCCGACAAGCAATTAAATCCTATGCATGTTCTATTGTTTTTATAAGATTAACCTATTAAAACATTCGATGAATCCATCCTTATTACAAATCACAACGAATATCCAATTGAGACCAAAACATCTAATGTATCCGTTTGAATAACGAAAAACAATGGATATTGAATTTCAATCAAAAGATTCGATGTATCAGTTGGATGAAACACAACGAATATCCAATGTTTTCATAATTTATAAACAATAATTAATCACAATTTTCTTACATAATTGAATTGAAATGAACATACACTACATTAAAGGTCGGAATTGTACAAACCACATGAGAAATATAAAACAAATCAATGGTGAGGCTTCATCTTCAACCTTAGTTGAAGAATTAGCCTTTCATGACAAAAAGAATCATAAAGAAACTAATTAACTTCATTAAAATCAAATACTTACAAAAGAATTCGAGTTCAAAGTGACAAAATACCCAGAAAACACGAAAGCGACAAAGAATGGCACCCCTAGCGTGCCTTCGCACGTTTTCCCTAGAAAACTATGATATTTATAAACTAATTTAGGGTTTCAACATTTTCCAGGTCAACCGAGTGCGCTCGAGCACACACTAGGTGCGCTCAATCGCACTCGTGCATTAGGTCTCCTGCGGCGCAATGCTTGGGCGCTGCTGGCTTGATATTGGGCACCAGTGCTCTCGATTGCATGGCTAGTGCGCTTGAGGGCACTTCTAAAACTGATCTTTTCTCAAATTCCTAGCATCTTTCACATTAAGACCCCAGTTTTTCCTTGGCAACCTATAAAATACTAAAACACCAAAACTAACACAAAACATCAGACAATAATAAAGCTAAAGGCATAACAAATATAAATTAAGAGACCCAAATATGCAATATTTGGCACTCAACAAAGAGCTTTTCCATAATCAAATTTTATTAAAAGAAAATTTAAAAATGACTGGGTTGACTAACGAAGTGGCCACTTTGACACATGTTGGTACTTTGTTGGGCTACTGTAGTACCTTTTGAGCATTGTGGGGCCAACTCGCAAACGGCTGTCAGTTTGGGGGGCCTTTTTATATTTTTTTCCTATAATTTATTTATCAAGTTTTAAATTTTACAACTTATTAACAGTTATAGAGAATACAAGTCAACCAAATAAATTCAATGAAGTTGATTTAGGTGATGATTCACTTACTGCCAACCTTACCCCTTTATTTGGTGGGGCTAGTAGCACTGAAAGTACATCAGATGAACTTGTTAACCTGGTTTCTCCTGCTGTTGTTGAATCTAAGGATGGGGCAGGGACTAGGCTGGGGATGGGAGTGGCTTGAGTGGGATAGCTACCTTTCAAAAGAAGGAATGGCAAAAGACTTCCAAAGTCTGAAATGACTTTGTTTCAATTAGTATAAACGGAGTGAAAAAATCCTAGTGTAATTGGTGTAAGAGGCTGTTTTCTGTAAGCAAATCAAATACTACCTCCACACTTTGTAGGCATTTGATTTCGTGTCTGAAATGACAGTGATGGTTTAGGGACCTCGACAAACTTTACTTTTAATGAGAGGAAGTTTAGAGAACATGGTGCTTATATGGTACTTCTCCATGAATATCCTTTTAATATGATTGAGCATGAACTTTTTAACAAGTTCATGAGGGCATGCACACCCCACTAGAAAAAAATTAGAAATTCCACTGTAAAAAATGATTGCATTGCCACTTATAACACTGAAAAAAGGAAGCTAAATACACTTCTAAGTGGGGTTGAGAATGTAGTGACCCAAAAAATTCATTAGGCTTAAGCTAGCTTTAGTTAAGGGGTTAATTGGACTTTCGGTCACTAGGAACACCTAGAAGGGCATTTTGGGAATTTTAAACTTTCTGACCGAACATTCATAAGGAGGATCACATGAATGTATGCCTGCAAACAGTACACGAACATACGTGTGGGGACCGGCCGAACATTTGTTCACTTATGGTTGACTACTAGATAATGCCTGAATCTACGATTTTAAACCGCTAGGTAAATAGTATGCGAATGTTCGCCCCTATAGTACAGAACATTCTCTACTTTTCAGAACAGCCCCCATAACTTTTTCCACCTAGAAATACCCTACTCCTCCCAACCCCTAAACCCCATTTTCGACCTTGTGCCCTCTAGAGACCCTGTATGAGTGTTTTTGGTGAGTTTTAGTATTTTCTTGGAGAAGGAGGACAAGTTCTTGGAGGTTTTGCTTGAAGAAGATAACTTTCTATGCTTAAGTTTCACGTTATAGTCGTTATATTGCTTTTCTAGATTAGCTTAGTTGTTGGTTTGGACTTCTAGCTAGGTTGCGTCTTAAACCTTGACTTCAGCTCGGTTTAGCATTTTATTCTTGTTGAACGCATTTTCTTATGCATGGAAATATTGTTTTGGGATAAGAGGTCCTAGAAATCCTTTTGATAGCCTTAGGACCAGTTTTGGAGGTTTAGTAGAACGTGTGGACCAAATGAGGTTCCACCTTAACCTTTTGGTCGAACGTTCGGCCAGGGGACCAAACGCCCGTCCAAAAGCGACCAAGGGAACGCCACTTGGGCCAGTTGTTCCATAGCTCATGTTTTCACGTCTTAGGTTCGTTCCAGTTTGGACTTAGGACTAATGTCAGGTTTTTCACAGATTTGAAGAACCCGGTCATTTGGAGGAGTACTCGGAGAGTTTATTTGACCCAAGTGAGTTTTAACTCATATAATGCTCGCCATTTATTTTTCTGCATTGCACTACTATTTTGCGTACTAAAACATGCATATTTACAACTCTCACGATATACACCTTGTTGGACCATGAACTCCATCGTTTGTAAAAATGTGCTACTTAATAAGATAAAAAAATTGAGATTTGTAAAAGCATGCATGTAATTTACGGACAAACATAATTGCATTCTATGACATGGTACACCGGTACATGCGGGATAACGGTCACGAGCTTATAATACATGTTAACTTTATGGTCAAATGTGTGTTGTTGTATGGGCCTTGGATCCAATGGGTAAGTAGCCATTTACCCACTTTACCATTGTCTGGTGCAATGGTAAAGTCTTGAAAGTCACCACTTCATGTTAAAAAATAAAATGCTGAATTTTAAGATTTTATCAAGCCACCCCCTCCTATGTAAAATGCTGAATTCTAATTTTTTTTTTCTTCACTTTTTATCAAGCCACCCCTCCTATGTTTTTGGGTTCTTATATTGCTGATTTTGGTTCTTAGATTGCTGATTTTGGTATTCTGATTTTGGGTTCTTAGATTGCTGATTTTGTTGGGATATATGGTTGTTGATTTTGATTTTGGTATTCTGATTTTATAAATGGGTTCTTAGATTGATTTGTTTGGAGCTGTATTAGTTAAGTTGCAATTTATATTGCTTGTTAGTTTTAGTTAGCCACCTATTAGTATAGTTATGGACTGAAGTTTGATATGAATTTTTTGTTTGAAGTTTAACTTGCAACATGGTGGATGCTGACATTAGTGAGTTGCAACTTGTTGATGAAAATACAGTTGAGGAGTATGAGAATGAGGATGAGTTCCAAATTAGCCTAGGTGCTAATATAGATGACGAAACTTGTAGTGTTGAGGTTCCTGATACTGCTACATCAAGATTGGTTAGAGTTTCAAGTGCAGAAGAAGGTAGTTCAAAGAATTCACATAAGAGAAAGGAGAGGCAGAAGACCTCTTTTGTTTGGAATCATTTTGTTGAAGTAGATGAAGGTGGTGTGAAAAAAAATCAATGCAAATGGTGTAAGACTAAATTCAAAAAAACAAAATCTAGTACTACATCTACATTGTTAAGGCATTTGAAAAATTGTTTGAGTTTCATATGATCTAAGAAGCAAAAGACTTTGTCGGTTGATACTAGTGATAATGTTGTAAATTTTCATTTTGATGAGACTAGGGTGAGAGAACTTGTTTCTCACATGATCTTTTATCATGAGTACCCTTTTATGATAATGGAGCATGTGTTATATAACAAGGTTATGAAAGCTTGCACACCACATTGGAGAAAGATTTCTCGTATTACTGCTAAGGCTTTGTGTTTTGCCACTTATGAAAAGGAGAAAAAAAAAAAGAAGTCTTTTTTTAGTAAGGTTAACAAAGTTAACATCACAATTGACATGTGGACTTCATGTTAAAACTCTTCTTACATGGTTTTAACATGTCATTTTATAGATACATGGGTTTTAAATAGGTGTGTGTTGAACTTTTGTAGTCTTCCCCCTCCACACACTGGACATGCAATTGCTGAGACACTGCTTAAATGTTTTAGAGATTGGGGTATTTAGAATAAAATTTGTTCAATCACTGTAGACAATGCAAGTGCTACTGATTTAGCAATGAGGCAGTTACGAGATGTTTTTAACAAAAGGAAATTGTTGTTGGAGAGAAGTTGTTTCATGTTAGATGTTGTGCACATGTAACTAATTTGTTGGTTAAAGATGGGCTGACCGAAATTAAGCCAATTGTTGATTGTGTTAGGGATGGTGTTAAATACATAGTTGCATCTGAATCGAGGTTACTGAAATTTGCTGAGCATGCAACGAATTTGCAATTTTCTAAGAAAAAACTGTTTTTGGATGTGCCTACCTGTTGGATTAGTACTTATACGATGTTGGCAACAACACTTGAGTTTAGGGAGGTTTTCCCTATGTATAGTTATAATGATAATATATTTACTTGGGTGCCCTCACATGAGGATTGGGTTAAAGTTGAATATGTGTGCGAACTCTTGGAGGTATTCAACCGGGTAACCAGGATTGTATCTGGGAGTGACTATCCGATAGTTAACTTATTCCTTCCTGAATTTTGGCAGATGAAGGATGTCCTAAACAAGAAATCTAATTATGAAAATGAATACATTAGATCCCTGGCACAAAAAATGAAAATTAAGTTTGATAAATATTGGGGTGAGTGCAATTTGTTGATGTCAGTTGCTGCAATTCTGGACCCAAGGTGTAAGATGATGTTGATCAAATTTTGCTTTCCAATAATCACAAAGAGAGTGAAGTTGCTGCAAATATTAAGCTTGTTGAAAAAAGTATGAAAGAAATTTATGATGTGTATGTCAATGAGCACAATTCAAACCTTGTGGAACAACATCTTCATAAAAGCTCTTCACATGGTGCTTCAAGTAGTAATGCAATTTGTGAAAAGGGTGAAGGTGGTAGGGATTTGTTTGAGTCATTCCGTAGAACTATTGATTCGGTGCAGCAACCTATTAAATCAGACTTGGACATATACTTGGAAGAGAGTGTATTCATACCTGAGAAGGGTTTGGAATTTAATGCATTGGAATGGTGGAAAACCAATACCTTGAAGTACTGTATTTTGTCTAAAGTGGCCAAAGATATCTTGTCAATCCATATTACTACTGTGACTTCAGAGTCTACTTTTAGTGCTGGGGGAAGGGTTATCGATCCCCATAGAGCTTCACTAGCACCTGAGACAGTGGAAAAATTACTATGTGGGGCTGATTGGGTGAGAGCAATGTATGGGTTAAAAAAGGGTGATTCAGTAAGTTTCAATTTTTCCTAAATTATTTTTATTATTTTCAGTTTCTTAATATCTTGTACTTGAACTAATTACTTTCCATTTGTTATGTTAGGTGGAGGATATGGATGATTGTGAGGTGGGGATTGATTTGCCAGAGGGAAAATAATTGTTATTGTTCAATGTTGCATTTTAGTTGATTTTGTTAGTTGATTATGTATGGAATTGTGAGGTAGAGATTAATATGTTATGTTTGTTTAATGTTCTTTAACATTTTAGTTGATTCTGTGTGGATGATTGTAATGTTGGGATTAATCTGTTATATTTGTTTAATGTTCTTTAGCATTTTAGTTGATTCTGTTAGTTTTAATTGTAAGGTTGAAATTAATCTGTTATGTTTGTTCAATGTTCTTTAGTATTTTAACTGATTTTGTATGGATGATTTTAAGGTGGAAATTAATCTGCTAGATTGATGTGGTATTTTTGTGTCCAAAAATATCAATAATAAAAATAACCACTCGCAATAGTACGAATCCTGTAGGATAGGGCTATATTGAGGGTGTCGAACCTCAAGGACTGCAAGGGTTTTATTATCAAATTTGAAAGATTAAAATTAACTTAATTAAAAAGAGATTTGATTTGATTTTCTTTAAAACTAAAGTGCATGAAAATAAAAGAGATTTAAAATAAGAGAGAGTGTAGGGTATTGACTTCACCTTTATCCGCACAACAATGGTTAATCATAATTAATCCCAGAAATTCATTCTATGCATGTTATAAATAAACAAGAAATTACCTTATTAAAGAATAAGCATAATTTATCTTTGGTTGTCACGGATCGTCCACCTAACCACTAAGATGCGGTACGACCCGTCTTCCCTAGGTATAAATTATCAAATTCTTTAACAGGATACACACAATCAATGAATAAGTGTAACCCATCTTCGGTTGGCACGGACTGTCTACCTAAATTACACTAAACTAGGGTGTAGTACAATCCGTCTTCCCTAGGCATGGCCTATCAAATCCTATTGATCATATGTCAATTAAACCCATTGTATAACCATCATTCTCATAATCACAGAAAACAAGAATGATTTGAGATCAATAAAAGTAAAATACTTTTTAAGACAAGAAAATAATTCACAAATATTGATTTTGGCATTTAAGAACAATTGCATTTAATAATTAAGAACAAAATCAAAATGTAGCAATTCTCATAGTTATACAATCAACATGCATAAATTGAAAATCTAGAAATTAAATACAATCAAACCGTTGTACTTGGATAGGGTTACATCAACACCCCACGAAGGGGTTTAGCCGCTCATGATCTTCTAAGCTCCAAAGACAATTTTACTGAATTTTGCTCTAGAAAGTAGTGTGTCTTTTTTTATCAATGCTTAGAGGCCTATTTATAGGGCTTAGGAGAGTCCTAGAAGCCCTAGCAATCCTAAAAATTTCGGAGATTTAAGTCCAAGTCCAATTAGGATAAAGAAAACTTAAGTCCAAAACGGAATAGGATTCGCCCAGAATTGCGTTCCTATCTTGCGGGGCGATTTTGGCAATGCGGTGCTCCGAATTAGAAAAATTCTATTTCACAATGATTTGTAAAAATTTGAGTTAGCTTTCGAGTACCACTTGAATCATCTCAATCTGATATTTGAGCTGAAAGTTATAGCCAAAATACCGAGACGTATGCAGAATCCAAAATTGAATCCAATCCGATTTTAACTCCAATTTGAGAAATTCCGAATTAATCCCTTCCTTTATTTGATTAAACTTAACCACCACATATAAGTCCTCTGTTATGATTGGCTACGCTTAATCATCTCAAAGTGTGCTTTTAAGCCCAAAATCAATGGAATTAATTGCATCTTTATTTATAACCTGAAAACACAAAAACAAAACAAAATCAAACAAATAACAACGCTAAGGAATTAACATTTGCAAATTAAGGGGCTTGAATGTGCAACATTCGGCGCTTATCAATGAACATAATTATGTTTGTTCAATGTTCTTTAGCATTTTAATTGATTTTGTATTTCTGTTAGTTGATTATGTACAATATGATTGATTGTGAGGTGGAGATTAATCTGCCAAAGCTAGAGGAAACATAATTGTATGGTTTAGCAAAGTAGTGTCAATTTATTTGTTTGATTTATTTATTTATTTATGTTAAGATTTTGAATTTAAAGAAAAAACTCTAATATACTTAAATTACAACAAAAAAAAAAAAAAAAAGTCGAGCTCGAGCTCAAACAGGGTTCCAACCCTATCGAGCCAAGCTCGAGCAGCGAAGTCAGGCTCGACTCGAGCTCGAGCTCGAGCTTGAGCCTGAGCCAAAAATAAACGAGCTGAGCCCGGACAGCCCAAGCTCGGCTCGTTTACACCCCTAAGTATGCATAACTCAAATGTGAGATTCAACTAACTTTCTCTCTAGAAATAAATACTTTTATGTCAATATGCTTGTAGTGCAAGGAGCTCCTGGTATTCAGAGAGAAAGAAAATCGCTGCAGATATAACTCAAAATATCTCTAACGGCATCACAATGACATCTAGATTACCCAGCCCTGAGATAAAATTCTGCAGTTATGTATCCTGACACGTAGCCTCACAATAAGCTACACATTATGCATGTCTCAACAGTTGAGGAAGCTATAAGTATTTGTATGACACTTTTCCACGTAATAGTTCTTCCCACCATCACAAATACACTAACTGGACAACCAAAATAATCGGCATCACAATATCCAACTACATCAAGAATGTGGATTACCGTTACATTGGCACAAAATCCCTAGCACCCCCGCAAGTACCTTAGTACTTCTTTGCAGCTTTCAAGTGACTCAAGTATTTACCAAGTACACCAACAATATAATCATATAATTTTATGTACATACTTAAGTGCACATCAAGCTACACACAGTTAACGCAAATATGATTGCTTGGGGTTATTGAGACTTAGAAGTTATCACATTTTCACAATATGTGTCTTTCCAGGAGAGACATGTCAGGATCACCAAGGATTGAGGATGTCACAATAAATTTATGATGCATGTGAAAATAGAAATATACACTCATAAATATCCTCATTCATCAAATAATAAGATTTTTTTCTTACACACATGCTAGAGTTCGCAACACACATTGCACTCTTACACATTATTTTTCATCTCAAATTCATGATGGAGTCTCTAACACATAATGAACTCTAAAGCACTATTTTTTATCTCATATTCATGCTAGAGTCATAATTGACTCTTACGTATTATTTTTATCTCAACTCCATGCCAGAGTCCATAATACACAATAGACTCTTACGCACTATTTTTTGTCAAAATTCTATGCTAGAGTCCGCAATACAAAATGAACTTCTACGCATGATAAATCAAAATAATTAAATATAAAGACTTAAAATGACCCGCTATCGAAAGGATAGGACTAAGTAACCAAGTGCAAATTATTTAACCATTTTTTTCATTGTCCCAAGCATCCTACCAAATAATAATTTACTGAAAGGGCAAAGTAATTATCCGTATGGACCTTGGTATAACAGTTCACAAAATAATAATCCAGCATTTATTTATTTATTTATTTTGAATAATATCCAATAAAATCTAATAATTTATCATGGCTAGTCTCACGATAGGTGAGTACGCAACTACTCAAAATCATTTATTTTGATGTACAACATCATCTATGTTGAACAACAACAAAAAAAATCCAATAATTTATCATAATTAGTCTCACGATAGGCGAGTACATAAACACTCAAAATTATTGGTTTGGTCTACAACAATAATATCCACATTAAACTGAAGGTTCATTTATCTCAAAATAAATATCATAATAAATGCACGTATTTCAACTTCAATTGGAAGATAACAGAAAATCATAAATATTACTTCTAATCATAATCAAAATGAACATTAATCATAAATTGTATATCTCATTAAAATAATAATAATAATAAATAAATAATAATAAATAAATAAATAAATAAATAAAAAACTTCTCTTAGGTAAAAGTGAAAATGAAATCCATTTATTTATCTCACTTAGTCCAGATATTTTGAAATAACTCATTAAAATGATTACCAAGTGCACATTTACAATGATAAAGACACAACATGTTGAATCATTATAAAATATTCGGGACAAAAATTGATTTTGTTCATTTAAATAAGAATTTTATATTCGCAAATAATCTCTAGATTTACTCCAAGATGTCTTTCAAACAAGCTAGAGGTTTAACTAATGGACACAAAGTAATATTCAATCAAAATAACATAAAACCATAGCAACCACCAAAATTACACCACATGCACAGCATCACTGAATTACAATAATGGCAATGATGTATCATGTATTAAACATGCTGATGCTCTCAAAGTTTGCAAAACCCTTTATTAAATTAACGATAAAATCCAACAATTTATTGCAGTTAGTCCCACGATAGGTGAGAGCATAACTGGTCAAAATCATCAATTTTATTCGTAACATAATTATTCGTTCACAAAAAACCATTTATTGAATTTACAATAAAATCCAACAATTTATCACAGTTTGTCCCACGATAGGCGAGAACATAACCGGTCAAAATCATTGATTTTATACACAACACAATTATTCATATTATACAAAATTCCTTAATCTCAATAGGAATGTATATAAATTTCACAAGCAATAATACATGCACCCTTTATTTATTTATTATAGCACATGCCTTAAAATTAGTATTTGTTCATAACCAAATATTTCAGAATTACAAATCTAATGAACAATGTATACAAAATAAGCTGATATTAACATTTGCTTTCTTCAATATAATACTTACCCCTTTCTTTTCATTTCTCAATATGGGACATAACACTCACACGTGCATTTACAACAAATCTCTCATTCACATGTGAGGTTCTTTTACATTGACTCAACTCTCTCTTCTATGTGAGTCATTTTACAAATCATAGAATGTCACGTATACAAGAGTTATACCAATAGCATTTTATCAAATTATGGGCAGGAACCAAAGTTTTATGAGAAAATATATAACTTACTTCTCTCATAAGATGACATATCTCCAAGAAATAATACTTAAAATATCTTGGGTCAAAAACGCGTGTTGTCCATGACAAAGGAAATAAAAAATTTTGGATTCTATGTTCCACATTTAACACGCATGGAGGAAATTGTCAATCTGTGCACCATAAATCTTACATCTTTATGTTGAACATAAATATACTGTTTAACGCATTAATAATTTTTGCTCGACAAAAAATATTCCAATCAAAATAAACATCACATATGATTGAAATAAATATCAATGGAGTAGTCAAAGCTCTCATTTTTAGGGACAAAAAATATATATTTATACTCAAAACCATATGTATACATAAAAAAACAAAACAATGTGTATACTCACAAAAATAAAACACATTATTGAAATAAATATTACACAAAAAACTTATCAATCTCAAATCTCAAAATAAATACCGCAATTGAGACCAATCTCCTTTTCACCAAAATCTTCATATCCAATAAAATCAAGTTTATAAAAATATAAACAACTCATAGTTGGACATAAAAAGACATGAATCTAGGATAAGTTCACACAAATTTAATCTTTAACTGCTTTGTTTTATAAATATGTAAATTAATGTCAAAGCAAAAGTCTCATCACTCCATCAAATATGCACACAATGTTGAAGTTCACACATAGCTCTATCACATGTCCATCTTTAACCTTTCTCTTTCTTATTTTTTTTTTTTTTTAATAATAAAAATTAAGTCCTTATGCTTCGACTTCCACTTTTGCAATCATAAACTAAAACATAAAGATGGCTACTTTGAACAAGCCGGTACAAAACCTAAATCCACAATTCAAGAAAAGCTATAGCTAAAACTGCCAAATAAACCATAAATGTATGGCAGATGCCAATATAGGGTTGAGAAGAATACAGAAGTATGGAGCAATTTACTACATGACACTAAATTCGGTCAGTCTTTATGAATTGATTGATGCACCCATTCTGCTCAGACCTATTCCATAACAGAATAATGGTCTGAGAATTATATAGGACCCCAAAAAATAGTCTAGGTAATAGAAAAAGCTTATTTCTTCTATTTTTATTTTTTTTTAGAAGTTTACGACAATCCATTATCAATTTGGACCTAGATTCAACAAATCCATTATCACCAGTAATCTCATACCACCCAAAACGCAAACAATCTACGATTCATAATCGAAAACAAAACCTACCCAAAAAAAAAAAAAGGGCGGCAGATTAAATGACTTTACGAGTATTTGGCACCAAAAATCAAGATTTTTCAAACGGTACACTTATATTACCCATAGCAGTAGTGGCGGCAAGAAATTCAAATCCACTACCGCCTCCACTCGAAATCAAATCTTGTTTGTTCACGATATTTTTCAGAAAAAAAAAAAAAAAAAAAAAAAAAAAAAAAAAAGGCTCTGATACCAATTGTTAGAATAAATCAATAATAAATATGATCTTTCTTCATAGCATATATAAATAAATCTAACAATGTTATACCTTCAATATTCTCATAACAAGCTTTCAATATCTAACTCCATCAATCTCCTGCCCAAACATATACTATAGAAGAAGACTGTGTTTTGTATGTGGAGAGAGACTATTACTCTCAACCCTAATTTTCACCTAATAACCTAATGAAGCTTAATGGGTAAACTTTACTTATATATAGGGGGTGAGAGTAAATGGCTTCCTCATGTGTCCACAAAATTGTCCCATCCCATTATGGGCATAAAACAAAACAAATGATTATCTTAGTCCACCCAAAAGGAATAAATACAACAAAAGACAACAAAACTCCTCATCTGTAAACATTTGAATTCAAATATTAATGGATCACACAGTTGTAGATAAAGTTATCTTTGTAGATAAACTTATCTCATAGATTAGTAGTAAGTTTAAATGTATTCTTATCTTGTAGATAAATGTACAGTTCAAATAAGTAATTCAGTTAGGTTGATTACTATAAACAGACATAGCCTCACTCAGTTGAGTAAGGCACAACAATCATTTTATATTCTATCATAGCCCCAAAACGGGCCTTTAAGAAATCATCAGGACTTCCAGATATCTCACTGGAAGTTTCCCCTCTTTCCTTCTAAGACAATCAAACAACCTCTCCTTCCCACTCCCTGAAATGCCAGCAAAGAAACAAGTGTTTTTGTAAGGATTAACAAACAAACTTGAGAGAGCTGGAAATTCCATCGGAACCCGATTAACTTTCTCCATAGAGGGGAAGAGAGAAGCCTCAGAAAAGATAAGAACATCATCTGCAAAGCAGAGATGAGAAAGCTTAATACCTTGACATTTTCGTGTCAAAGTGAAATTCAGACCCCAAGGCCGCTTCCTCCATAAGCTTTGAGAAAATTCACTCTGGATCCCAAAACTCCATAGGGAGATGGAGAATTTTGATCCAGATAGGAATAGACGATGGGGAAAGCTTCTTCAGTTGCATCCACATCTTACACGTGTACATTCATCTTCAAAACGACAAAATAGAGAGACCATTATCAAGGGAGAGAACCTCAATCTCACCATATTGGCTCCACATTGATCAACCAACTTCTTCACCAAGAAGAAAGGAAGTGGCTTGTCCAGGAATCAACCCACCAAGCTAGGGCTCCAGCAAGCAATACCCTTTTTCACAACTTCCACCCAAGGATTCACAACAACCCTTCCATTAGACTTAGTTGGCGCGTCAAATTAGAGCTTCCCCTAAACTTTTTTCCTTGTTGAACAAGCTTCTCCAATCTTGAACACCTTTACGTGGGCAACGTTACCTTAATATATTTTCATTTCAAAACTTCAAACGTAACCTTAAAACACAAAAACAACCACATAGAATCTCCCAAAACATCAACAACCATCATTTAATCAAAATCTTATCAGTAATAACTCAACAACTCTACTACTAAATGGAAAAATCGGATAAACACTTGCCTCTTAGAGTTTTCTTCAAGTTCTCCTCAAGCTTCTCTCAACTTTTCTTAGCCCACTCCCTCCCTCTCTCTCTCTCTCTCTCTCTCGTTTTAAACTGTGCCTTTGCCAAGTAAATTAGAATCCTCTCAAGTTCAAGTTAAGTTTCAGGAGTATTTTTGTGTTTTCACTTTTTGAATGACAAAAATAACTAACTAAATATTCTCTAGTTCAATAAACTAGAGATAATCATAATTCTTGTCAAGTGTGGCCTACAACCACCCTCTACAATAGTATTTTGCACCCCTCATGAATCTTGTGAGGGTGGTACTATAACTCTTGATATGAAATGGCTCGATCGAGGCCATAAATTACATTCACTATTATTATATTCCAAACTTCTAATACTAGACCCATACCTTACGTCCGGTCAAGTTCAAATCATAGCAATACATAGATATAAAATTATATATCAACTATAACTCAACTTATTTAATTAAACGGATCAAACCTTCTGAAAAACACTTAACAGATAATTATCATAGTTTATGCAGAATTAACGGATATTTAAATCTAAGCAAACAATCACCAAAAATAAGAACAATCACACACAAGGATTTTGGTGACGAAGAGGAAACCTTTTAGAAAACAATCTAAAAGTAAAACATTTCCCGTGCAGCCAAACCTAGGAAATCACCATCAAAAGATGTTCAAAGATTACAGATACTAGGAACACTTACAAACTAGTGGCGGAGCCAGACAATTCATATTAGGGATGCCGCTAAAATTCTTTTTGGCGTCCTAAAAATTTTCTTCACCCTAAAAATTTGTTCACATAATATATGCATCACAACAAAATATCTATAAAAGTTCATAAATATATGCTCAAATTGATATATTAGAAATGTAACATGTCGGCACTATATCAAAAAGACAGAAATACCAAAAAAAAAAAAAAAATGTCTAGAACTGCATTTTATGATCTCTTAGAAGTACAAAATCATCAAGTATCAAATCTAAATTGAAGCTCTCAGCAATTTCCCTTTCAATATAGAGAACTAAAGTATTTGCAAGAAAATCATGCTCCATTTTGTTGCGAAGTTGTGTTTTAACAATTTTCATTGCTGAAAATGCTCGTTCGGTAGTTGCTATAGACACTAAAATGGTCAAAATAAGACGAATCAATATATCAATAAGATAGTATGTCTTTGATTTTTCTGTCTTTGCCAATCATTGGCATAATTCTGCAATGGAAGACAAATTTTGTAATGTCGGATCAGCAAGCACATCAAATTCAAAATACCTCAACTGATATCTCAAATTAATTTTATCCTGCTCAGAAAAATCAAGAGGATAATACTTCTCCACAAGGATACATTTATCGTTAATTTCAAATGATTTATAAGCATTCTTTTTAATCCAATAAGTGTCAAAAGTTCCAAAGCTAACCGGTGACTGCTGCAAAATTAATCGCAAACAGGTTTAGTGGGTTGAGTTTTTCTTCCTGGAAACCAATAAACGACTTGTAACCTTTTGTACCGATGGAGAATTTTTTGCCAACAGTGCCACTTCATTGGAGAAAATTACTAAAAACCTCTTCTCTGTGCTTTATATCCAAGAATATTTGTCTTCCATTTTCATTTTGCCTTCGAAAACCTCACGTTATGGCTCAGATGGGGTGTTGTGGGTAGGAAAAAAGAAAAAAAAAAAAAAAAATAGATCTTCACGGCACCCCCAAAGACCAACATGGCTCCGCCACTGTTACAAACCGATACAAGACCTTGACTATGTAAAATCGACAAGCCTCCAACTCGTGTCCTCGCTCATAATCTTCTTCGTCGTGATTCTCCTTTACTAGATCCTTCCGATAGACTTCCCAATAAAGCGCACAATCAAACTAAAAAAAATCCTCTACGAGAAGCAATTTGGCTCTCGACAAATATTCTCTCTCAGTATAGGCTCTCACGAAACCTAGTCTCTAATTTCGTACATCTCTCTCTTAAATGAGATGTATATATATTGCACACCAAATCCCTAGACACCGACACACTTAAAATCGCGTTTTGTGACGTAACACTTACGGGGTGTTCGAACATGTTAGTGGGCTGTCCGGACAGAGCCTTGCGGAGGATAGAAACTGAGTTTTTGGAACTGCTGTCCAGACAGGGGGAGGGCCTGTCCGGACAGGGCATGCAGTGGGTGAAACATGCATTCTGTAAATGATGTCCGGCATTGATCAACAGCTTCAATCAATTAACGTTTGTGGTCAGATTGAGCTGAAACTTTGTAAGGATGTCAATGACACGTGAATCCTCATTGTGAACGGTGGAGATTGAATTATGAGTATTCTATATCAGTGTTTGAGCCCATGGACAATAGCATTTGCATTTTGGAACCGAATTAAGCCAACAAAAATACCAACACTTTTAACCCTAATTTTCTAATTTTATATTAAGTTCGTATCAAATTCTCAAGTTTATGTCAAAACTTGTTATCCATTATATCGCGTATCAAGTTTAGGTTATGTCCAAACATTAATATAAAACTAAATAAATTAATCCTAACTTGACCCGTTTAATTAAAAAAGTTTAATTTATCAACTCTAACCCATTAATTTCGAATCGAATTAGCAACTCGTCCCAAAAATTACCGACCATAGTTGGAGCCACAAAATTTACTAAAATTAGAAATGTGCTTGCAAAAAGACATCAAGCAGGTATATGAAACATTTAAGTGTACACTCGAGCAATCTTCCATTATATTTACGAACCTGAGCAGGTCTCAAAGCTCTCCAATGCCCCAATTAAATCCGTTTCAGGGGAATCATATTTCCTCTCAAAAGGAGAGAGAAGAATACACAGCAAACGTCCATCAATCCCCCACCAGGCCTCAACAGAGCTGGCGTATGCCTATTTCATAAACAGTAACACCCACAAACGTCAATTCTTCAAATTCAAATCCCTTTCAGAAACGTTGGAGCTGGAGGACCTTACACGTGCAAGCCTACCATGGCCGAAATGAATGACCCTAGAGTCGGACGCTAGCTGCGCTATCTTTTACACAAGGACCTACGCACACATGCAGACAAATAGCTGTAAACTCTGATTTAATTGAAGGAAAATACATATTTTTTACACGTGGAGGACAGTTGATGGATATATCAGCATGGAATCTGAGAAACGTTTCAACAGTGTTTTTTGGTAACTCTTCATTTGTCAGACATCTCTCATCTCTTGTCGCTCCCATTTCAGTTTTCAGTTTTCAGTTTCAAGTTCCAATACCAAATCTTTAATGGTTCATTCACATGGATAACTACAAAAATAAAGGGTGTTAAATAAAAATTGAATTAAATTAATATTAATGCAAACCTGAGGCAGGGATTTAGATAGTAGTACAAAACTTCCATTTTCTTTTTTTTTTTTCTTTTCTTCTTTTTTGGTTTTCTTTTTTCCGGATTTCATATTCAAATGGGAAAAAAGAAGAGGGCCACGAATATATGATGAACTTAATTAAAAGTCTTCACACGAAAGACCAGTTTACGAAAGAAAATGCAAGGCAATGGAGAGTGCTCTCGTCCGCAGCAAGGACTTTCCATGCAATTGCTTGTTCGTATGAAACATGGCGCCCCATTGTTGACATGCAGATTCCACCCGGCAAGTAAGTGAATCCCTGTTATCATCAATCCCATTCAGAATTATTAATACAAACAGACTTTTCTATCAATATGTTACAACTCAGAAAGATTTGGAACAGATTGTGTCTAAAAGAACAAATTTTCATTCACAAGTTACCTGTTGCATTAGCTTGGCAAAGTCGGCGCACAACGCCTTGCGACCAGACTCGTCGAAGATTTTGTCGAGCGTGATGTCCTGGAGCGCGACTAGGGTTGTTTCCAACATGTCGAGCCCTGCCTGGTTTGCGAAGACGAAAACTGGCAGCGACTGCAACGCCAATTAAAATTCAGATTTAGTAAAACGTTTCTGTAATTTGTTTAGATCAAGCAATGTCATTGCATATACTAACAAAAATGTGTGTTGTGTACCTTTAGTGAACAGCACAAAATGGCATCCTGGTGACTCCATAAATGTTTCAAGACCGAATCACCACCCAGAGAATCAGATCTCAGCAGTTCTGCCCCTAAATGGTAACTGAAGAAAAGAAAAAAAAAAAAAGAGAAATATAAGAATATAATTAACAAGCTTGTACAGAAAATATTGGAATGGCATATATTATGCTTTTTGCATGCAACAGGATTCAAATATGAAATCATCAACTTTATGGCATTCAATGGATTCCACACAGCCAACAAACATGGTGCCATATATCCCAATTGCAGCAGAACTTACCTATAGCTCTGGCAGATCCAGTGAGCAAGCGTAAGAGCCTCTGGAGAGCCAGGAGAAAGCTTTGGTCCCACAGCTGGGCTCAATCCTGCTGGTGATATCGCCATAGCAACCCTCTGGACAGAGGAAATAACACTTCGGACGTACTGGCGTGCCATGGTAGCAACATTGTCCTGTAGGCTGCTATCGAATGGAAACTGGAAAGCAATAGTCAACACTGATCGATAGTTATGACTCGATGGAGCATCTCCCACAGCATTGTTTGTAGCTGGCCCCACTTCAAGGCTGGATGTCAGATCTAGGGTGCGATGTGTTGTCAAGGAATCCTTTGCATCACACTGTATAATGATATCAGTTATTATAATGGGGAAAAGTACTACATAAACATGGATTTCAGTAATGCTCAAGGCTAACATCTTGAATTTGATGCACATATGAACGCTGCTCAAATAGAAATGCATGGGGATTTAAACAGCAAAACTCTTGTAATAATTCCATGATGTAAATGATTCGTGTATCAGTTCTAACAGAAGGAAATTCTTTAATTTCTTCAGTCCAAAGAGAAATTGGACATGTATTCTTAACTATAGCCAAAAATTTAAATAGAGTTTTACAATTAACTTTAATTGATAGGCCATTAAAAATGAAAACTACAGGATTTTTCAGGTATAGCACAGAGAAACTCAACTGTTTTTGAATCCAATGGAATAATACGGAAACCAGAGGGCAGCAATGGAGCATCATCTGGAAACATTTCATCAATCGGAGCAAATACAAGTTCAGAACAGGCTCCCACAGCATTCTCATCAATTCCACTACATATCTGCCAAAGAAATTAGGGCACTTAAGTATGATCACAAGCATCAAGCAGATAAGAATCCTTCTAACTAGGACAACCAGAAAACAGGATAAAACATTTTGACGATCTTCTCAAGTTACCTAACATTCGGTACAAAAATATAAGGGAAAATCATACACCAGAATTTTAGATATATATATGTTCCACGGGAGGTAGACTAATTGTCTAATTCCCAACACACACACAAAACGCACATACAGAAGTTCCAAGTTCACCCACTACAGGAAAGAGGTCAACTTAAAAGACCTTTAACTAAATGCATATAGAAGACAGTTCCAATTGAGAAATGGTAAAGCTTAAAAAAACAAGTAAAAGGTTCAGAAAAAACACCTGCAAAAGATGAATGTCCCTTGATGCAAAAGCATCTTCTTGAGGAAGAGAATGGCCTTCAAGTCGAATAACCTCAAGAACCTGGCATGCAAACCAAGAGTTAGCAAGAAGCAGCATCTTTAATATATGTTTTAATAATCGGACTACAGATAATTGGATTTTCTCCTAGAAAAAGGAACCTCCAAGTGGGGAAAATAAAATATCCCTGATTATTAGTCAAAATGCCTTTGCAAGAAAAAGAGGTTGCAGAGACAGCAACTACCATTAGAAAACATACCTCTTCATGTTCTATTGTGTGGCCAAGAGGCATGATAATTTGGCTCCCAGTAAACCTTGTAGGTCTCATCCCTGGATAAGCGTACGAGCCTGCTTTTAGTGATGCAGCAGAATAGGCATCAACATTGAAATCTGCCCACTCTGAGCGGTGCTCCCTCAAGAAGCGAACCAGCACGGCAGGAGGGACATTCTGGCAAGAAACATGAAAAACACAACCTGGTTAAATAAATGCAGAAATGCTACATGAAACTGGCATCCTCCAAGAATTCAAGAATTTAAGATTAATATTGATTTCCATATTCATGATGGGCATTTTTCCAAATCTTTTACTCAGTTAATAGAGCATCAACTGGGTAAAAGATTGGCTTTCGCCACCAAAAATATCCAAAGATATAAAAGATTACGTCAAAGTATCAAAGAAAATAGGCTTCATCCAAATTCAAAGATCAGAGTTCAATATCACACAAATATAGCCAGGTTCTGATTCCAACCAATGAAGTAAAGTTCTAAAAATTTGATTATAGATAATCATACATATTTCTTTGTTCCGCGGCTTGCTAGAGATTTGACAACATTTAGTCAACAACAATTACATGCTACAACATATATATATATACACCAATCTAAAAGTTTGATACCCATGGGAGGCAGTTTCTATACTTACTTGGAGTAGCATGGAAGCCTTTGCACAGAGAACTCCTCCAACAAATGCAAGGGAATTAGCAGGATTAGAAGTGGTGCTCAAGTTTTTGGTTGAATTAAGAGCAATAATAACATCTTCAGCACCATCACAGTTCATCAATGACCAGCCATCATCATTGAATCCATTGACAGCATCATTGAAGCCTCTGCAACCAAAAAAAAAAAAAACAGAGAATTCAATAGTGTCTACAAAGAAACACACACAATGAACAGCCAAATACACTCAAACTGAGGAACATGTCTTTCAAAACGATACTGCTTAAATGCCAGAGAGAAACCAAGGAAAAAGATAACTGAACAACTACCTGTTCAATCTTTGGCTAAAAGTTCGCAGAACAGCCGGCTGCCTGCCCAAACCATATACAACCTCACCACTTGTCTCCTGGGCTATTTGCCTGATATAGCGCAGTGCCTTCAAAGAAACCAACTAGTCAGTACCTCCTACATTTTTTTATTTTTAGTTTGGCTTGGGGTAATTTCCGTTGTCCTAGAAGAATTGAATCAAACTCCACAATCAGAAGGAAACCCAACTTATTAGACCAACCACACTCTACTCACCGCAATAGTCATTTTCTGGGCTACCACTTTTGATGATTCATAAAGCGGTCTCAGCACTTCTGGCACACTCCATGCCTGAGATAGGATATAAGGAATTAATTTCTTTTCCCTGAGATTAGAAGATACGAACAATCCAATTGTCAAAAGTCAAACCTCAAGATTCAAGTGGTCAACAATATGGATTATTGACCCCCCACCCTCACAGGGCCGAATCAGATAGCCACTAGGAAGCATTTCAGCTCTCACAAATTGAGCAGCAGCTGCTGCATTTGGGCCAGCACCAGAACCAGACAGAGATCTCTCACAAACCTTGAGATATAGGCAACACAAAACACATAAAGAGCATATTACATCAGCACTGACTCACATTATGTCATAATGTACTTATGTACTTAAATTAAAGAAACAAAAATGCTTACCACAAGACTGCCATTGTCTAAACTTGTAGTGTATCTTAAAGTCCAAAAATCACGTGCAGGAGCCAGTGTTGTCGGAGCATACGTCTGAAGTAATTTTTATGTTATCCTCCAAAGAGCAAGTTTCATTTGTAGATAAAGAGAAATATAGAGTTACAACAATTTGTATTCACCTGAGTGTAAACAAGTTCAATTGTTCCTCCATTTCCAGCTGGAAACATGGTGAAAACCTCAAGGCTCCGACAGTCCCGGAACCATGATGGACGATCTTTTAGGATCTCTGCTATCTGTTAAGAATTTTGTGAATAAATACATCAAACTCAAATAGCTCATCACCCTAATCTGTTAAAATAAAAATAAAAAATAAAAAATAAAAAAAACTACCTACTTGAAATGACATGAACCATCTTGATCTTTTAACTGATACTAATAATAAGCTTACCTTTGTAGGTTCTAAACTCACAAGACCGCAGGCTCGAGCTGCCACTCCACTGCAACTTTGTGAAATGGCAAAGATCCCAACCGAATCCGGACCAGGCTGACAAACAGAATTAAATGACTGGCTCAATAATTCAGCTTCAGGATGGGAGAAAGATGAAGTTTCACTTTTGCACAAACAAAGCTCAAAAATGAAAAGACTAAATCCAGTACTTCTTGCATAAAAGAATTAATGTATTTCATTTAAGAAAATAAAAACCTTCATCCCAGGCATCTGGACCCAATCAACAGCAGTTCCTGTAGCCTTTGAGAGGAACTCTGCCAAGGTCTCCTCCGCAATGGAGAGGAGTCTGCCAACAATAATTTAAAAAAAAAAAAAAAAAAAAAAAGAATCATTAACAGCATAAAAAAAATAAAGACTTAAATTACTTGAAAACGTGAAGAAAATAGAAAGCTCATGGCCGTTTGTATTTGAGATTACCCAGCAGGGTTATTAGCATCTCTCAGAGAATGCTGAGGAGTGGTAGCCACGGAATCACAGCTTGCATCAGTAGTTGCCACTGACGCCTGCAGAAGAATCAACTAAATGTTAAGAAATTTTACCGAATAATGAAAATCAAAACCATACCACTTAATTACTTTGCACCGTAGTAGGTACACTAACTCCCTCAAGGCTACAAAACCTGCAAGTGCTATTAATGTCCTCCAAACATCTTAATAGTGGCATCGTACAAACATAGCAAGAGTCAACAAAAAATAATACACACGCAAACAAACAGAGACAAAAAAACAAGTAGAGAAATAATTGGTTTGTATAAAACTATGGATAAAATTCTAAAAAATAATATATGTAGAATTTCAAAAGATTTGGCCCTACAATTCAGTCCTTTATTCTTCAAAGATAAAGACCATAACCACCAATAAATTGAAAGATTTAACTTCTCTTGAAGACACATTCTGCAATTTGAAATCCCAGATGATCATATACCCCGAAAATGATCCACCACAGAGAAACAAGTAGAGAAAGAATTTTAAAGCGAACAAGCACGTATGCTTACAGTTTGTAGTTGTTGCCGCATATACCCATTTTCGCATACAAGCTGCGAAACCTGCTTCTGCAGCCGATCATTCTCCTCCATCAATAGCTTGTTCATCGCTGACAATTTCCTGTTCACAGTCTGGAGCCGCGAAGCCTCTTTTCTCTGCTTCTCTCGGCACCTGCATAGTCAAACACCATTCTTTTTCAGACTCCCCACTCCCAGGCTCCTTTTAGCCTAAAACACCGTAAAAACCCCAAAACCACCATCCTTCTATAAAACAATTAACCGCTTCAATTTTTCAAAAACCCAATTGAGATTTTCTTTTAAAATGACCATATGATATAAAAAAAATAAAAAACAACACACTTAGAACGCCATAAGTATAAACATACGGCTCAAACTTTTGCACTCAAAAGGAAGAGATTCCAGAAAAAAGCTAAAGCAAAACATGAAACTCAACCAAATGAGCAAATGGATCATGGTGATACCTGCGATTCTGGAACCAGACTTTGATCTGCTTGGGGTCGATGTTGGAGAGAATGGGGCACTCCCGGATCAACTGCTGCCGGCGCAAAGAGCTGGGCTTGGGGCACTCGGCATAGACCCGCTCGAGCGCCTCGACCTGTTCGGCCGTGTACCTTACATACTTCCCAGAATCAAGGTGCCTGCCGATGCTCCCACTGCTGCTCTCCCTGTGCTGCTGAGCCACCATCGCCATTTTCTCTCAAGCCCCAATCAAGAAAAAAGAAAACCCGTTTGAGAGCTGATTTCTTGGTGGGTTTTGGTTTTGGTTTTAGGAGTTCGAGGCTAAAGATTCTTTGGCTTAGTAAAGTCCGTCTTGGTTTGCAGTGGGAACACTTGTGCTGCTTGTTGACGAAGGTGAAAGCCAAAATGTTAAAAGACTATATATGTATAATACAGACACAGATGAGGTCTGAATCTTTATAAAAGCCTTCAGCTATTGGATGGTGGAAGCTGTAAGAACAAACTCCTATAAAGAAAAACAAAAACAAAAACAAAAAAAACGCTTCTCAAAACTTCCCACAAATAGACCCAGAACACCTCCAACTTTCTATCTCCCAAAAGGAAACTCTTTCCCCTGAAAACGAACAAAACCCACTGGTTTCTCCAAGACCCGGATGCCAATCTTGGCGTTTTTCAACTAAATCTAAAAGAAAAAATTCTCACAGACCCTCCAATGAACCTGGTAAAAGCTTTTATTTCAGCTTGATCACAGAGCGAGGCACAGGTAGAAGAAGAAGAAGATGCAGAGAGGTTGAAACCACGGAGAAAAAGAAAAGAAAGCAACGGCTCTCTCTCTCTTCGGCCAAGAGAGCCAGTGGCTGAAGCATCAGAGATGGCTGAGTCATAATATGCAAGCGAGGAGGAGAAGAGAGTGTGAAACCCTAATCATGACGACAACCTACTGTGAAAAAAACGGAAGGTAGAAGACTCTGGGAGGGCTATTTCAGAGAGAAAGAAAGAAAGCAAAAAGACAGTGATCTGAGATGAGCTGAAACAGTGGGAATAAGAGAGAGAAAGAAAGAGAGAGAGAGAGAGAGCATTTGCACGCAAATCGACGAACATAGCAGGCATATAATAGTTTCTTTATAATTATCGGCGCATTTACGTCCTTGTCCCTAGTGTTTCTTCGAATTGACGTCTTAGACCAAAATGTCACACAGTCGCTCGCAGGCTGATCGCCCTCGGTCAATTAACCGAATCTATATCG
Organism: Corylus avellana; assembly: GCF_901000735.1. Classification (NCBI taxonomy): domain Eukaryota; kingdom Viridiplantae; phylum Streptophyta; class Magnoliopsida; order Fagales; family Betulaceae; genus Corylus; species Corylus avellana. The sequence goes on from NC_081550.1 coordinate 14,359,436, forward strand.
GCAGGACAAGTTTTTTATTATTATTTATATTGCGCAAGATAACAATAAATATTTTTTTCTAAATTAATAATTTGAACCCTTTAATTTAATTAATTAAAATATCTACTACTTTTTGAACTGAAGTTTCTCTCAACAAACAAACTCCTGCTTTTCAACTAATTCTCTCTTTTTAACCGATAAGGGAAATTTTTTTTCTCTCACCCACCGTCCACCGGCATGTATGGCTTTTTTCAGTCTCTTTTTCTTTCTTTTTTTCTTTTTTTAATTACACGACAAAACAACATTAATAAATATTTTTCTCTTTTTTTTTTTTTTTTAAATCAATCTAACGATAATTTTAAAGTCATATTATTTTAATATTATATAATAATTCAATATATATATATTATTTATGCTATCACTTTAGAATGATGGGTCAAGTTCAAATTATTTTAGAATTACTTATAAACCTCGTCTTACTATATCTATTAATGTCTTTATAATTTAATTATTTTATGTGAGTTATTCATCTTCTCAATATTAAACTTGAATGTTATACATACCCGTTTTAATATATTCAGGTGTATTTAGTTTTTATATGCTAACATTTGATTTCTTGACTAATAAACAATCATTAATAAACATTGACTCTAGCATTTCTCTATTTTGCAGCCTTAAAAGTGATTCGAAAAATATTTTTTAGCGTTTAGTTCATATGGAAAATTACTAAATATTTTTATATTTTCATATAATTTTAGGAGGTGCGACAAAAAGAGAGATACCACAAAGAAAATGTGTGAAGAAAGAGGGTATAAAAATATATAAGGCATTCGGAGGCGAAATTGAGATATAGTGTAATTGTTGGTCTATATCACTTGTAATTTGGATGGACAATTATGATATAAACCTTATGAAAACCCACTTGCTCGGATAGGTAGGTGTTCAGGTTTTAATCCAAATATTTTAAGTTAAGCTTTCGTGTTAATTACAATATCATTTTGTTTAATAACTCTTTTAACCATCTTTAATATTGTAATTACAATTAACGATTTTGGTTATAAGATAAGCATCTCCCTCGTGTCCTAGTGGCTATGTTTGTTAATGTATTTTATGGGCTGTTTTTTGTTTTTTGTTTGAAAAAAATACTTTGTATTTTGATAAGTGGTTTGTGTTTGAATTGTTTATTAATATTTTTATTTTCTAGAGTTAAATTCACTTTACCCCTTGAAGTTTCAAGAGTTTTTCAATTCAAACCACAATACTTAAAATTGACAATGTTGTACCCTAATATTTCAACAATTTTTAATTCAGACCCTTCGTTACTGAATTTAAAAACTACTGAAATAAACCGAATTTAACCATATTTTCTAAAACAAAAAGTTCAACAACAGGAACCAATTTTTGTCATAATGAATAATTTCAAGTCACAATTAGAAAGTTTTCAAGGAATAGCTCAATTGAGCGGAAACAATTTGAATCTTCCTCCAATTTCCTTTTCATTGTAATAAGATGTAAAAATAAAAGGTCAAAAAAAAACAATAAATGCCAATTGGGAGAGGAAAACATGCAAGACTATTATTGACGACATAAACATATGCCCTTATATCTAGAAGTAAGAAATGGTTGAACACTTTGACCGTATTAGTGAATGAGGTCATCCTGGCCGTGGGATGTACAAGAACAGAACACTAACATTAAAAAACCGGTCAACGTCATAAATATTTGAGCACAAAAGAAAAAAGGAAAATAAAAAATGCAATTATGTATTAGTGTCAGATTTTAATGCGAAAAATATGGAGAATCAGATTTTTTCCTTTTGTACAATTCATATCCAACCTTTTTTCCCCGTAATAAGGGCATAAATGCAACTGACTCAACCTGGACTTCTTCACTGCCTGCCTTTTACACTTTTTTTCTTTTCTTTTTTCTTTTAAAAAAAAAAT
>NC_081550.1:14361579-14362060 GCF_901000735.1 Corylus avellana
ACTCTTTTTTTTTTTTTTTTTCACATCAATCAAATCTTGCTAGAACTACCAATCAGCCCTAAGGATTTGTTTGGTAATAGATTTCATAAGTGATTTTTAGTTTATAAGTGGTTGATGTAGATAAAATCTTAGAATTTTTTGTATAAGAAAGTGAAATTTTTTTATTTTGCAGTGAATTTTTTATTTGAATAGTAATAAAAATGAATTATATAATATAAAGAGAGAATATTGAAGGTTTAAAAAAAAAAAAAAAAAAAAAAAAAGTGAGAGTTTGGCATGTCCAGTACAAAAGGGACCTCTAGAACCCTAAACTCATCAAGTGCAAAAGTACATTTCAAAAAAGAAAAAATAAAAAAAATTGAGAAACATTATTTTTAGAAATAAAAATCAGGATAATGGTTTTTTTTTTTTAATCAACATAATGTATTTCTAAAAACTATATTTTAATATTGCTCCTTTTTTTTTTTTTTTTTTTTTTTTA
>NC_081550.1:14362080-14378721 GCF_901000735.1 Corylus avellana
AAAAAATTCCTGAAAATATCAAAAACAGTTTTTACCTTTTATCTCATATCAAAACATTTAAAAAAAAAAATGTCAAAATGTCATGGATGGAGGAGACTCCTGATTATATTTGCGTTTTTGAGTTATTATACGACAACCAATAAGGATAAAAAAAAATAAAAAAATAACAACTTAAAAAAAAAAAACACTCCAAATATATTAAGAAAGAGAGCTAGTCCATGAGAATTTAGAAATTATTGTTTTTTTTTTTAAAATAGAATCAAGCCCATGCAAAAAATAATAATAATAATAAAATCTCAAAGTTTGAGTAAGTAGGAATTAGTAACAATATTAAAAAAACAAAGTCGGTATTTAAGTCAATTCTAATAACCCTTTTGGTTTTTTTTTCTTCATCGGGCAACAAATCGTTTAAGCTAGAATGGATAAATTAGTGATAAAAATGGTAGAGGTTTATTCATTTTCTAGCTTACTTTTGACTCCAACAAGGCAACCAACAAATGGTTTTTCTTTTATGTAACTTCTGTAATATGATATTAATTAACTTATTTGATTTTAAAAAAAATTAAATTAAATTCTTGTTTTATTTTTAGTCAACATATATATACGACATGCTTGGCAAAAAGAAACAAAAATATATAATAGGTTAAAACAGAAAAAAAATGTCTCAACCAAATAAGAACAGCCCTAAATTTGGACTAAAAGTTCAAGAGTCATAGTCAATTACTAAAACCGTGTTTCCAATCAATCATATCATCTCTAAATTGCAATAGAATAGGGCAAAAATGAGACATTACTATGATTGTTATAGTTATTTATTTATTTATTTTATTTTGTTTTCTATTACGAGAATAAAAATATTGGAGGGTCTAAGATCTTATAATCCTTGAGAAACTCCTGAAAATGACATAATTACCAACAAATCTAAAGAAATGTTCAGTTCAACAAGATAGGCTCGGAAACCAAACCCCAGAAAGAAATTAAGGGAGATTGTGAGCCTATAAAAAAGGTTTTGAAAGAATTTATATTATCGTCCTATTCACTAACTTGAGTGTCGGAGGGGTCATGCCGGACTCACCTCCGACCACCCTCTAACCTCTTATTTTTTTTCTTTGCAGCTCCTTCTTAATTAAGCAGTGTGCAGCCATTGTACATATAAATATTAACAAACAACTCAAACATACAAAAATTATTTTTATATTGGTATCAAGTCATAATACATTTTTAAACTTAAAATTAAAAAAGCAACCCTCAAAACACACACAAACAAGGGTGTCTAAAGAAAGAATGCCATATTTTATCTCCCTACTTTAGCTTGTATTTTAATTGGACAGCTATGTAAGTAGAGTTTCTTATTCCCATATCTATAAAACTTTTAATATTGCTTGCTGCTACTTTATTAATCCTCTAAAATCCCTTAAAGATAAAAGAAAAAAAGAAAATAGAGAATATTCTTGAAGAAGATTTTAGAAAGCAAAAACAATACAAAGTGGGAGTCTCGAGAATGTTTTTGTGGGGAAGGAAGGACAGTTCCAAAGCCAAAATAAAAGGGTCCATAATATTCCCTTTGAAGTTTGAATGCGACTCAGTATGAATATGAAGGGCGGTTTCTTAATTCCCAGACAACACATTATAAAAAAGCGATAACGCGCATGAAAGTGGCACATTCTTATTTGCTGTCCTTCCGGCGCGGACCATTGCGCACATTGCCCCTGGTCGGTCGCTCACTTTTTTTTTTTTCATTTTCCACCCACTAATTATATAAATTACCACTTTTGTTTCTATCACGATGTAGTGTAAATGCAAAAACATCAAATACAATAGAAATAAAAATATTTTAATTCAAATCAATCTTATGAACTTTTTCATTCGTTATAACCAACAGATAAAGGCTTCAATGGTTTTATCCATGAGTATTGTGTTTATTAGGTATTTTTGGGTGTTTGTCTGATTCTTATTGGAGGGTGCAAAATAAATTTAATTGAAGTTATTCTCTTCTAGTATCTTATTCTAAATTGAGTCGTGGGAAAATTCTTACCTCTAATTAATGGACACATGACATGATAAAGATAAGATTATTATTAAGATAGGTTTAAGGGTTAATAATTGAATTGGAATTTCATTCCAATTCATTATGATTACATCATTTAAAATTAAGATTAGGATTAATTAAGAGTTTATATTTATTTTGGAGTTATCTTATTGTATTTATTTAAAGACCGGTTGTGATTAATGAAGAAGAGAATAAAATACTTAAGCAAAAGTTTGTTTGTGGTTTGTCTCCAACCTTAATTGGATTCACTTGTGGTCTCTCCTACCCAAAACGAGCTCTCAAATTTTATCACACGTCACTACCTAATTTCGGGTATTTATAATACACTTTTAGGAGTAATGATATAAAGAAGATAAGAGTCCTTTCAAATATAATGTGACTTTTAAAATCACCAATAGATCGAATTTTAATAATGATCATCTCAAATTTAACGGTGATTTTAAAAGTCACATCACATTTTGAAAGACTCTAGTCCTTATTATATCATTACTCGGATTAGAAGAATTTTTATGACTCAGTTTGTAAAAAAATTATATTACTTATTCAGCTGATTTTATTAATTAAAAATTAATAAAATTATTTGGGAGAAAAAATAATAAAAAAATATATATAAATTTTATTTATGGGGTGGTATTTTCATTTTTGCACCTGCTTTTGGCATGCGTGAAAAGTAGGATCACGTGCTTCCCACAATAGCCCACACAGCAAAAATACATTATCATTGGAGTTTCTTTATGAAAAAAAAATAGTATTTATTAATTAATTTGACTTGATTCTGTTATCTTACACTGATCAAGCAATGTCTTACCTATTATTGTGAATAAAGTAGCAGCAACCGGAGGCAATTTTGCATCACAAGCAACGAGGAAGTGTATAAAATATTATTATTCACGCATCCGGTTGAATTTAATCTTTTTGACACAATGATTGTGTATTTTAGGTGGAAAATATATATATTGGGGTTTGATCCTATAGATTCAAATCCATTTGAGAAGGTGTGAGCTCTTGAAGATTTGAATAGGATAGATGTTGGTCATGTTTGCCTTGTCAGCAAGAGGTTTGGAAGCTCATAGTTGATAAGTACTAAAAACAAATTATCCTCTTTAATTTAGATTTTTATGAGGATAAGCATGAAAAATATAGATATTTGTATGTATAGTGGGTATTGCTTGAGCAATAAAACATCAAAAGAATGACATGAAACTATGAAATTGTAACAGTGCTCTTATGTATTAACACTGAAATGGCAACTAAGCAAAGGAAATAAATGAAAGAAGGGAATAATATGAATGAGAAAAGAAAAAGAAGTAGAGAACTTCATTGATCAAGAGCAACTTCGAGGGTTACTCAACCTTTTAAGCATATTCGAGAATGTCAATCTCCATGTTCAATCAAGAACTACAATCAACCAAAAGCTCAATATTACAAGCGAAATGAGCTTACTTATAGCTCTTGTTCTAACTAACAGATTCACAACTAACCCAACTACCGTACAACCATATAACCGAATTAACAGACTCTCAACTGGAATGCTAGCTACAAGCAACTGCTTGCTTACAATGCATACTTAGTCTATTATCCCTTCTAGTAACTCCACGTGGATGAACATGTAGCTGCCACTTCACATCTTGTACAGCCTGCCTGTTACATTACTCCCCTGTTTTAAAACACCTTGCCCATAAGGTGTGGGTAGGCCTTCTTCGAAGACTGAAATTCCTCCCAAGTTTCATCCTCAACTGACAATCCTGGCCATCTTACCAACAAATCAGTGACTGCACGATTCTCATGAGCTCGAGACCTCCTATCCAGAACAACCACTAGTTCAGGCTGAATAACTCCATTCACATTAACAGGTGGCAATTTTGGAATTGATGTATTACTTCTCCCTATCTTAGGCTTGAGTTGGGAGACATGGAATACTGGATGAATCTTGGCAGAATCTGGCAAATTGAGTTCATAAGCCACTTCCCCTACCTTCCTAACCACAATAAAGGGCTCATAGAAGCGAGGAGACAATTTTAAAGCTCTTCTAGCCAGTAAAGAGCCTTGTCTATAGGGTTGAAGCCTAAGATAAACTTGTTGGCCAATGGCTAAAGTTCTTTCACTCCTCCTCAAGTCAGCATATTTCTTCATTTGTTGCTAAGCTGCAAATTGTGTTGTAAAAGGGCTAAAACCTCCGCCCTAGATTTTAAGACTTCATCTACAACAGCCACCCTAGTAGTACCTGGCACATAAGATAACAATCTAGGTGGTAATCTGCCATGCACTGCTTCAAAGGGAGACATTTTGATAGACCCCTGCCAAGTTGTATTGTACCAAAACTTTGCCCAAGGTAACCAATTTATCCACTGTTTAGGCCTATCATGAGCAAAACATCTCAAATAATTCTCCAAAATCTTGTTCACAACTTTAGTCTGACCATTTGATTGTGGATGGTAGCTAGTGCTCATCTGCAGAGTCGTTCCTTGCAATCTAAACAATTCCATCCAAAAAGCACTTGTAAAAATGGGGTTTCTATCCGAAACTATGGAAGTAGGCATACCATGCAACTTGATGATGTAAGCAACAAAGAGTTGAGCCACCTTGGATGCAGTATAAGGATGAGCCAATGAGATAAAGTGAATGTATTTGGACAACCTATCCACTACCACCAGAATTACAGAATGTCCAGTAGAGATTGGCAACCCTTCCACAAAATCCATGGAGATATCAGACCAGATTTGAAGAGGAATTGGCAGAGGTTGAAGTAGCCCAGCAGGAGAAGTATTCTCATGCTTGGTCTGTTGGCAGATTTCACATTCTCTAATAAAAGTCTTCAAATATTTTTTCATACCCTTCCAAAAAAGCTCTCTTAGCTTTCTCCATTGTTCTTTCAAAACCAGAATGGCCAGCCATTGGATCACTATGCATAAAAGCCAAGACTTGATCCTTAATGATTTGACAGCTTCCCAAATACAATCTATTCTTGTAAAATAACAATCCATCCCTAAATGCAAACTTGTTTGTATTCAACTTGTTTCTCTGCCACTTATCAATTAAGGACTTCAACCCCTCATCTTTCAAGTATTGCTCTTTAAGTTTCTCAACCCAATTAGCAGTTGGAATGGATATATAAGAGAAATAGCCACTTCATCTGCCCAACCCTCCCTTCGAGACAGAGCATCAGCCACCCTGTTATCCACTCCCCTCTTAAAATCCACAGTAAAATCGTAACCAAGCAACTTGGTAATCCATTTCTGCTGAAAAGGAGTTCCCACCTTTTGCTCCAGTAAAAATTTCAGACTCTGTTGATCAGTTTTAACCACAAAACTCTGACCTAACAGATAAGGTCTCAATTTCTATATGGCAGTCACTAGTGCAAACAATTCTTTCTCATATGTAGACATGAGAAGAGCTCTTCCTTTCAAAGCCTTGCTCATGTAAGCAATAGGCCTACAATTCTGCATCAAAACTACTCATATCCCCATTCCACTCGCATCACATTCAATAACAAAGTGCTGTGAGAAATTTGGCAAAGGTAAAATAGGAGCTTCAGTCACTGCAGTTTTGAGTTTCAGAAAAGCTTCCTTGGCCACTTCATCCCATGTGAAAGCATTCTTCTTCAACATAGCAATTAATGGAGCTGCAATGGATCCATACCCCTTAATGAATCTTCTATAGTTACCTGTCAACCCCAAATAACCCATCAAGGATTTGATGTTGGTTGGAAATGGCCACTCAACCATTGCTTGAATCTTTCCTAGATCAGTTTTCACCCAATTTACTGAAATAATATGCCTTAGATAATCCACCTCTTTACAGCCGAATCTACACTTAGATTTCTTAGCAAATAACTTGTTCTTCCTCAAAATTTCTAAAGTCATTTGCAAATGTTGTCTGTGGCTACTGACATCTTTGCTGAATATCAAAATGTCATCAAAGAATACCAAGATGAACTTTCTAAGGTAAGGCTGAAAAATGTGGTTCATCAAACTTTGGAAGGTAGAAGGTGCATTAATTAAGCCAAATGGCATCACCAAGAACTCATAATGCCCTTCATGTATCCTAAAGACAGTCTTAGGAATATCCTTCTCAACCACTCTAATCTGGTGATAACCAGAGATTAAATCCAATTTAGAAAAAATGGTAGCTCCCTACAGCTCATCCAACAGCTCATCTACAACAGGAATTGGAAAACTATCTTTAATAGTTACCTTGTTGAGAGATCTATAATCCATACACATCCTCCATGTTCCATCTACCTTCCTTACTAGAATTACTAGAGCTGAAAATGGACTAGTGCTGTGTCGAATTACACCAGATTACAACAGCCCTTTAACAATCTTTACAATTTCAGCTTTTTGAAAAAATGGATACCTATAAGGCCTAACTGACACAGGTTGCACCCCATCTTGCAGGTTAATGGCCTGATCATGCGACCTACTTGGTGGTAACTCAGTAGGTATACTTGAAAAACATCATCAAACTCCTTCAAAATATCATCTAACACTCTACAATTCTGACTTCCTTTCTGCTTAGAAGGATTGTTTAGCTGTTGTATGTCATAATTTCCTGCCTCAATCAGCTGTAATAACACACACTTATTCCCTCTTTTTAACCACTTGAATGAGTTTACATCTTCCACACTCCATTCAGGACTTTGCTGCAACCCTTTCAAACTACATCTCCTGGTTCCCCATTGAAACTCCATAGTTAGGTCAACAAAGTTCCAAAGAATTGGACCTAATATTCTCAACCACTGAATACCCAAGACTACATCACAACCAGCCAGAGGTAAGATATACAAATTTACCTGAAAAAACAATTCCCTGCATCTTTAGAGCAATGTCTCCACATTTTCCTGGACTATGGACTTGTTGACCATTTGCTACCCTCACCTTAATAGCATCTTTGTGAGTACTTGACATACCTAACACCTTAGCCTGATGCTCATCCACAAAATTAAGAGTACTACCCGAATCAATTAAAATAATCACCTGCTGACCTCTTAGAGTGCCTACCAATAGAGTTCCTACCAATCTCATAGTTTTTGGGTTAGGGGTTTCTATGATGGCATTTAGAGATATTTCAGGCTCTTCATTGACAAAAAATTTCCCTGGATTCTCCTCTTCCCTGTCCATACTAACAACTTCATTAACTCCTAACCGCTCTTCAACCCTTTCAATTAAAAACAGCGAACACACATGCCCTCTACTCCACTTAGCATCACATGAGTAACACAACCCTTTTTTCCTCCTCTCATCCATTTGAGCAAGAGAAATCTTCTGCATAGGTACTAATGCTTTAGAATTATCATTAACAAATCCTTTTGGCTGAGTATTCCCTTTAAAACCCCATTGAACTTGTCTAGGAAAGTTAACAAACTGTTTATTGAAGCCAGCATTGAAACCAGAATTACCATCATTTCCCCCTCCTTGGTACCTATAAGAACTCCAACTAGCTTTTCCATACTTGTTGGTAAGCATAATACATTCCTCCTACATTCTTGCTAAGGCATATGCATCATTTAATGTTTTAGGATTAAACATTCTCATTGGCAGCCTAATATCATCACGTTATCCCCTAAAAAACATACTCAACTTATGAGAATCAATCAACCTTAAGACTCTATTTACTATCACTTCAAATTGAGTCTTATACTCTTCCAATGATCCAGTTTGTTTTAGTTTAGACAAGGTCTTCATAGGTTCATCATATGAACCCTTACCAAATCTAACTTGAACATAAACTAAAAACTCAGTCCAACTAGACAAATTATTGGTATTTTTCAAAGCTTGGAACCAAGACAGGGCTTTACCTTCCATGTAGAATCCAGAAATTTTCAATTTTTGCCCTTCTGGAACTTCATAGAAGTCAAAAAATTGCTTAACCCTATAACACCACGCATCAGGATCATCACCATTGAAAGTTGGAAATTCCAACCTTAGAGCTTTGGTGTGAACCCCCTCAATACTTGTTGATGCTCTTCCAAAATTTCCTTCCCACTGATGAGGAGCATCATAGCCCGGCACAGTCCTCTCCTCACCTTCATGGATAGGACCCTTATCCTTGGCAGCCATGGTAGAAAACATCTGCATCAAAGGCTCCAATTTGGCTTCTAAGAGATCCATTCTTGGATCTTTGGGGTGCTCAGTTTGTGCTTTTTCAGCCATGGATCTAGTTCTCATGAAGATTACAAAAAGAAAAGAAAAAAAATATTCAAGAAATAGATGAATCGAGGGCTTTGATACCACTTGTAACAATACTCTTATGTATTAACACTGAAATGGCAACTAAGCAAAGGAAAGAAATGAAAGAATTGAATAATAGGAATGAGAAAAGACGAAGAAGTAGAGAACTTTATTGATCAAGAGCAACTTCGCGGGTTACTCAACCTCCTAAGCATATTTGAGAATGCCAATCTCCGTGTTCAATCAAGAACTACAATCAACCAAAAGCTTAGCATTACAAGTGAAATGTGCTTACTTATAGCTCCTGTTTTAACTAATAGATTCACAACTAACCCAACTACCTTACAACCATATAACCGAATTAATAGACTCTCAACTGGAATGTTAGCTACAAGCAGCTGCTTCCTTACAATGCATACTTAGTCTATTATCCCTTCTAGTAACTCCACATGGATGAACATGTAGCTGCCACTTCACATCTTGTACAACCTGCCTATTACAGAAATGAACCGATTCAAAAGGAATTTATATTGTGTTTGGTTCGAGTAAGCTAATATTTCTTTGAGCATTCACATTTTTAAGAATGTGATGTTTGAGAATTTGAATCTATGAGAATGTGATTAAACTCGCATTTAAGAATGATTATGAATCTAATAGGATTTTTAAAAATATGAGATTCTCTTATTTGGTTTTTTCTTACGTATCATGTAGGAATCATTTATGCTACTCAAAATATCCTTATGTTTTTCTATTTTTTCATTTCCTATAAATTGTATATCGTATTTGATTTTTTTTTTCTTCATTAATAAGATAAAACGTTTAGCCTCGAGTCCGAACATTCGCCCAAAAGCACTTCGGGGGAATTCCATTTTGGCCAGTCATTTAATAGCCCATGTTTTCATGTTCTAGGTTCGCTTTAGTTTGGACTTACGACTAATATTAAGTTTTTCACAGATTTGGAGAGCCCAAACCCTTTGGAGGAGTTTTCGGAGGACTTATACGACCCGGGTGAGTATGAACTCACATGATACTAGCCATTTTCTTTTTTCGCATTGCATGACTATTTTGTGTACAAAACCTGCATTTTATCACTCTCATGAAATACATTTTGTTATATTATGAACTCTACCATTTATGAAAATGTGTTACTTAACAAGATAATGAGACGATGAGACTTGTAATAGCATGCATGTAAAATACGGACAAGACTATTGCATCGTATGACATGGTACATAGGTACGTGCGGAATAACGGCCGTGAACTTACTATACATGTTAACTCTATGGTCAAATGTGTGTGTGGATGCGATATATGGGTCTTGGATCCAATAGTTATTTCGTAACTAACGTAACCTTAACGGACAAATCACTACAAGACGTACATTATTAGTAGTGTGGGCCACCCGAGGTCGGACTCAATCGGGCTGCTAGTGTTATGGATGTTAGCGTACAATGCTTGGGGCACCGGCATTGTATTATAGGTCCATCGGGACAGCGCCATCCCTGCTGAGAATGTGTAATATCTCGGGTAGACTATACAGTTGAACTATTATTGATTCACGTGATTATAGCATGTACTATATATAAATATATATATTGCATTCATGGATAACTATCATACTTAAAATGTACATACTTTACCAAATGAAGTTCATCACTAAATGGCATAAATACTATGTATATATTTACTCACTAAGTCTTTAGACTTACCCCTTTATTTTTCTCCCTCCATTATGTATAATTGTGCGGTCTAGCTAACATAAAGGAGGATGACTACGGACAACCAGTTGGTGGTGGCCCAAGATCTGATCCAGGTCATTTTTAAGGACATAGACCCGGTTTTGCTCAAGTCCATGTGAGACGATGGAGGAACCATACGGGCGGAGATGATTGAGATTGTCATCATGCTAGCATTACTTAAACTTAGGCGTTGATTTTGTTATCTTATTTTCAGACAATTATCTTATGATCTGTAATCTATTTTGACGATTGGTCTTTGACTAGTACAAATTGAGCATCTATTTATGCTATGACGTTTTATCGTTACTTTTGTTGTTATGATTGTGGCATTTAGTAATTGCTTTTTTATTCCTGTGGTTGAAAGTCTTCCGCTATATTTTCTCTCTTAGGAGAGTACACAATCCTTGAGTCTTGTTATGTAAGGGACAAGGCGGAGGCAATTACCAGTTAATTGATTTCCATGTAGTGTTACAAAAAAATGTTTTAAGTTGTATGATACAATGTGGGAAAATACATCTCTCTTTTTGTTTTTTTTTTTAGTGTAGTAACGTACTTAGACTGTGGATTTTGTAAATATCACTTTAGTAACGTACTCCACCAGTGAAAGATGAATATCCTTGAGACTCAACAACTAAGGCACATGGAACAATGCAAATTAGATCATGTTTTGATGCATGAAAGGTATCAAATAATTTATATTTTGTTGTACAATTTTTCTAACATTACTAACACAACCTTGCTAGTTGTTCTCATATATATTGTTTTTAGAAACACAGTAGCTCTTGAGTGTGTGCAATCGTTCACACGCAATACCATGTTTTGAAATCCTAACAACCACTACGCCACACACTACACACAACCTCAAAGTACGTGTGTGGTAGTAGCGCTGCACATGCAACAGTTGTAGTGTCGTGCACAAAGACAGTAGCTTCCCCGTTCAATAGTAATGTCATGTAATATTACTATGTAGGCAGTGCTCCTATCACACGCAACAGTAGGGTCATGCACAATAGTGAGGCATAAGGTAATGTTGCAGTGGCAGCACCACAAGAACGAGGTGGTGTGCTTTCAAGACACAGTAGAAATCCCCATTATAGAGGTTATAACAGTGCAGCACGAGCTAGGTGTGATATTTTCATAGATTTGAGACACCACACCTAGTGGCTTCATACTGCCATGGTTGAGCAACAAATCTACACCATGGTGTGGTGATGGAGCAATGGCACTGTGGTGAATGTTTGATCTGTGACGGCAAATATAACGTAGACAAGGGGTGTGCTCCACTGTGGTTTTCTATGCCATCTTGGCAACTAGCAACAGTGGAGTCGTGTGTAGGTTGAAAGGGCGATGACGACGGCTCAAAAGGAAAAATAAATTTAAGGGATTTTTTGGACTTTGAGTAAGGTTTTTAGCCTATTTAACTAGGTTTGGGAAAGAAAAAATGTCTTAAAAAATTGTGCTTACCTATTTGGGCTAGCTCAATTCAATCAACAAATGAATGTTTGTGTAACACACCCAAAATTAATCAATTTGTTTGATCAACTTAGATTGTTAGTAGTAATGCCCCCATGCCAATTAATTGATAATTAGTTGGATGTATTACTTTGAACACTAACTTATCAGAGTATATTATATAGCAAAAAATAAAATAAAAAAATTATCTTAGTATATTAAGGCATTAAATATAATATGCCAACATTGGAAACCCTATAAACTTGCCAAAATGACTCCTATCCTCAAACTACAAGGAATGCCAATGTCAAGGTCTAACTCCTCAAATAACAACCTAACCAAATCCTTCAAGGCCTTCAGGAACGAAGGCTTTGTCCTTTTTGGTTCTGACGAATAAAGGTAGCTCAATTTTAAAAGAAAATATGTTTTACAAGTGGAAACAAATCAAAGTGTAAGTTCACGACTTAGTGAATTAATACATTCGAAACATGTTGTCATGCAGTGAATTCATACTGTTTATAAAACGTTTGGTAAAACCACATGCAATATTACACAACAGTGCTCTTATCAACTGACAAAGCAAAAAATCATGTTGATGAAATGTATTTATAGTATATGATATTTCATGTGAGCAAGTACAGATAGTCATACTCTATATGGTCTATTCGAGCCTTTAATCCTTTCATGATAGGGTTTGCGTTTTTCAAATAACTTTTGGTACAGAGTCAGTGCTCCAGTGAAGCATAATAGTAAGTCATTGTTAATGGACTAACACAGTCCAACCCCGGGTGATTCACACCATTAACAATGCTACAAGGCATGACCACCACATGTAAATGGTTGCACCAGTCACTAATAACCATTCGATCCAATGCCAATAACATAAAAGTAAACTGTGGATCATAGGGTCATCCTCATATAGTGGTAAGCCCATAGCTGCCATCCATACACAGCACACCATGTCTAGTATCAAAGCCAGAATTTTGGTTTAGGGGGGGTCAAAATAAAAAATAAAAATGTGTAATTATTATATATATATATATATATATATATATATATATATAATGAAATAAATAAACAATTCAACAAAATAAATAATTCGGATTTGGTCTTTATCACTAATATGGTAATGAAGGGAACTCAATTGAATCATTATTAATCTCCATAGTAACTACAATTATATATTTCATACAATTTAAATATATAACAATATATATATACACACTTAATTTAAAAGAGCATTCTAAATATAAAAATCTTAATCAACATAAAAATTAGATTACATACCAAAAACTTTTTAAGAAAGAAAAATTTACAAAAGACAGAGACCTCTAAAGAAATAATGACATTTAGACAAATTGAAAATAGCCCAATAGTACTTACTATTTCGCAAACTAGAGTGAAGGGTATAAATTACCACAAATCAAAGGTAGGTTTGAGGTAGCTGCTAAGGATCTAAAAATTGTCACAATTCAGTGCTAGGTTTAAAGTTGGTGCTGTTAACTTAAAAAAAAAAACAAAAAAACAAAACAAGACAAAAATTGTTGTTGTTTGTTTAATATAAACTCTTGCATATCATTTCGTCTCACACTTAAAAGGCTTTCAGAGTTTTTGTCAAAATTACCTCTCAACAAACAGTGTCGTGTTAAGCTTAAAGAGCGTTTCATAACATTAGTGAAACATCACGTTTTGTATTAGTTAAATAAAAGTGTTAATAACCAAAAAATAAGCTAAATGATGCATTTTACAAAAATTAGAAGACTTGTATCATCGCTTTCCACCTTTGTCTTCTTCAACCTTTGTTTAGAGTTTACGAAAATGCCTGAAATAATGATAAAGAAAATTATGTCAATGTGAGTCGTGAATCTCGACCCTATTGAAAATATTTGCTTCCTAATAAGTGAATGAGGGTGAACAACATGTGAATCTAGATAAATTTTACAATGGGTAAGGAGAATTTCTGAGAGTTGTGGGGGGGGGGGGGGCATTTGACCCCTCTTAACCCCCTTCCCTCTACCCTTGACCATGTCACATGTTACAATTAATTATTATCTTTTATATGCATGCACTTACAAAAACTCACACCATGCAATATTTCATTTACAAACACTCTAATTACATAAAAAATAAAGTTCACAATATTAGTAAAGTATTTCATATGAGTTATAAAGCATGCACATTTGATACATATAAAATAAGTACGACATAGAAGATCAACAACACGTCTTCGTGTGAGCTAACTCATCTTTATCGTAAATTTCCTCCTAGTAATCGTCCTAAAAATCACCAACACCAAAATCTATGAAAGGTTTAATTACTAGTCTCATGTCTAAGCTAAAACACACATAAACCTAAACCTATATACTTTCTACCACGTGACCGATCAATCGTTGTCCTGCCAATCGACCATTCTGGATAGAACCTCCAAAACATAAAAAAGTCCTAACTTTTAACCCTTCTAACACTCTCGCAAGGCTTTAATGTAGTGCCACAAGTAATTACTATGTTGTATTTAGCTTAGTAAGAGGGTTAGCAAGATTTCCTAGTTCGTTAGGGATCGCTGGGAGAAGATTTTGAGGCTTTTTGATTCTGACCGAACATTGGACAAAAATTCCACTGAACGTTCAACCTGCAATCAAGAAACCAATGGGTAATAAAGTACACCAATTGTTCGCATGGGGACCACCGAACGTTCGTTCACTAAATTTTGATCCACTGGGTAATGACCTAACATACGTCATCCAACCCCTGAACCAGTACGCGAATAGTACACTAAACGTTCGCCCCTGGACCATCGAATGTTCGCTGACCTGCAAACTTGTCATAGTAGCACCTTCAACTTTTCCAACCCTATAAATACCATCTCCCACACCCTTTTAAGCTTCATTCTGCCTTCTTAGCCTTAGAAAAATTCTACTTGAGTGTTTTGTGAGTTGTGAGAAGGAGAATGAATGCTTTATTGGGAGTTTTTGCTCTAGAGAGGTAACCTTCTTAACCTACCTTGTTCTTTACCTAGTTGTTACTCTAGAATGTTTTACATAGCTTATTTGCTAGTTTTAGATTTATGTTGTTTTAGGTTTTAATCTTGGTTTAAATATGGACTAGCATTTCATTCTTGTTAGACGTACTTTATTCTTCATGGAGATGTTATTTTGTGCTAGGAGTATGTTAGGAGCCTTGTTGTGACTTTATAACTTGCTTAGAAGTGATTAGGAGATTGCTTGGTTCGGAAGGGGTTTTCTGCCTAGAAGAGAACGTTCACGCCCTTCTGGCTGAACGTTCCACTTCGAGCGCGAACGTTCGCACTATTTGACATAACGTTCACTGGCCAGGTAGAAACTCTATTTTGGACATTTTTAGGTATAAAACTTGTTTAGCTTGAATTTAGGACTGATGTTAGGTCTTTTCACAGATTTCAAAGGTGTGGAACAGTTGGAGAAAATTATGGAGAAACTTTACAACCTGGGTGAGTACAAACTCATATGAATACTTGTTGTTATTTTTTCCACATTGCACGACTATTTTATGTGTACCAAAGATTCATATTTACAACTCGCATGAAATCGATTTTGATCTACTATAAACTCTATTTTGTGAAAACGTGCGTCACTTAAGCAAGATAAAGAACATGGTGAGATTTGTAAGAGCATGCATGTAAAAGACAGATAAGACTAATTGCATCTTATGACATGGTACACCGGTACGTGTGGGATAACGGCTATGGGCTTATGATTCATGTTAACTCTATGGTCAAATGTGTGTATATTTCTATGGGCCTTAAATCCAATGGTTGTTTCGTGACCGGAGTAACCATGTCTGATTGGTGGGTCACTATAAGATGTACATTATTAGTAGCGTGGACCATCCGAGGTCGAACTCGGTCGGGCTGCTAGCTATAGACAATAGCGTACAATGGCCAGGGCACCGACATTGTATTACAAGTCCATTGGGAGAGTGCCAACCCTGCTAAGAATGAAAAATATTTCGGGTAGACCATACAATTTGAACTATGATTTGAATCTTATATTACAACATATACTATAACTATATTGCATTCATGATAAACTGTCACCTCATAATGCTGCATGTAATTTATTAACAACTAAGTTCATCATTCAAATAGCATGTACATCGTGTGTATTTTTACTCACTAAGTCGTCGAACTTATCATTGTATTATTTTCCCTCAATTATGAATATATGTGATGTTATTGCTAGTTTAGCAAAATATGGATTTGAGGAGCCAATTAATGGTGGTGAATGACTTGATCCGTGTCATTTTTGAGATTTTGTATCCGATATGGCTCAAATCCATATGGGATGTTGGAGAAACTATTCGTCAGGAATTGATCGAGATTGTTCTTATGTTATGTTTGGTTAAGCATAGACGTTAATGCTATTTCAGAACAATCAGTTGTAGTCTGTATTATATTTTGATGATTAATCTCTGACTAATATATTTGGGGGCCAAGGAATGTTAGGATCCTTAAATAGGCCCTTTCCAATGAGTCTCATGTTGAGATGCCAATTTTTAATTCGCATGCAAACTGCATTAATTGATCGTTTAAAAGAATTAAGTTTATATATATATAAAACCTTTAAAATTAAACAAATTTTTAAAAAAGTAAAAAAAAAAAAAAATCTATCAACAGACAAAAAAGAAAAAACCACTTGAAGGTGAACAAACCACCCCCCAACACTTGAGGGAATTGGCTGGACCACCCCCAGGTGGTTCAGGGTGGCCAAACCACCCCTTGGTGGTTGTCGAGTCAGCCACCCTTTTTTTGGGTGGCTCAACCACCCTTATTTTTTTAATAGTTTATGGTTTTTATATTTTTATTTATTTATTTTTTAGTTTTAAAACTTTTTTAATTTTTTTATTTGAGGGTATTTTTATACTTTTGCGTTTAAAAACACATATTTTGTTTGATTTAACGAGATTCTTTAATGGCGGGATGTTTTTGGAACAAAATGGTAGTTCAATACGGCTGAGTATAACATGTAGTAGTTCATGGGTCAACAATGAGTTGTAGTTCGAGGGGTGAAAGGTAATTAACCAAGAAAAAAAAAAAAAAAAAGTCCTTACTATTAGAAAAGTTGACAAAATGGCTAGTGAGCAACATTAGCACCAATCATATTGATATTATGGCATGTGTCACTTACAACAAAAAAACAAATATATATAAAAAAAGAGAGGAGATAGTTAAGCCACCCCTTTTGGCCAAAAATTA
>NC_081550.1:14378755-14400595 GCF_901000735.1 Corylus avellana
GCATCCAAACATATGGCAAAATCTTTTACAAATCACCAGTTTAAGTCCATAATGATAACATACATGTGCACACTATATATATATATATATACTTATTTTGTACCCTTTTTTTTTTTATAAAACGCCAAAACAATTTATCAAGATGTTGAAATTGCCAGTTTGAAAAAGTGGTAAACAAGGATTTTCAAGACACGTGCCTTTAGGGTTTTCAATCATAGCGATCGATCGTTGATTTAGAATGATCATATGGTATAATGATTTTGTAAAATGATTGATCATTGCTTTGAAACCATATAATGGTACAAATATGTACCTAATGATCAATCCTTGCTTTAAAACTATTGATCAATGACAGTGTATTTGAAATTTAACATTTTTAGAACAAGTAAGTGAAGGAAAATCTATTTAATTTTGCCATTTTTACGATACTAGACCCTAGAGAGAGGGGGTCTCCCTTAAGGGTTATGCTCTTAAAGCTTGTAAAGCTCTCACCTTTAAGGTATAAAGTTTAATCTATCCCTAACTTATGTTTTATTCATCATGTTTAAGCCGTGTTTTACGTGTTAAATTGATTGCTAGTTTTCTTTCCTTGAAAAATGGTTTAAAGTTAGGCCATTTAAGTAGATAAGCTTGATGCTTGCATGAAATATGTGAATTTTAAATATTAGATTTCTTTTCCACCTTAAAGTAGTGTTAAAATGATTATATTTCAACACCTTAGAGCAGTTACTTGGTTGTTTAAATAAGGGGGATGTAAATAAAGTGATATATTAGGTTTTGATAGGATGGAATGAGGAAAACCACATTCTGAGGCATAACGATTGAACGGTCTCGAGGAACGATCAAACATTTTGTAATGTTCGAATGGTCCCTGAGAAATGATTGATCGTTTTGGGAAAAATGTGCATAATTAGGGTTTTAAGTGTAAGATTAGGGTTTACCTTAGTGTTTTGATTAATATTAAAGTATGAATTGTAGAGACGAGAAGTTCGACCTTTTGGTATGTTCGAGGTTGGATTTAAGTGTTGGTAAGTAATTGCCCATTGAAACGCCAAAATGCTTTGTCATTAAATTGAATATTTTATTTCTAAATTGTGAATTCTTTTAGTCATGCTTTTTCCTAAAATTATGTCTTGTGCCTAATATTTTATAAATGATGATTTACTATGCATTGTTATTTATTGCATTACCATGAACTAAACTATGCTTACCAATTGCTTATTTATAAATTGTTGTGTATCTTACAAAAGAGGTGCAAAATATGAGATATGTATACAATATTTTATAGACTTGACCCTATGACATAGAGTTTATTCATTTAGGATGCCTTTGATCCATTGGACAGATAAGTGATTAGCATAACTATGTACGGATGAGAGCCACATCATGTGGCATTGCTAGCAGTGCGGATCACTCGGGGTTGGACCCAGTTGGGCCACCAGCAGGGGCTAGCTATGAAGCTCGCCGAGGCACCGGTGTTGTACTAAAGGTTCCACAGAATGTGCACATCTCACTATAAGAGGGTTACGAGTAAGGATAGGCCATACGGGAAAAGTTATGAATTACAAATGATTATGAATATTATATTGCACACTTTGTCAACATGATTTTCTATATGAAATTGATATATGTGTTGTCCGCAGAATTATGACCTAGCTGCTTTACAAATGTACTATTTTTCTCTGATGGCATAATAACAAAGATAAGACTTACGAGTTTACTCAATTCTCATAACATTTCTAAGATTCCCAATCTTATTCTTTATTTCCAATTAAAATAGACTTAATGCATAGGTTAGAATCCATTGGTGATTTCAGTATTACGCCATGGACTTACGAAGTTACTTTTTCACTTATAAAACATTTTTGTTTTACAGTTTAGCAAGGTTAGCCTAGGAGGGAGGATTAGGTTGCTCGGCGAGGCTTGAGATGCTAAGAAAAAGCTTATAGAGACATATTTATGTATATCATTTGCATATGGTTGTATTTGAGATGATATTGCATACTTGTAACTATTTGTGCTTGGAAGCTCTAGCTTGTATTGATGATAGAAATGGCATTGAGGTCTAGTCTTTCAGCTTTGATCAATATTTTACTTTCCACTTCATTTTATTCTTGATATTTGTCGTTATATATAACACTTCTAGTTAATTACAAGTTAATTATATGGGAAGCACTACAAGTAACACTCCAAGTTAATACTATAGTTAATTAATTTTGGACGTGTTACATATTTGGGAGTAGTTGAACAACCACATGGCCACTAGGGTTCGTTCGGCCACCCCTCTAAAAATTTTTTTAGCCATTTTTGGGGATGGTTGAAGCATTCCTAATTGCCAGAGATTAAAAAAATAAAAAAATTGCCCATTTGGTGTTGACAAAACACCTCTAATTGCCGTGGGGGTGGTTCGACTACCTCTAGATATGCTCATAGGAGGTAACCGAACCACCCTTATTGATAATGGATGCGGTTAGGCTACCCCCTTCAA
Source organism: Corylus avellana (assembly GCF_901000735.1). NCBI lineage: Eukaryota > Viridiplantae > Streptophyta > Magnoliopsida > Fagales > Betulaceae > Corylus > Corylus avellana. The sequence goes on from NC_081550.1 coordinate 14,381,244, forward strand.
TTTTGTTTTTTGCCATTTGGGGAAAGCCGACCACCCCCAATAGCCATGGGGTAGGGGGGAGGGGGCGGGGGTGGAGAGCCACCCCCCTAAAGTTAAATTTTTGTTTGTGGTATTTCGGGGTGGCCAAACCACCTCCATGGCCACAGGGCGGTTTGACTTACCCCCTTCCTTAAAAGCCAAATGGGGTGGCTTGACCACACCCTCAATTTTTTTTTTTTTTGGCTATTTGTGGGTGGTCATACCATCTCCATGAGGTGGTTCAACCACCGCCCTTTTTTTTAATATTTGTTTTTATAGTTTTTTTATTGTAAGTGACATGTGTCCCAATATGATGTGACTCATTAACGAATTCTGTCAACTTTTTTAATGGCAACGACCTTTTTTTTTTTTTTTTTTTCCTTACTCTAAAAGTATTTTGTAACTTTTAAATCCTAAAAAACTATTTGCCAAAACTTCAAATTACATGGACTAATTTTACATTTTTTTTTTTCTAAAATAAATAAGCTTTGGTTTTATAATCATTAAGTGGTAATGTTCCTTATCCATGACCTTATATTATCCTCTCTGTCAAAAAAGTAATCCATTGTAAAACTTCTCATGTTAAACGATTTTCCTACATTTGTAAAGAAAAAAAAGAGAAGCATCTTAAGCTGAGGTTTTGATGTGTGTGAGAAGAGGCAAGAGATTTGAGAAAAGTCAACCACCATCCATTACATAGTCATAGAAAGAGAGAGAGAGAGAGGTGTTTTTTGTTTGTTTGTTTTTCCTTATTCACAAGGAAAGAGAGATGTTTGTTTGGATCTTGATAGTGGGAAGCTTTAGATTCAACCTCAAAATTCAAAAGAAGAGATTTTCTTCAATCTCTCCAATATGACATTGCACTCCACCATATTCCAGACATGCCAATAGGACAAACCCACGTGGAAAATTCTAGAGGAAAATAAAAAGTAAAAGAATTTGACTTTCAACATTGAAAAGCCTCGCATGCTTTATACACAGTCTTGTCGGCATTGCTGTGCATGATCAGTTCAGACATGTCTCTCTCTCTCTCTATCTCTTAGAGAGGCAGGAAAAGAAAGAGGCAAGTATATTCTTCATGTGTATACAAGATTTTTGTGTTCATTACTCTTCCTAAAAAAGAAAAGCAATTTTTGCCTTCATGGAGTTCCTTTCTCACACAGTTCAGACATGACTATATATGCTTGATTATCACTCATTATGATACACGTTATGATCTTAATTTTCTCGTTTATTTTCTCTTCCAACAAACATGTCCCCTACAAGAAAAACCCTTTATTAGCAGAAAACAGAAATATATTATGACCAAGTAAGATCATCAAACCCCATTTCTGGTTAGACTTGTTTGGTACTTGATCATACTATAAAACAAACAGTAGGGTTTCTGTGCACACGACATACATATATTACATGTTTCTCTCTCTCTCTCTCTCTATAGATAAATATATAAATATATATATATAGTACAATGAATGATGTATGATGAGATATATGAGAAAGTCAAATGGGTATTATTTTCTTTTCCAAACTTTATTTGATGGGATTAACATCCTTCCACTTTGTCCCCGGCCCTCTTGCCTTAATTTTTTTTTTTTAGTTTTTTTATTTTTTTCTCTTTTGTTGTCTTTACTTTTTTTGATTGTTCTTCTTCCTAATGGGTGGAGGGTTCCCATCTTTTGCCTTGAGCCATTGCTTTTTTGTCATAGGAAAGGAATATAATGCCAGTGCTTCCCCCCAACCCTTTTTGGGGCCCATCTCGGGTCCAATCATGTGGGCCCATCCTGTCTGGGCCGACTCCATGCACACCACCTCAAGAAAGAAAAAAAAAATTAAAAAAGAAAAAAAAAAATGTTGTTGCGTAAATCAATAGAATGCTGACGTGGTATTGCTTTGAGGGTTGGTGTCGTTGAAGTGGAGACTTGACCCCACACAAGTCAGCCACTTTGCTCTCTCTACCTTTGCTTGTTTGGCACACTTATAATTGCACTAGTTTTACCTTTTTTTTTACATCATTTCACTCCCCCAATGCCCTGTTGTTTTCACCATAAAGGTTTAACCCACAAATGGATAAAGATGCCACTGCTGCTTCTTTGGTGGTTAGGGGTGTTGCTGAAGCAAAAACTACTCACTTTTGGGTCACCTAATGAATGTAAACACCACTATATGACAAACTCCTTATATCACCATTTGTTTCTTTCTTCAAGTTGATTACTTGTGTGTAACCACCTGATGGGATACTTAGATTCGACCATTTCTTACACGATTTACGTATTCAACACGAAATTAATGTGTTAGGGTTTCAAAAGTATATTTCGTTTGATTAAATGGGTTGTGTTAGGGTTGATCTGTATAATTTTTGACATGACTCACGAACCTAACACAAATCCAACGCAAAATTATCAAGTTAGAATTGAAAGGTATGACCCGTTTAATTAAATAGGTCGGATTATGATTGACTTCTCAACACAACTCAAACTTAACACGCGAACATGAATTGCCATCCCAGATACCCTATTCTGTCATAAAGATGAGATTAATGCGTTAGGGTTCATAAGTCTGTTTTGTTTTATTAAATGAGTTGGGTTAAAGTTAATTTATATAATTTTTGACACGATTCATGAATCTAGGTAACACGAACCCAACACAAAGTTATTGAGTTAGAAATGAAGGGTATAACCTGTTTAATTAAATAGGTCTGGTTATGATTGACTTTTCTACCCAACTTAAACTTAACACGCGAACATGAATTGCTATCCTAGATACCCTATTCTGTCGTAAAGATGCGAAGAGAATGGCAGCACTAGTGAGCTAAAACATGGACACCCTTGATGGGTTATTTTCTGAATTTTAAATGGCGCAATTGGGTATATTTTTCTCTTGTGCTCCAGCTTCATTGGTTATTTTCAATGCAGTTTGGATGTCACTAATCACGTAACATTATGAACAAAAAGTTGGAGAGTGGAGGACCCCCAAAGGCATTAACTGGGTCTGCATCTGCATGGCCAAATATCTTGTTCATTTTGGACCACTTTGATGATCTATTTACCATAATATTGAACTTTTCAATTAATTGGGACATACCATGACAATGTCATAGGGGTGGGTGCATGATTTTCAACAACACAACATCCTCCCGTCCAGGTTACAACATTTTTACCATGAATTAACACCATAATTTGTGGCCCTATGCTTCCTATTTTAACATGAAATCCATCTAATTGTTCACAAATGTAAAGGAAATTAGAGGAAGTAAAGACAATAAACACATTACTCCAACAAACATAAATGATTTACGTGTTAAAGCCTTAGAGATTACATTTTTTTTCTTTTTTCTCTTATTCTTGATTATGTTTACAATACCAAAGATCCCCGTTTATAAATAAATATAGAAATATTGTATAAAAACTAATTAAATTACTGTTGTTAATGGAGAAAGAAATGAATGTGAAAGGAAATATACATGATGGGCATTCACAAGGCTCAATTATGCAATACCCTCACATATTCTTGCTCCTCTATTTGTAGAAAGGAGGGCCAGAATTCATAATTGGGGTTTAATCCTTACAGAAAATTGTAGGTTGCAGCTGTCTGCCAATGAAGGATGAAAAAATATGTTGATGAAGAATGAAATGACCACATACCATCCATCTCTTACAGAGGGACCACGTAGATGGTTGGATTCCTTGGCATATTATTGGTATTTTTGTATTCTTTTGGTTAAGTGTTTGATAGTTAAGCATAAGCAAACAGGAGAGATTCATTGTATGAAATACAAAACATGTATGAAATTTTTACATGAATTGAAGGTTGTTGAAATCCTTGTCAATGAATGATGATATTCTGAATATGAGATCTTTGTCATTCAGGGGTTGGTAAGGATCTTTGTCAGCCATTGGTGATGCTGTGGGTAAAGTTTTTAACAAAGATAAACCCTCTGTTTTTGCTTTCTTAAACCTCCTCGATTCTTCATTTGAAAATGAATAATCAAAAATGCACCTTTGAAAATACTCTTGCTGAGCTTAAAGAAGCTTGCTTTTAGTATAAAACATCAAGTTCCCTTTTGTTAGAATATAGGATTTCTATATTGAGTTTGTATTTTCCTGTTAGATTATTTCCTATTTATGTGTTATTGTAATCAAATCTTAGTGTATTCTTTTTTCCACTGACCACATTTCTCCAATAAACCGGAGCCATTTGTATTGTAAACATCATCAAGAAATAAAAGCACAATATAGCCCTTAAGGTGATTCTTAATGGTAGATATAAATTTATCTCTTCCTATCAGTTTAAACTTTTGGGATAAATGATAATTTAACATGATTTCCGATCAGCTTAAGCTTTTAAAATAAATGATAATTTAACATGATATGAAAGCTAAAAGTCTTGAATTCAAACTTTGACGCCATCATTTACCCAAATTTCAACATGCCTTGTACGCAATCAATGTTTTCCTCATTCTTCCATACCCCAAGCCACCAAGAAGTCAAAAGTCTGGTGCGAAATCTGCCATCCATAAACCAGAAATGAACCTAGAATGGCTAATCTTTGACGCCCTCGAGCCAAAATTCTTCCACTGTGAACTTCCTTCCTGCAGGCCATTTTGCTGATACTGGAAGGAGGCCCCTGGGGCTTGGGCCGTGGTGGATTATATAGAATGTAAGATGTAGTGAGAATAAGTCCAGGAGCAAACCTCTACTTTTGGAGGTCAAAAAATTAGCTTATTAGGGCAGAGCAAGCTAACAAGCAAAATTGATAAGCAACACAATAAGATCTGATAAGCTATATAACCAGGAATAAAAGAACCCATCATCCTGAATGTCCAATAAAAAATATGCCTATATTTTTGGGGGTCTTTGAAAATAAAACTGTTGAAGATGATAATGATCCCAAGCCATGGACCACGTTGAACGTTTTCTTCCATGATTTTCATGGATTCCCCAATCATTGCAATTTGCAAGCCCACTCTTCAAGACCTTTGAACTAAATTCTCGCACAGAAGGCGACATTATAATCACCTTTGCAATTCCACTCTCACATATATAATACAACTAGAATGCACAAGCTGACACAGCTGCTGTTGAATGGCAAAGATATGAGACTACTGATACTAATTTAACCTGCGCTGTAGCTTTTAATAAAAACAAATATGGAAACGGGAACCAAAAAAAGAGAGCTAAAGTAAGAACACTCATATAACAGAGGAGAAAAGATTGACAAGGCAAACTTCAGATCACCACAAAACCATAACACAGCTTTCCGTGAATTCATGCCCTCCTTCACCATGATTAGATTTTGAATTGTTCAAGGCTTTGTACTGTCTCAGATTCATGTGAATTGCTTCTTGTGCTCCCAGTTTCTTCTACTAGAGCTGGTAATTGACTTGCAGGGGGAGGAGGAGCAGCAACGGCTGGAGGATCGTCTTTTTGAACAACAGGAGGATCTTCTTTGTGAACTGGTGGAGCAGCAAATACTGGAATAGCCTGCCTAATGGAGACCGGAGGAGCAATTTGGACAGGTGGAGCAGCCCGCATCATCTGAGGAGTAGGCATCGATGGTTGCGGAAACGGTCGGGCAGAGTAAACAGGCATTGCATTCCTTATGACAACTGGCGGCGCAATACCATGGCATGACGTCCTAAATTGTCTGATGGGAACATAAGGAGCTGCTCCTGCTGCAGGGAACTTCTGAGGACGGGTCCCACGGCCTTCCAGTGCAGAAGGCTGCCGTGATGGCACTTGGCTGTCATTTGCTGTCGTTGATGGGGGTCTGTTCCGATGAGCTGCCTTCTGGCAAATTAATGGGAGGATCTTTGATGTGGTAGCAGGAGGAGGTTGTGGACTAGTTGGTCTGTGGCTCTGGATGGAGAACTTCCTTGGAAATAGTATTAGAGCATTGGGGTTACCTATTGCATTCTTTTCCTTCAAACGGTAGTTCAGTAAAGCCCGTGCTATTGTGATCTGTTCCAGTTCATCACTGCTTTCTGCATCAGATGAAGAACTTGCATCTTCTTTTGCCACTGGCCAGAAAGAAATCAAGTTACAATCAGTAAGAAGTTCACAGGCATGATATAGGCGACAGTTCAAAAATAGTATCACTAATGCCATGGCATTTATGCCTTCAATTGTGGAAAAGGTAAAATACAAATTAATCAATAGCTAGTCCACCAAATATTCTCATTTTGCAGTAACAAACATCAGGCTTCCCTACTAAAATGATGATTGGTACACCAAGGCTATACCTCTATGCTTTGTCTGCAAAATTACTGTATATTATAGTTTTCATTTTCACTGGAGTTCCAGAGATAGGTATGAGATCCATCTTCTAGTGGAGTGATTCCTTATAATAGTTTATTAAGGGAATGAATTAAATAATGGACTGGAGCATTCCTACGCTTGTAAAGAGACCAGTCTTTACATTCTATCGTTGCAACTATTGAAAGAAAGTTCAATAAAACTCACATTGTTTTAGAGATGACCAAGCTGCCATAGCTGCATTTTTCTCTGCTTGTTTCTTATTCTTGGCAGGTTCCCCTGTGAATGTGATTCCAGCCAATTCCACTGTCCCTGTGAAAACGGGTAGGTGTCCAAGTCCTGACCTGAAGGTCGTGTATTGTGGTAATGGGGCTCCAACTCTCTGTGCAATTTCCTGCAAGAGGTTCTTGTAAACCCCAGTCTCATCCTAACCAAAATTAAGTCGAATCAGTACCAGAACAACAAAGCTAGCTACAGATGTTTGTATCATAAATCAAAAGCCAGGCAGAAAATGCCAGTCAAGGTAGCTGAAACTTGTATTGGCTATACATAGTGTTTGCTTAGTTCCATACAATTATGTATACATTTGTAGAGAACATGAGAAGGAATGCTTGTGAAATAAGTAGATAACTGCATATAATTCAATGTCATTTCTATGAAGGAAGATCTGTGTTTCATTTATGCATCCACCATCATATACACAAACAGAAAGAAGAAATTTAATAGTCCACCAGTTAATCAAGCCTCTATTCTCTCTCATGCCATAGTCTAGCATCTTGCATTAAAATTAGAATCTTAATAAGTATTGAGCAACAATTGAAGAAAAACTTTAAACAGGATAGGTGCAGCCAATCCAACATTATATTAAGAATTCCAGATACCAATGAACCTAGATCACAACATGGGACTCGTATAGACAAATTTATGATGCCTTAAATCATCAAATACACCTGTGAGTGAACTACCCACAAAAGTCCACAAACATAAAGGATATTCGATTGGGAACATGTATATTTGCTTGTTCATGTTAAATGAGGGTCCAAAAAGCAATAATTTGAGGCTTTGAGGCTTTTGGAAAATCAAAATCACTCCTTTTGAAATCGATAAATCTATTTGCTTCCATTAATAATGACTTCAACCATATGTTTCCATTCATAAACATAGCAAGTGTTCATTAAAATCTAAATTATTAAGATTTTAAGAATCAAAACTTGTAGTTGAATACCCTTTTTTGTGATGTTAGAATCTAATTTAAATGATTAAGTATAACCTTTCATTTCAGCTTAAGTTTTTGAGATAAGTAGTGATTTAATATGGTATCGAAACAAAAGTCCTAAGTTTGAACTTTATTTCTATCATTCACCTCATTTCAATTAAAATTTCTAAGTGTTGAGCCTCACAGACCACACATGAGGGGAAGTATTAGAATCCAATCTAAATAAATAAGTTTATATATTTTTATCAGCTTAAGCTTGAGATAAGTAGTGATTTTAACATGTAAGAACATAAATTGCTATATATAGCATTTAGATACTCCGATTGACACTACTCTACTTAGCAATCCATACATAAGAAAGGCAAACTTTGACTTGATATTACTAGCTAACTGAAACCTAACTTTCTCCCCAAACCCCATTTTTATTTTAAGAAAAAAGGGAAGTAGATAAATAGCTTCTTCAGTAATTTCTTTTAACTTCCTTATTGTTTATGTAATGGTACAAGGTTTCTAGCTACTTGAACACTTTTCAAGGAAAAGTGTAGGCAAATAGTTATGAAACAAAATCCAAATCGTATATTTCTCATTAACTGGAACCCAATACTGGAAAGGTTTGGGACCCACAACCACTTTACTTGTTGGAGTTTATATCTAAATAATTTTTATTTACTAATCTTCTGGAAACCGTTTGAATAAAATATGATTAAATAGTTTTACTTCGCTTTCTTTTGCCTTCATTTTCTTGGCAACCAATCAGAGGGTCAATGCAGAAGAAAAAGCCCTACAAGTTCCAGTCATCAAACGCCCTCCTTCCCCAAATACATTTTTCATTGACAGAAATGCCCCTCATTGAGCAAATCCAGGAGGCCCAGTACAGCTGGTTCCATGAAATGGAAGAAAAACAAGAACCAGATAGCTCTCCTTCACACCCACTTGGAAAAGCTCTCTCAGAAGCCTCTTAGCTCCCACTGTCTCCTAAAATTTGATTATAGAAAAAAATAAATAAATATTTTTATTTACACGTCACTCGTCAGCCAAAGCCTGAAAATTCCGGTGCAAAGCGGAGAAGGGCATTTACGTCATTTGAATCGGAAACCCAATCTTTTAACCCGCCGGGAAAGAAAGTGGAGAAAAAGCCATGTGCGCATGCTAAGCCGATCACCCACTTGGCGCACAATAGCGCAGAGGGCAATGAAGCACGCCAAGGGCAGAGCACTGAACACACGGCGCACTTTAGAAAAAAAAAATAATAGAAAAAGTTTTTTATTTTTTATTTTTTTAATTTTCGGCTTCTACAGATTTTTAGACTAGTGATGCGTGTGCTGCGAGGGGTTGATGACACGGATTGATGGGTAGGGAGGGAAAGCAAAGATCAAAGCTAAGAAAGGAAGAGACGGAACCCTAACGGGCGTTAAAGAGACTAACCAGGATCCTGGCGGCGAGGGAGTGGGAAGGACCGCGGTTGGAGAGGGAGTTGAGGGCGACCTCGGCGGCGGAGTGCTCGGCCTGGCGGAGGGTGGAGCAGTAGTGGGGGCTCTCGAAGATCTCGCCGTTAAAGTTGACGGTGGCCTTGAACCTGGGCGCGTGGTCCGGACCTTCCCGAATGCACGTGTAGGAGGGGAGGTTGAAGCAGCTCCGCTGGGCCAGCTCTTGAAGCTGGTTCTTGTACATTTCTTCAGCTCTCCCTCTCTCCCTCACTCTCGCTTTTCTATTCTCCCCTCTCCTCACTCTCTACTACAAATCAACCTCACCACTTTCTCAGAGTAGGCCTTTCTCGGAGCCAGATCGGATCCGGGGTTCCCCGGTCCGTCGATTGAAACAACAGGGGCTCCGACTTTGAGACTGTATCCTCCGGCGACGGCGAGAGAAAAAGAGAGAGAAAGTGTTAGAGAGATAGAGGAGGGGGGGAGCTCAGACACAGAGAGAGAGAGAGAGAGAGAGAGAGAGAGGGGGGTAATTTGGTAGTAGTGGAGTTGGGTTTGTGGGGATTATAAAAATGGGGGAATTTATTAGACAATTGCTTTTATTGCCGGGAGTCAACTGAACGTTAGGCTGCATGGATGTGATCTTTTTCCCTAGATTTTCTCTATATTTCTTTTTGTTTATTTCTGTGTATTTTAAACTAAAATAAATCCTTTCCTCATTAATTCATCTTTAAATTAGTTTTATTTTATTTTTTAATTAATAAATTAGTAAAATAAAATATTAATTTGATCTATAATACCATTTCTAGAGTATTAAGTGATAGACTTATTTATCTTGTGTAATTATGTAGAGGGTAATAATGCACACAAGGTCGACAAGCCGATTAAATGAAGTGTCCCATTACAAATCATGTCACCTCTAAAGACAGCCTTTTACTTCCCCATATTTACTGTTTTTTTTTTTTTAAAAAAAAAAAATCAATATAAAGGAAAGGGAAGAAGGGATAAGGATCTTACAGAATTAATAACCGAATTTTAAAAAGTTGTATGGGAGAAGGACATTTAGACTTTCTCATATTATATGATGACTAAGAATAGAGTTTGTCCAATTTTTCGTTTTTTGTTTTGTTGAAGAACAATATAAAATAATGTCCTTAAACCAAATCCAGACCACAGCTGGTAACACTATAAGTAATGCTACTACACCTATAATTTTTTTAAAAAAAAATTTGTTTACCGGTGTTAGGATGTGATTTGAATTATATTCGCCGCTAAAATATTTAATGCTCAAATCACATACTAACACTTGTCAATACATTGTAAAAAAAATATTGTAGGTCTATCAATAGGTTTACTAGTCCAGCCCTCTAAATTGGTCAAAAGAATTATTAGTATCAGCATAAAACATATAATAATTGTATGCATTTGGTTTTAATTACTACATCGCTGCTTAGGGTCATGGTTATGTTTGAGAAATAAAGTTTTTATGCCAAAAAAATATTTTTTTGGTAAAAGTTTAATTTTTAAGCTTTTATCAAAAGTGTGTTTTGACAATTGTTAGAGTAAAAAAGTCAAAAAAATACTTTTTAAATTTTTTACTAAATATGCCAGCTTTTGTTTAACACGGTTTTTTAAGGACCAAAAGTACTTTTTAACTCTCTACCTCAATCCCAAACAGGCTCTTAATCAAGTTTCGATGTGTCTCCTCCTTACTAAGTGGGAATTAGGATTCTCTCTCGGAGAATATTCAATTAGCTATATTGGAAGGGTATTTTTGACCACTCGAAAGTGAAAAAAGCAAAAATATCCCTCTAATATAACTTTTTTTAAAAAAAACTCTAATATAACTAATTGGATACTCTTAAATTCAAATAAATTAGAGAGGATTTTGTTCCACAAAGTGAGGGCCTTGCTTGGATATATTTGATTCGTATGCACGAGGTTTTGTAAGATTTGAGATTTTTGTGTTCTTAAAAACAAAATGTATCACTTTGATCTTTGTTGAGTATACATGTGCGACTGTGTGGGTGTAGAAATGATCAAATCGCATATTGAAAAGATGTAAGAAATGTAAGTGCTTAGTATAACATAGTTAAGCCTAAAGCCAAAGACTTAAGCATTTTGGTTGAATGGTGTATCAACATGCTATATTATGATTTATTAAAAGACTTCCCAATGTATCAATTTCCCTACAAGTGGTATAAGAACATATGGTGGTGTGCAGTATGGTGAAGTGGCTTAAGCACGGACAAAGGTTTCTAGAGTAGGGACAAAAGTGCAAGGTGTGAGCATGACCGAGTTTTCTTTGAGTGAGGGGCAAAGGTTCATGCCATGAGCTTGTACAAGCTTGTATAGTCGGACTCAAACTCATAAGCTTAAATATGAGTGTAAATGTGGATGTGAATGTAGTTATTGGCAATATCCTCATTTGCATTTACATAATGCGATTATCACATTTAGATATCCGCATCTGCATCATGTAAGCTATCCACATATGAGGTAATAAGCCTTTTGGACCTTGAAGTTGTAATTTCTACTTCTAGTAAATACAAAAAGGCATTTTAGTTTTTTTAGTAAATAATCAAAGTACTAGCAATGAAAGAAACACTAAAACAACTTGTTTCTCAAGAGATTACTAACAATACACATTAGCCTATGAATGCCCATACAGACTTTAAATTGCTCGCTACACACTATTGTTTAGATCACACTTGCTAATTATTTTTTCATTAAATTTTCATCTTATATATTATTTAGCTTACTGCATGATCTATCGGTTGGTGAAGGGAAAAAAATATTTGAAAATAATAATAATAAATATTTGAAAAACTTTATATAAGGGAATGCAGCTTTTGCTAACCGCTTCTACATTCGCATATGCGGATTGCCATGGATAATGGATATTTGATAGTAGTGGATAGTTGTGGATAGCAAATAGTTGCGGTTAGTATCCGCCCGCATTTACACCCCTAGACTGAAGCTTTTATGTTGAATTGGGTTCATTAAAAGACTTTCAAAAGTATAAATCTTCCTAACAATCTTATTATGGATTTTAAAAAAAAAAAAAAAAAAAATTGGTAGGTATTATGGACAATGGTTAGTTATTAAATGGGAGTAATTGATAGTTATTACTCTAGTTAATTATATAACTATTACTATATATATATCACTAGTTTATGCCCTTCGTCAAAACCTAACAAATTTATAGAGCAGTTATTGTCATTGGGTTTAAAGCATTTTCTTTTAAAGGATTTTTCGTTATACATTTGGCAAACACAAGCTAGCACACATTGGCCAATTTTTAGAATTTTTTTTTAGGACATTGATTGTTCTGGGATTTTTATTGGTTCTCCCAAATCCCTCCTATTGTATTTTTATTTTTTTTTATTAATGCAATCTTGCTGAGAAAAACAATATTTTGGTTATAAGTGTTTGAAGAATAATCTCACATTGCATGTGAACAAGATATTGGCCATGTTTATAAAGAATTGGCAACTCTCTCTTATTAAACCGGTTTTATGAGATGAGTTAGTCCCATGAATTTCTCCATGGTATCAGGTCCTACCACAGGACGAATGTGGGCACACTACTTACACCGTAATAAGGACCAAGAAAAATACTGGCCTGCATATGAGGGAGAGTGTTGAAGAATAATCCTACATTGCCTGTAGATAAGATATTGGGCATGTTTATAGGGAATGGGCAACCCTCTCTTAATGAACTGGTTTTATGAGATGAGTTAGACCTATGAATTTATTCAATAAGTCACTTGACAATTCTTTCTTGCCTTTTGGTTTTGAATTTCATTTCATTTTGTTATAATTTTCTTTCTCTTTCTATTTACATACTTTCATTCTCATATTTTCAAATGTACATTCTTTGTCATGACACTAAAAATCATCAATAGATTTTGAATGAATCGCTATTGAATTTTAGATTCAATAAGAATTTTTAATGCCAAGTCAAAAAGTGTGAGGCAAGATTAGTAAGCTAAACAAGTTGTGTAACCGTTAGCCTTTTTTTTTTTTTTTTTTTTTTTTGTAACAAACATTCCATACCAAAAACAAACCAGAGACAAAATTACAAAGGAGAGGGAGGTGGATCTTTTCCACTACAGATAGGGATGGATGAGAGGGGGGTAAAAAGAGTGGGAATGCAGCCCGAGTAAACTCTTGCCGCGGCCCAATATGCCACATGATGGGCGCAAAAGTTTGCACTTCTGTTAACTTTCCTAGCTTCCCAAGAGGGAGAAGCTGGGACTAAAAGAAAAAAATCAGAGATAACTTTCTCAATTTGCCAATTCTGGAAAGATGAGGGAAATTGCAAAGCTGAAATAACTAGTAAAGAGTCTCCCTCAAATGTAAATTTTTTGAGCTTTAAGGAGACTGCTAGAGAGGCTGCACTATATATAAAAATTTCTTTTCCACTACTATTAGCCTTTTACACTATATATAAAAATAAATAAATAAATAAATAAGAGAAATATTATTTAATAAACAACTATATAACTGTTATTAGCTCTTTCCTCCTCCCCTTTCACGGTAGTAGTGCTCGGTATTTTCTCTGTAGGCTCTATGGGTCTCCGTTTCAGGGGGATTGCTTTAGATCTAGATTCATATCTAATCTCTTCAACCTTATTTTGTTTTTTTTATTTTTTTTGTCCTAGCCTTCGGGTTGAGGATAGATTTGTTGTCCTAGCCGTCGGGTTGATGATGGATTTGTTGTCACGGTCTTCGGTTTGAGGACGGAGTATATCGATGTGGGGGCTTAACTCTCACGGCCGATTTTTTAGTTTCTAATTATTTTTTATTTTTGTTTTTGTATTTGAGCTACCCATGTTCTAGATCTAGTTTGCATCAAGCAGATCTGTTCCTTAAATGTAATTGTACATGGGTTAGCGAAAGCTTAAAGTCATTTTTATGACTTTGTAACCTTCATAGCTTTTGGCTATGATTTTTTAGAGTTATATGCTCTGTGATGCAAGAGCTTTATGCTCATGAAATTTCATCAATGGAAGTTTCATATTTTTCAAAAGAAACAAAAAAAAACTGTTATCAGCTCTCATAATCATTACATACACATAAAAGCGATTTAAAACTTAGAAATGGCAATAGGATGAATTAGGTAAAGGGTATACATCTTATAAATTCCTGAGTCAACGCGTAAAAACAAAAAACTTCTTAAACTTTATTTTTTTCTTCAAATTTTTACTCCGTAGGTCAATCGAAAAGGCAAATTAACCCATATCGTTACATTTTTTCCCAAATGTTTAATGCCTGTCTCCTAACTAAATGTACCGTTTTGCCACGTCAACATATTAACTTTTTATTAATTTAATTTATAAATTAAATCTAAAAAATAAATAAATAAATAAATAAAAATTGAAGGGGTGGCCAGAAAGCCACCCCATTGGGGGTTAGGGTGGCTGCCTTAATTTTTTTTTTTTTTTTTTAGATTTAATTTTTAAATTAAATTAATAAAAAAGGTAATATGCTGATGTTGCAAAACGGTGCGTTTAGTTGGGACATTGGGATTGACATGTGTTAAACATTTGAGGAAAAATGTAACGGTATGGGTTAATTTGCCTTTCGATTGATGTATGAAGTAAAAAAAAAAAAAATTCATGGAGTTTTCTGTTTTGGCATGTTGACTCAAAGATTTATAAGATATTTACCCTTAGATAAAAGTAAAGTTAGAAACCCGCTCTGCTTATGTAGTAGTGTCAATCAACTTTTAATTTATTTTTTTAGTAAGGATACTGTCATGCTAGTAGGGTCAAATATTAATCTTTAAAATAGGTTTATTAAAATAAATGTCATGTAAATTATTATATAAACAACTTATATTTTAATAGTTAACATAAAAAGTACCATGTAAATTGTCACGGTCATTTTTTTTTAGAAGAATTCTCACCTCAGTTACAAATATAATAAATATCATTTAAACTGTCATATCAATCTATAATGATGAAAAACTTGTAATAAAAGTTAACCGCGTTATCAACAACACTTGGGCTAAAATAGATTATTTAGAATCGCCCCATTCCTGAAATTGCGTCGTGGGTAATGATGGTAGAGAAGGTGGCCAAGAAATAACAAGACAAGGATTGCTTCATAATGGGTGCATTTTGGAGCTAATCACGTGATCTGAATTGCGGTCACGTGCCCACCCAACTATGTGAAAAATATTATTATTATTGGGTCATTATAGAGTGTGAACACGTGGCGGCCTCCAAGCCATAGTTGCACCCTCTTTAATAAAACGATGACGTAATATAGATATAATGCTCTAGTCAGAGAAGCATGGAATGGAATCTCCACCATCGAGGATGGTCATTTACGAAAGTACCCCCCACATATTCCAAAGTGTATTAATATTAGGAAGAGTTGTATGGTCATTAAACATTCATTAAAAAGCAGTGTGTTTTCATTATCATGGAGAGGGTAAGTGGGGAACAAGCTTTTTTAATCTCCGAAATTGGTGAAGTTTGACTGTGGGAAATAACGAAAATGCCACTAAGGAGTTAATACTTTTGACAAATTGGAGGGTCTCTGCTCTCTAGTCCACAATAGAGGTGGGAAATGGAGATGGCAAGTTTGAAAAGGTCTCCGATTCGATCCATACATTAATCCCCCCACCAAAGCCAATTCAATATTCGGCATTTAATGAATTTAATGAACCATTTAAGACTATACAAAATGAACTCCATCTTATACATTTAACAATGTGTATGATACGGTTAGATACATTAAATTTTAGAGTTAATTATTTTTTTTAGTATCTAGGTTTGGGTTTTAAATCTTATAATAAATGGTACTTTACTTAGGTAAAAAGACCGACTTAATACCTCAGTCATATTTCGTCACATACAAATGTCACGTGTTTTAAAAAAAATTAAAGTATGAGAACCAAAGGTGTTCATTCAAATTTGTTTGAGCCCTAACCTGACCTAGCCCTATTAGGACATTTGTAAGATTTAATGTGGTTTATACTAATTAAGCACGAGTAATTATTAGCTATTCTACTTGAGTATAATCATAACAGTATCTACCCGTTAGGAATCAATGAGAATAAGATCCTCTCCATGAGCCGGTTAGTTCATTCAAAGAGGGTAAAATTGTCATTTTATTCTTTTGGACAATTTTTCCCTCTTAAAATAACTAATTGGTTCCTCTTTTTTCTTTTTTTTTTTTTCATTTGAAATGAAGAGAATACTTCTCCAAGCCAATGATAGAAGGGGCCTATATGGTGAGAATCATAGACTTTCAAATTCGTTTGAGTCATAGCCTGACCTAACTCCATCAGGATATTAGTGAGATTCAATGTGATTTACACTAATCAAACATAATAATTCTCGTTATGAGAGTCGAACCCATATCTCAATATTTACCTAACTCATGCCTCAATGTTTACCTAACTTTCTTAAAAATTACCTTGAGGTAAGTTAAACACTGTCCTGGATGATCTGTCTTTGTTTCTTAGGCTCCGTTTGTTTCGACGTAAAATGTTCTCCCCATTTTCTTCAAAAATGATTTCCTGAAAAATATTTTCTGGTGTTTGGCGCGAATCACAATTATATATATATATATTCATTCAATCATATTAAACTTTAAATTACGAAAATGTCCCGACTAGGTTCCGGCTGTGTCCTAACTGAGTCCTAGCGGTGTCTTGACTAAGTCCTGACAATGTCTTAATCGGGTCTCAGCAAGCCCTGACCGAGACTCAGTGCGGTCTTGGTTAGGTCCTGGTCAAGTCTCGATAAGGTCTTAGGCAGGTCTTGGTGTGGTCCTAGTCAGGTCCCGGTTGGTCTCGGTGGGGTCTCAGTGGGGTCCCAATCAAGTTCTAGCAGGGTCTTGGTCAAGTCCCCGTTATAGAATCATATAATAAGATAAATATAAAGCGGAATAGTATGAAATAAAAGAAAGAGAGAAAGACATAAAATGATTAAGGTGGTTCGGCATGTAGCCTACATCCACACATCAAATCCTTAATAGGCTACATATTTTTTTCATTATATGATCTGAGTACACAGCTTTATTTATAGAGCTTTACATGTAATTTAAAATATTTCAAATACAAAGATATCCCTTAAATCAGAAGTAACAAATATTATCTAAATCCCTTGATTTAGGGAATACAAAATCAACATTTAGGATTTATATCCTTAATGTGCCCCCGCAAGATGAACGATCCATTAGTGATTATTGATCATGAACATATCGAGTGGCTAGAGTTAATGGCGCCTGATTTGAAATATCAGCTGCTCTTGAACTTGAACTTCAGGGACTATGGCCGGGATTTGAACATTGGCAACTTTTTTTGCCTCCATCGGTTACTTTGACTAGAATTTTGACATCGGCTACAGTGATCGGAATGAGCCAACTATGGGCTTGAAATAGGCCACAAGGGCCAATACATCTACCTCTTTGGTCTTTTTTTTTTTTTTTTTTTCACTTGCTGAACCAAACAAAGAATATGAGATGTCATTTTTACCTCATAGATCATTTTCTTCTCTGATACATGTTCAAATCAGAGATAAAACGATTAGAGGAGAAAAATGAAGTAAAGAAAAAAAAGAATTGCAATCTAGGATCTAACAATTGGCCTTAGCCTGATAGCTCTGATACCATATAGAATCATATAATAAGATAAATATAAAGCGGAATAATATGAAATAAAGGAAAGAGAGAAAGACACACAGCGATTAACATGGTTTAGCATATAGCCTACATCCATAGGCTTCATATTTCCTTCATTATATGATCTGAGTACACAACTCTATTTATAGAATTTTACATGTAATTTGAAATATTTCAAATACAAAGATATCCCTTAAATCAGGAGTAACAAATATTATCTAAATCCCTTGATTTAAGAAATACAAAATCAACATTTATTCAAAATGATTTATATCCTTAACACCAGTGAGATCTCAATGGGATTCCCGCCAACGTCCTAGTTGGGTCTGTTGATTGGAGAATGAGATGCTCAAACTTAAAAAATGTTTAAGGTTTTCAAAAATGAAAACTATTTTCCAAAAATTAACTAGGTTTTTTTGGGTCAAACCGAAAATATTTTTTGTTGACTATTATTTTATGTTGCACCAAACATCCGAAAATACAAAAAATAATTTATGAAAATCATTTTATGTCAAAGCAAACGAGCTTTAATGTTT
This sequence comes from Corylus avellana, assembly GCF_901000735.1. Lineage (NCBI taxonomy): Eukaryota > Viridiplantae > Streptophyta > Magnoliopsida > Fagales > Betulaceae > Corylus > Corylus avellana. The sequence continues at coordinate 14,399,331 of NC_081550.1, forward strand.
CTATTTTCTTTCTCAGCTGCTACTTGGGATTTTACTTTAAAATAAAGATTGATTCTAGTAAAGAGGTCTTATCTAAGAGTATGTAAATAAATAATCCTTTCATCTGTTTCTATCTTGGAGTATTTTGATTTGAAATGAGACGATATTTAAGAAATAAGAATAAGTGTAACAAAACATTCAGTAATAAATATAAGAACGACTTTTAATAAGTAAGATTGTATTTTTCTTTGAATAGAAAAGGACAATGTAGAAAAATAAGGTATAAAATGATTGAGTAATACTATATATTATATTTTTATCTTAGAATTATTTTACAATATTGATGTGATACTTCTAACTAGCCCTTAGATTTATTTTTTTTAAGAACTAATCGAGTGGTTGGTTGGAAGTGTCAAATCAACGTAGTCAAATGATTGTATTGAAAAAAAAAAAAAAGGTTTATTTTTCACCATTAAGAAAGAAAGTAAGATATTGGATTATGTGGCAAAGATAGTGGGAACAAGAAAAAAACAGAAGAATAAGAAGGGAAGAAAGAGGTGAAGAGTTTGGCAGTGTAGGTGGCAATCAACATTTCTTTCTATTAGTTGACTACATAAATAAGTAAAATAAAAATAAAAATAAAAATAAAAAATAAAAAATAAAAAATAAAGTAAGGAATGGGAGGTTTTGGAAGAAAAGGAAAAATGAATTTTTTTTTTTTTGCTAAGTAAAAGGAAAAAACAAGTTAGGTTGTCCTGTAACATATTTAAATTAGAATAATGCTAGGTATCATCATTTTATCCTCTTAAAACTAATGTGACTTTTAAAATCACTATTAAATTTTAAATGAATCATACTTCAATTTTGATCAAATGATAATTTTATTTAACTAAAAAAGGGCATTAGCAAGGAAAGTCCATATGGAAATATCTTCATAATGACCCATCGCCTTCCATAACATATTCTTGACCTTTGATACCTTCTATATTTGGCATACTTATCTTAGTTGTGATGATCCTATAAAGGAAGATGAAAACCCTAAATATAAGGTGCACTTGTAGTTTGCCATTCTCTCTTAGCCTCATACCCTTCACAAAATTATTTTATTAACTTAAACATCAGAGTGTCCCCCAATGGTATCTCTCGGCGAGTCACCCGTGTATTTTCATTTGTTTTTGCAGGTACACTTGGCTTAATTTGGGTGGTGCAATCAACTCTATTAACACAACCCAAACACACAACACTCATAAAAACACATAAAAAAAAAAAAAAAAAAAATTCACTTT
>NC_081550.1:14400695-14428929 GCF_901000735.1 Corylus avellana
ATTTATTCAAAATGATTTATATCCTTAACACCAGTGAGATCTCAATGGGATTCCCGCCAACGTCCTAGTTGGGTCTGTTGATTGGAGAATGAGATGCTCAAACTCAAAAAATGTTTAAGGTTTTCAAAAATGAAAACTATTTTCCAAAAATTAACTAGGTTTTTTGGGTCAAACCGAAAATATTTTTTGTTGACTATTATTTTATGTTGCACCAAACATCTGAAAATACAAAAAATAATTTATGAAAATCATTTTATGTCAAAGCAAACGAGCTTTAATGTTTCTATTTTCTTTCTCAGCTGCTACTTGGGATTTTACTTTAAAATAAAGATTGATTCTAGTAAAGAGGTCTTATCTAAGAGTATGTAAATAAATAATCCTTTCATCTGTTTCTATCTTGGAGTATTTTGATTTGAAATGAGACGATATTTAAGAAATAAGAATAAGTGTAACAAAACATTCAGTAATAAATATAAGAACGACTTTTAATAAGTAAGATTGTATTTTTCTTTGAATAGAAAAGGACAATGTAGAAAAATAAGGTATAAAATGATTGAGTAATACTATATATTATATTTTTATCTTAGAATTATTTTACAATATTGATGTGATACTTCTAACTAGCCCTTAGATTTATTTTTTCTAAGAACTAATCGATGGGTTGGTTGGAAGTGTCAAATCAACGTAGTCAAATGATTGTATTTTTTTTTTTTTTGAAAAAAAAAAGGGTTTATTTTTCACCATTAAGAAAGAAAGTAAGATATTGGATTATGTGGCAAAGATAGTGGGAACAAGAAAAAAACAGAAGAATAAGAAGGGAAGAAAGAGGTGAAGAGTTTGGCAGTGTAGGTGGCAATCAACATTTCTTTCTATTAGTTGACTACATAAATAAGTAAAATAAAAATAAAAATAAAAAATAAAAAATAAAGTAAGGAATGGGAGGTTTTGGAAGAAAAGGAAAAATGAATTTTTTTTTTTTTTGCTAAGTAAAAGGAAAAAACAAGTTAGGTTGTCCTATAACATATTTAAATTAGAATAATGTTAGGTATCATCATTTTATCCTCTTAAAACTAATGTGACTTTTAAAATCACTATTAAATTTTAGATGAATCATACTTAAATTTTGATCAAATGATGATTTTATTTAACTAAAAAAGGGCATTAGCAAGGAAAGTCCATAAGGAAATATCTTCATAATGACCCATCGCCTTCCGTAACATATTCTTGACCTTTGATACCTTCTATATTTGGCATACTTATCTTAGTTGTGATGATCCTATAAAGGAAGATGAAAACCCTAAATATAAGGTGCACTTGTAGTTTGCCATTCTCTCTTAGCCTCATACCCTTCACAAAATTATTTTATTAACTTAAACATCAGAGTGTCCCCCAATGGTATCTCTCGGCGAGTCACCCGTGTATTTTCATTTGTTTTTGCAGGTACACTTGGCTTAATTTGGGTGGTGCAATCAACTCTATTAACACAACCCAAACACACAACACTCATAAAAACACATTAAAAAAAAAAAAATTCACTTTTATGTCAAATTAGACCACTTTCAAATAATTTTTTTTTTTTTTTTTCAGAACACATTATCAAACAAAGCCGATAGTTGGTGTCGTTTTTCACTCGCATTGGGGCTCCATTCTATTGATATTCCTTTTTATTTGTTTATTTATAATTTTTATATAAAAAAAAAATTATGAAGATATTTGTTGATAAAAATATTTGTTTTCCTGTTTTCTCCGGAGGGTACCGACCAAAAGAAGTAGGAAATTTCAGGTCTATAAGAAGGCGTGTTCCCTAATGAGAAGGGCAGAACAAGAGTAGAAAAAGCGACGTGAAGTCAGCGTGGAAAAAGCAGAGAAACCGAATGAAGTAAAAAGGAGATAAATGATGTGATGGGGACCCACACCCCGCCCCCCCTTATTATTAATCATTGATTGCCACACCTCTTTCGAGTTTAGCCGTTGAAGTTGTCTTTGACCCAACCACACCACAAACTCTCCTGCACCCTCCCCACGTTCCATATTTCCCCAATACTTTAACATTTTATCAATTTTGGTACAAAAATACCTTTTAACTGACGAGTTTATTAGATAGAAAGATTCACTACACCATGTAAAAGGAAATTTGGCTAAGGTGCGTTTCGAATTGCGATTTTATAAGAATAATTTATATTTTTAAAAGATATTGCCAAAAGTTAAGTATTTAATATTATGATTTAAAAAACACTTAGGATCCATTTGGGATTGCGGTTTCAATAAGTACGATTTTAAAAATAGTGTTTTTAAAAATAGCATTTTTAAAATCGCTACTTTTTAAAATCGTAAAGGTGTTTGGTAAAACATGTTAAAAAGTATTTTTTTATTAAATATATGTTATGGGAATTCATGATTTTGGTTTAAATTCGCACTTTTTCAAATAAACACCCCCTAATCTGCTTATTGAAATCGCAGATTTTTTTTTCTATTTTAAATTAAGTGCTTTTTAAATCGCAATGCCAAACACTTAACGTTTTGCGATATCTTTTAAAAACGCAGATTATTCTTGTAAAATCGCATTCTCAAACACGCCCTTAATCTAAAATAGGAAAAAAAATCTGCGATTTCTATAAGCAGTTTACAAAGTGTTTATTTGAAAAAACGTGAATTTAAAGCAAAATCATAAGTTCGCATAACAAATATTTGATAAAAAAAGTCATTTCTAACATGTTTTACCAAATACATTTGCGATTTTAAAAAGTAACGATTTCAAAAACACACTTTTAAAAAACGTAATTTTTAAAATCGTACTTATTAAAACCGCAATCCCAAATGGACCCTAAAATAGGGTGCAGAAATATCTATTTATATTACGAGAAGAAAAAAAGAAAAAAGTTTTTGTTTTGTATATTTGAGTGTATTAATTTAGATATCATATCCCCACTATGTAGACAATGGATGTTTTATAATGCAAGCTGGAAATTATTGATTGGTCATTATTAGTTGATTTGGGAATAAATTCTTGACCACTTCTCTGAATTTGGCACAGATGACACATGGAGACCATTAATGAGTTTGTATCTATCTACCTATCTATCCCCACTGTGAGTGCCAGCCAACTCAAAATATATATGCAATCGTCTGGTAAAAAAGGACAAAAAGTAAAAAGAAAGAAAACACACGCCACTCAAAGTGCTTTGTCTTTGTTTGACACAAGCCTTCCACTCGCTTCCCAGGCATGTTGGGAAGGCTTTCAACAAGTAAAATCCCAAAAGAGAACTTCCAGGGCAGTAAAGTTTTCATATCTATTCAAAACAAGACAATTCAATTCATCACCACAAAACCAAGGGAATCCATTGCTACCATGTACACCCATCTGGTGTTACAAGCATCCTCTTCCAAGTTTATTATCAACCTGCTCCAGAAGTTCCCCATCCAAGACATAATTTAAAAAATACATACACAAAAGAAGAAGAAATTGTACATTGCTTTGATACTCTCTATCTTCTTGCTTGAGGACTTCATTTCTGATAGCTCTAACAGGAGCAGAAGTTAATAAACAAACCCAACTATCAGATCAACTACTCCCAAGTCCAACCTGACATTGTCTTTTGCACATAATATTATTATTATGCTATTCATCTGTATGTTTGCTTTTATTAGTAGATCCACAGGACTGCTCCTACAAACTGACAATGACCCTGAGGAAGCCATCCTCTAAAAGGTGACTTAACAAATTGGTAGATTGCTATCATCAAAAACAGTATCATGCCATGGAAGTGTGTGGGAAAAATATAATTGTGGGATTTTATTAAATAAAACAAAACTATCGTACATGCTGTATTACAGAATGATAGGGTATATGATTCACCATGAAAAGGGGCTTGCTCCCAGCAAAAAAATTTCATTTTCCACATCTTTCACCCATTGGCAAACTCGGTTGCAAGTCTTTATCGCCAATGCCTGTAAATACGTATAAACAAAAACTCAGAATGCATCCAGAAACAGTATGTAGAAAGAATTAAGTAACAAATGATCAATAATAGTTTGATTGACTGCTCGGTTTTTCAACAGCAGGCAACGCCACCAACCCAGTGTACCTTTTTTGGATGATAACATATACTAAACACAAGCTAATTACTTTGGCAACATAGATTCATGATGAAACAAGTGAAAAACATGTAAACATCAACAGTTCATCTAGACTGTACCGGGTAAAGCTATCAAGAAGGTCAATATCGATTTGACCCAAAAAAGGGTACAATATTGCTAAATCCTCTGGCAGTAAGAAATATATTATCTACAGCATCAGCATTGAAGGTTATGACATTGGACCATCAAAATCTTTCATTTGAGTTCATAAAGTGAAGAACACTTATTAAGGCAAAGAAGAAAGCTAGTATGTTGGCTCAAAAAATGTCCAACACATTTCTTAATCTGATCACTAAAAATATATTTTCATACCATTAAGCCCTACCTTGACAGTTAACTATCCAGTTTGTTTTTTATATTTAAGCTCCTCATAGAGAAGAACTATATTTGGGTAGGGGTGAGCGGCGGGCCGGTTTTAACTGGCCTGCCTGCTCAAATTTGCCCGACCTTAAGTGTAATGGGAGGATTTCCCCCCATTACCTCGGATGGGCCGATGGGGTTTAGAAAATCCACATGCTAACAGGTGGATACTGGCTATTGGGTCTGCTGGCGGATAATATCCGCCTGCCCGCATATACATATTTTTTATGTTATGCTTTACAAAACACAAAGCACACCCCCTATAATGCACATTCGAGAAAGCCCTTTCTCTCACTTTCTCTCATTCCCCTCTCTCTTAGTCCTCTCATCTCCTCTCTCTCAGCATTGTCAAGGACTTCACAACATTGATCTAGGAAAAGGAAGAGCAAGATCTGATGGTTGAGGGAGCTTTAGAGACTGGTGCGTGTGTCTGGGACTAAGTCTTCACTAACGCTTCAGCCTTCAACCCTATGTTAGATTTTGTAGATCTATTTTTTCCTTTTATTTTTTATTTTATTTTGTGGTTGTGGATCTATGGTATGATGTGGTTATTGGTTTTGATTTTGTGGATCTTTTTTTTTTTTATTTTTTTATTTTCTGGATCTATTATTTGGTATTTTGCTATTTTGATTTTGATTTTCTGGATCTATTATTTAGTATTTTGCTATTTTGATTTTGAATTTTGAGAATCTATTATTATTGTCTACGGTTAAAATGGACGAATTATCACAAATTATCTGTCTCTTGGGGGCTGGCGGATTTTGCACCCTGCGGACAGGGGGCCAGATAGTGAAAAGCACCCCCACTGGGGAGGATACGAAAGCGGGGTAGGGCTGAAATCCACCCATCGGGTGGTGCTCAGCCCTATGCCGACAAGCATGTGAATAGTTAGTATAAAGCAAAATACAAAGAATATCAGATACATGAACATGAATAATACCTTGTCTGCAAGTGGATCAAATGCCGCATATAGTTCAAAATCCTGGGTGACCCAACAGAGTAGAACTGCCACAAAAAATTGATCATTTATTTACAAGGAAAGCTTTTTAATGAAGCACGTAAACATGAACATGAACATGAACAGATATCTGATGCAACCGAAACAAACATGTTAAAGTAAGTGATTAGAGAAAGAGGTTCAAAAACAAGAAGCCATATTCTGATTAAGGAATGGAATAGGATAGAACAAAGCACATACACCTAAACAGAAAAGAGATTTGACTACAACTTTTTCATGCAAATCTACCAACTTATGTTGCATATTTTGGCTGTAGTATGAACAGAGAGATTAAATACCATAATTTTCATCTCTTCTAAACTGAGTTTTGTGAGGACCAATTCCACTATTATGCATAGAAGCATAAAGTTTCTGGTAAGCTCTATATAATCTGCAAAACAAGAAACTAGTTATCTCTTATAGACAACAATAAAGTTAAAAATAGCTTCACCACAGAAAGGCATTAAAAGCTTGTCTAGCAGAGTACTGCAAGATTAAGTAGTATTACCTTTTCTGCTGTCGTGAGCTACTAATTGCTGGTGAGAACTCTGAAGATACATATTGATCCAGATATATGCTACGGTATATGAAATGCCAAAGTCCAGCAGGGCCACCAATGCCAACATATGATTGTCTGAATCTCTCAGGAGAATCTCTAGGTTGGCCTAGATGTGGAGATACAGATCCAGAACGAGGTAAGGGATCAGTGGGCAAATCCTCAACATGCATCCCACCATCTAGCATGGATCTCTGAACTTCACTAAGAACATTTGACTTCAACAGAACCACTTCAATACGAATCCTATGAAATTGCAGTAAAATTTCTCAACATAAAATAGTGAAAAATAATACAGGAAGCTTGGATTTATTTCTTTTGTGGTGCATGTGAACAGCAATATTTAGTTAGATTCATCTTCTTTTTTGGTCACATCAGTCACATACTATGCCAAAAATATATGGTATTTTTCCTCATAGAAGATGCAACATAATGCACTCCAACTGAAATTACTCAAAAAGCATAGTTTACCTGCAATCCTTAAGATGATAAAAGGCATCTGAACTTGTAGTGAGCAACATCAAGTATGTGTCAACCTGCCACGAGTAAAATGAGTCAAATCATTTTTGTGCGATTGGTCTAACTAGATACAGTGCAAATTGAATGTAAAATTTGCAATAAAAAAAAATAAAAAATAAAAAATAAAAAAAGAAAAGAAAAGAAAAGATGAGTGGCCAGCCTTTTTTCCTAAAACCACTGGCCAGAATCTCTTATAAACTAAGAAGTTAAACTCGCAAGCGAATTGTGAATCCAAGACTCACATCAAAGTAATGGACATAAGCATACAAAAAGGCCATGGGATTATATCTTGGCAGGCAAATTGGTGAAAAAGATTCAGAAGTCCTGCATAAATAAAGCCAAAAAACACATATAAGGCTACAATCTCACAATAAAGTTAAGAAACAAAATGAACTATAAGATTTAAGTCTAGTTGGACATAATCAAAGAATAGGTACAGCTTTCCCATTATGTATTATCTTTTGTACTGTCAATTTTGAACATATCTTAAGAATTATGCATTAGGCTCACATATCAACAGAAAAAAAACACAGTTGAAGAAGATGTCATGCAGGAAATTAGATAAGAATGATACCGTTCTTATGGGTGGTTATGCTATTGGCATCTGCCTATCAACTAGAAGAAAATGTTCATAACTAAATAAAAAACAAACTAGGAATGTTTCATGAGAAACAAATTTGGAAGAACATATGCGCACAAACAGGAAATGCATAACTAGAAATAAATACATTCTTGAAATGTTAACTCGTGGTAATATAAAGAGTTCTACTTTTCAATTTTAACTTTATGAAAGAGATATTTTGCAGAAACCATGAAGTAAGACAAGACAGGAGTGCTGACAATTTCATTTACCGAAACATGAATTAACTAAAGAGCAGACCGAGTGGACCCCAGTTGAGCAATTTACAAGTGCCAGCACCACATCAGTTTTTTATAGGAAAATGTCTTAAAAAGACACAAAATTTTATCAAGAAACAATAAATATATGGAATTGTTCTATATCACTCTTAGTCATGTTACAAAATAAAATTGTCCATGCCAGGATGATCATCAAAAGATGACATAAGACTTATAAAAGCCAAAATAACTTGCCTAAATGATTCTGATGACATAACAAAGTTGGCAAGTAGTAGCATATCATCAGGATGAAGAGAAGCTTTTTGAGCGCCAACAAGACTGACAACCTGCAATCAAACTTCAAGGCTTTATATTGCCCTAACCAGTAAAATATTTATAAACTAGACAAAAGGGCAAAAAAAAAAAAAAAAAAAAAAAAAAAAAAAAGGAAGAGAACTAACTCAAGATGTGGTTCCCTGAGGATGAAAAGATTCAGACGAAGAAAAAAAGGGATAGAGCAAAGAGGGAGGGTATGTTAACCTTGTGTTTGCACATTGATATTGCAAATAGAACAAAGGGATGAAGAAAAGAGGGAGGGTATGTTAACCTTGTGTTTGCACATTAATATTGCAAATAGAACACCCGAATCGGCAACATCTTGCAATATAGCACCTGCAGCTTGTCTCGTTGCATAAGCAAGGGGAAGACAAGTGTACGCATGAAGAAATGTGGCTGGGTTCCTGAAATCAATAAAATGAATAGAAAAACATATGAGCACCATTAAACTAGGATGATATTTTCTTTTGGGGGGAAGGGAGGAGGGGCATGGTCATTACTTTTGCAACTTAACAGAATAGTGAAGGAAACCTCGGGAAAAATCACGAAAAATAAGAGGCATTTTAAATTCACCGAGTACGGAAGAGATCACGAACTATCATAAATAGAAACACATATCCATACAGAAAAGAGAAGTAACATGGAGTTTAAGGCATCATAAGGTACACTATAGAGCACTAGAATGAATGAGGCAGTTGTACAACTCAGATCACTGGCTTTGCATCCAATGTAGCATAAGAATAAAAACTGTAACCTAATTAGCTGTAAAAAATTCAATATGCAAATGATTCAATTCTCTACTATTGTACATGTATGACTTTGAAAAGTTGATACTTTAAACCTGACCATTCACAGTGTTTTTGCATGTTTTAAATTAGAAAAGTTTTCTTTATTGAGACCCATATACATTTACTAAGCAATACAAGAGCATCTACAAATGTGAGCATTAAGATTGTTTCTCTCAATTACTTCTGCAGAATATTTATTTTTTTTGTTTCGCTAGAGAATGAAGCTCATAAATTTGTTCCCCCCGGATATGTGGGTGTTAAAACAAAGGCATTCCAAAATCCAAAAGGGAATAGAGAAACAAACCAACTGAAAGAATGGATTAAAGATGAGAAGACAACATCTGTTCCTCCAAGCAAAGGTGTCATATCAAACTTTGGATTCTTCTCGAAACATCTATTTACCGACTTCGTTAAAATAAGAAGCATCTGCAACCATATCATAATCAGTGATATGAGGAATTTGAGTGACTGTCATAAGAAAAATTTATCATTGCACTCTAGTAGATGAATAATATAATAATATAAGAAAAAGGATAGCAATCAATCCTGAAAAAGATTATTGGTGCTAGTGTTGCAGTCCTACCTGACCATAGATTAGCTCCAGTTGCCCCCTCAATGACTCGTAAGGCTCTTCTGTGCAGCTAATGCAAACTAAGTAAATGGGTCCCTTCACAAGAAAAACCACCTGAACATCCAAAATATTTACGACAATTATTAACTGATTGCCAAAATTAGGAAAAAGATTTAAAAGAAAGGACTTGAAAACCCTCTAATTGAAAAGTAAACTTATTCATGCTTCCATTTCTAGGCATTCTATTCCTCAAGGCTCAAGCAACATCTGACAGACTTGGTTCTTGCATTCTATTACTCAAGGCTCAAGCAACATCTGACAAACTTATTTCTTGCGGTAGATATGTTTTATTTTCGGACAAGGAACTTGCATTAAATGCTCAATCATCCTTTTTACTAGTCCTTTCGGCAGGAATCACATATGGTTTCTCTCTTTATCTTTTTTTTTAATAAATAAGTGATTCATTGAAAAGCGTAGAGGGCCGCAACCCTAGTACACAGGAAGTATACAAAGAAAAGCCCCACTAAAGGTAAAAAGAGGAACATAAAGATAAAAATTGAGTCATGGTGGAAATCTTAGTCACACTACACGCTTCGGTCCAATGGAACAATGTTTGAATAAGCAACTTTTTGAGCTCTTCCATTGACCTTTCTTGATCTTCAAAACATCGTGCATTCCGCTCTCGCCAAATAGTCCACATAAGACACAATGGTGCTATTCACCACACCTCCTTAGCTGAAATATTACCACGCTAATCACGCCAACACACTAACATATATGCCACCCCTCCAGACATAACCCATGTGACAACAAAAAGAGTGAGTACTACACTCCATAACGCTCGTGCCACTTCACAATGAAGGAAAAGATGATTGATAGACTCACCACTTTGCTTACACATGCAACACAGTCCCACCACAATGATACCTCTTTTACGCAAGTTGTCCAAAGTCGGAATCTTTATTAAAGCTGCCGTCCACACAAAGAAATTGACTTGCAATGGAACTTTGACTTTCCATATATTCCTCCATGGGAAAGAGGAAGTTTCTATTCCCGAAGAAGAGAGCATGCGAAAAAAAGACTTTACCTCAAAGATATTCCGTTTGGAAGGATTCCATCCGGCAATCCTTTTCTATAGGTAGAACTACTGTGATCTAAACTTTGACAATTATTTCTTTCAATTATCTTCTTGTACCCATGCCCCATAAAAAGATCAAGAGTCTTTTGGATGACTTTTTTTTCTTTCTTTCTTTTTTTTTTTTTTTTTTTTAAGTAATTGAAAAATATCATTAAAAGCGTAAGGCATTCCTAAGTACGCATGAAGTTTACAAAGGAAACACCTAACTGGAAGTAGCAAAAAGAACAACTATAACTAATCATTAAAGGAGACACATAAGCAGCTATCTATAGATACAAAGTTTTGAAGAATAAGAATTTAATCTCCTCCAATGTCCTCTTCTGATCCTCAACCTTTTTCATTCATACCCCTCCATAAATACCATAATTTCCGAGGGTGTGGTGCATGGGACCAGAGTTTACTTTGTAGGGGTGGGTCTGAAGGACCTTGCCTTGGAGAGGTTCCCCGACATAAAAAAAAAAAAAAAAAACAACAATAAACACCATAAAAAGGCACTTAGGCACCATCTTCCAAACAGCAAACTCTGCGAGCTGCCAGAGATCCACCAACAATCATATAGACACGTCTAGGCATAACCTAAGACAATCCAAAACGAGTGAAAAAAGCAATCCAAATGGCATAAGCCATATCACAATAAAGAAGATGGTCAACAGATCCTCCATTTCTCTGACACATGCAACATCTGTCCACCATAATAACATACCGCTTCCTGAGGTTATCCGTGGTAAACATCTTATCTAGAGTCGTAGACCACGCGAAAAAGGCTGCCTTCAAAGGAGCTTGAGTTTGCCACACACTCTTCCAAGTGAAGCAGCAACCTTCATTACAAGCCAAGGAGCAATAGAATGATTTGACCTTAAACAACCTGCTTTTGGAGGGGACCCACCACAGATTATCTTACTTCCTCATCTCACTCTAACAAAGTACAACACTTGGAGAAATGAGCCAAGGACATCCACCTCCCAATCATGAGCCTCTCTAGCAAAGCTCACATTTTACTAGTTGGAACCACCAAAAAATTCCAAGTGAGCTGCAACAAAGGCATCCTTTGTATGAGCAATGCCCAATAAAATTGGAAAAGCCTCCTTCAGAGCCACATACCCACACCACTAATCATGTAAAAATCTAATTCTAGAGCCCTCTTCCACCTCAAATCTGGTATGACACGAAAATTTCTCCCATCCTTTCCTACTATTCTTCCATAACCCCACTCCAAACGCTCCAGATGGCTCAAGAGAACACCACCCGCCCCATGAATTGCCAAATTTAGAGTCTATCGCCATTCTCCACAAAGCTTCTCTCTCAAGCCCATAATGCCACAACCATTAAGTTTCGAATACCCAACCTTCCCTCAGAGAGTGGCAAACAAACCTTGGACCAGCTAACCAAGTGATATTTGAACTCTTGACCTAGCCCACCCCATAAGAAATCACCCTAGAGCTTTTCAATACGGTTAAGAACACTCGCCGAAAGAGGAAAGAGGGACGTGAAGTACATAGGCAGATTAGCAAGGGTGCTCTTAATAAGGGTAACCCTACTACCCTTGGATAAATACACCATTTTTCAACTAGCCAACCGACACTCTATCTTCTCAATAACACCGTCACAAATATGCTTGGCCTTGTAGGAAGCCCCCAACGAAAGGCCGAGATACTTTACCAATGAGAAGAAACCCCACAACCTAGAATTCTAGCCAAACTTTTCACATGCTCAACATTACCCACAGGGACCAATTTAAACTTAGCCAAATTAACCTTTAAGCCTGAAGCAACTTCAAAATAAAGGAATAAGCAACGCAAATGATGAAGATATGCAGGATAAGCACCACAAAAGAACAAAGTACAATCAGCAAACAGAAAGGGAGAGAAAACAAGCCTAGCAACATTACCCACAGAAAAACCATCCAGCAACCCCCCACTAACAGCAACATAAATCATTCTACCCAAAACTTCCATCACAAGGACAAACAAGAAGCAGGACAAGGGATCCACTTGTCTCAAACCATGGGAACTACTAAAAAATCCTGTTGGAGTGTTGTTTACCAAAACTGAGAAGCGCACCAAGGAGATACAATGAGCTATCCAAAAGCACCATTTCTCCCCAATACCATACCTCAACAAATACAATGAAAGTCCCATAACATGATCATAAGCTTTTTCAAGATCTATTTCGCAAATAACACCAAGCTCACCAGATCTTAATCTACTATCAAGACATTCATGGCCGATACGGACAAGATCTAGGATTTGCCTACCTCTTATGAAAGCACTCTGCGACTTAGAGATGATCTTCTCCAACACAATCTTAAGCTTGTTTGCTAGAATCTTAACAATAATTTTGTAGATACCCCCCACAAGACTAATCGGGTGGAAGTCCTTGAGATCGACAACCCCTGGAATCTTCGGATTAAGAGTAATAAATGAAGCATTAAGGCTCCTCTCAAACTTACCTCTAACATGGAATTCATTGAAAACCTTCATGACATCCACTTTTTTTTTTTTGATAAATAATCGAGATATCATAAAAAGTGTAAGACGCTCCCATGTACATAGGCAGTGTACAAGAGAAGCCACCTAGATAGTAAGGGCAAAAAGAACAAGAAATTTATGATAACTAATCACTAAAGGAGAAACATAAGCAATTGTCCAAAGATATGGTATTTCATGATATCCACTTTTAAAACATCCCAGCAAGCTTGGAAGCACACAATAGAGAAACCATCAGGACCTAGCGCATTCATAGTTGTCACTACCTTCCTCATCTGTTCCTCCTCAAATTCTCTCTCCAACAACTAGCTCCAAAATGGAATCAAAGGAAAGGCCATCCACGAATGGCCTCCAACTACCTTGCTCGGTATATAACTTTTGATAAAACTGGTCAATGTGCTCTTTGATCTCTACCTGGTTAGTAGAGAGTCTACTGCCAATCAAATAAGGAGTTTATAGAGTTCTTCCATTTGCTGGAGTTAGCTATAGTGTGAAAGAATACACTTATCCCCCCCTCCCTTAGCCACAACACCTTAGATTTCTACCTCCAACTCACCTCAATAAATCAGTGAGAAAGTGCTCCACAATGGGTCTAGTCTCAAAATTGAAACCTTTTCCTTTCTGCTTTTTCCAACTCTAAAATTGAAAAAAGAGGAACAAAGACAAATTCATGCATTCCTTGATAGACACATACATCTTACAAAGGAAAAATAAAAGGCCAAAGTACACATTGAGTAAAAGTCTTTTTGAGACAGCATACATTGCTAATGCACTTCAAAGTCCAAATGCTGAGGATAATATCATTACACACAAGCACAAGTAACCCAACTAGTAAGAAGAGTATTTTGCATCAATAGATTAACTAGCAGCCACTCATTGACATCTTTTAGGTATTCAGGATGGTGAAATTAAGAATCATCACCAAAAGTTATATTGGCAGGATAATGAGAAAACATTTCAATTTTATGTCCCCCAAAACAAGGATTGCTAGCAAGCAGATAATTGGAGAAACAAAAATTTTAAGTCACAGAAGAATGTAAAAAGACCTGGTGCTTTCCTGCCCTCACCAATTTGACACGATCCCCCCTGAAAAGTGATTAAGGAAGAAACAGTATTGAAGGGCCTCTATAGATTTGGCTTCAAATTACTACTCTAGGAATAGGAGTATAATCAAAGATAAAGAATTCATAATATAAACCAATGTAGAAAGAACACGTACCCATTCTCCACAAAGGAGATGATAGCCTGCAATGTTGCTGAAAATCCTGCTAGCTTGTGTTCATCTCCATATCTGGTAATTGATAAGATATGAAACAACAGATGGTCCAGAAAAGAATTTGTAAGCTTGGACTCTGTTTTTCATTGAGATTAATGCAAAATGTGCAGTTTCTGATACTGATATATGCAGGAGCCAGAGACAAACCTGGAATATATCGGTTTGCCTGAGTTACTTAGAATAAAAAAGTGCTTCTTCCTTTTTCTCCATGATATTGAAGCATCATCCTGCACTTCATTTATTAATCAAGCAGTACATAATACTGTAGTCTTTGATAAACATAATGTCAGGCACATCAGCAAAAATAAAATATATGAATATACCACTGATTTTAAAATAATAGAGCCAAAAAAAAAAAGGCCGAATAAAGCCTGAGCTTACTCTCATCAGACAGAAGACCAACCTCTGTAATGGATATAATATCTGATAAAAAAATTCATTCATTGCCCATGCTTGCTATATGAATTTTATGCTTTAATTTTTTTTCTTTACTGTGGATTCTTACATTTATGCTATATTTGTTTCATTAGGGAAGTAGCCTAGCTCAGCTGGGGGAAACTCCTAATGGAAAGAATACTCATTAAAGCAGTGTGACATGTTACCATTGACCTTACACTTCACACCAGATTTCCTCTTCCCGATCCCCCAAAAAACGGCAGATGCTCCTGAAGGTAGGAGCCACTTCACTTTCGCAGCTGGGTATCTAAATAAAGTTAACTAATTGTTCATTACAATGAAATGAGTAAGTAATGTAATACATAAAAGCATTCTTCGAGTATCAAACACCCCTCCGCCTCCCGTTATGTATTCAAATATGTTCCATATATATCTCCTCAGCTTATCAGTAGAAGGCCTGAGATACATCTCGTAAGTGAGGGTTTGACAGACTTCATGCGTACAAGACCTAAGCAAGCCAGATAAGATTGGGACCATACAAATTAAAATGGGTGTTGCTCATGTACTGTTGTTTAGAAGCGGAAGGAAATAATCCTATTTCGAAGCCTTGCAAGTTTATTTAGGACAAGCCTAGAGTTTACTCAGTGTTTCATATGACCATTTCAAAACCTACTACAGACCTTATCTCACAACCAAATTGGAACAGGCTTATTTATGTATCTGTTATTAGTTATGTAGACCACGCATCTCTGACAGCTTCCTAGCACTTTTCTACTTCATTTTTCTTTCCAGGTCTATAAGTTCTATACCATTGCAGGTTCAAATTTTAGTGCTCCCAGGTTTATTGAAGTCTTAACATTTAATTAAACAAAAGTAAAGCCAAAAGCATCTGTTTCTGCAAGTGGACACCTACAAGGGACGTGGCTATTTTTACCAAGGGAAAGTGGGCACTGCAATCATTCTAGTCTGTGATTTCTACCAAGAAGGTCTGAAAGAAGTTCTTATGGACAATGTTTGATATGCTTATAGCAAGTAGCCCTCAATAAATGTATGACTCGATCTACTGTCTTGTCCTAAAATTCTCTGTTCTTATTTAATTACATCTTTACACACTCTATTTTTTCATGATATACATCCTAGAATTGAGGTTGACATGGAGATAATCACAAAGATTCTAAACAAAATATAATCACGGGAATTTGGTTTTGATAATTTGGCGGGATATAGTGTTCTAATTCTAATTTTACATTGATGTACTAATTAGAGTCTTACTAATGTCTTTTCAAAGCCTCATTTGAAGAAATTATACTTGAGGCTAAAATCCAAATTCATCTCCCCAATCTTAAAGTTCAAACACAAGATGAAGTAATTACTCCTAATAGTCTTTAGGCAAAGACTAACGAAATTTACATCAAATATTAGCAATCTAGAAACATATACTGATTTCCTGTTATTGTGAAATAAACATTTATCGATGAAACACGCATCCAGGACCAATCTGGAAAATCCTACTCATAGCTTTGACCAGTTAAAACTTGAACCTTAGTCAAAGAACAAAGTTGTTGGAACCATGCATTGTCACTAATAACTCCTCAACAAGGGTATAAATTCACATTGTCCTGAAGCAATGCACTACAGAGTAAAAAAAAAATTGTTTCAAATACATTAATCAATTCAAACGGGTGTCTGTGTGTTTGTGAAGCGCGCACAATTGACCCCAAAAAACATTGAATTCTCATTAAAAACAAATCAATCAATCCAGTCGAACAACAAAAGAATCCACAAGAAGTTCCCAAAGTGCAGTACCTCATCGAGATGCCGCTTTCCGGGCACCCACGTGGCAGGCGAATCCGAAAACCCACTGACCGAACCCTCATTCTCCACTTCCTGTATCTCATCCTCGCCAATCCCATCAATCCCCGACCCACCACTACTCGCACTTGTACTGCCCCTTTCACCGGCATACCCACTACTACTCGGACTCGACTGCCCGTCTTCCAGCTCCGAATTCGTCCTCCTCCACACCACGCCTCGCTGCACACTCTCCCTCGCCTCCTCAACCTCCAAATTGATCTCAATTCGTCCCTCAACACCGCTAACGTCTCCTTCGCGTTCACTGCTCTCGATTTCTCGGTGATTGTTCTCCGCCAGCGGCCCATTTGCGACGCCGTTTAGGGCCTCTTGACCCTCCGGCACTTCATTGTGGGGCTCGGCCAATGCGACCGACGCAAACTCATCTTCCAATGGTTTGGGGGCGGGGGTGGGGGTAGGGTTAGGGTTCGGGTCGGAGAGGTCTTCTCCGGAGGTCGAATCTGAGGACATTGACGCCTGCAAGGCTTTGAGGAATCTTCTAAAGATTAGATACGATTCTGCTTTTGGGTTTATAATTTGTGAATTTCTCAGGGAACGAGAAAGACGGGGGGGTTTGTGCGTTTTGTGGGGACGGTGGACGCGTCGCCTACCAGTCGTGAAGCGAAACGCAGCGCTGAGCCTCCGAGGCTGTCTTTCTCTGTGTCTGACCAGTAGGTGGAGACGTGGAGTGGATCCGAATTGCGTCGTCTCGGACTCTCGCGCGCAGTTATACGGGCCGGGTTTATGCCACTGGTTTAGTAATGGGCCAAGGCCCAGAACTAGTACGACTGGCAATAGCATTTACTTTCTGAGAAATTTCCATAGTTGGAGCATGCTTTGGGCCTACTACGGATAAACAGAAGATACGGTTTTTTGGTTTTCTCGCTGCTTGTTTGTGTGTGTGCGTGTCTGTTTGACTGTTTGTGATTTAATTTTCCCTATGTCTCAATTGATGACAATCTTGGACAAGGAAATTAAATTGGAGGGGATGGATATGGAAATTAGAAATGACCATTAAGGATTGGCAGTATCATTTGTTGTTTTTCTTGTTCAGAACAAACGGAAGTTGACAAGGAAGTGTGATAATGGAGTGGTGATATACAGTATGTCGGCAATGGGCCCATGAGAGCAATGACAATTGGGCTCCGACAGATGGCCTATGGGTTTTTGGATACTCTTGAACCTTGAATGGTTTTAAGTTTTGGTAGGTCCACATAATATAGTTAATGTTATTTTTAAAAGGGGACAAAAACAACTTGATCATTTATGGAGAGAGAGAGAGAGAGAAGTAGGATTTTCTTTAAATTTGGCAAAATTTTCAACAGAGAAATGCTATTTTGCATTTTTCCAGCATACTCTCCTAAAGTGGCATGCTCAATCCCCCCTTAGATCAATATTACTTAAAAATAAATAAAACAATTAAGGGTAGATTTAGCATATCATTTCAGCTAAATAAGGCGGGACAATGCTGAGAGAATATTAAACAACATTTCTCTTTTCATTAACACTTTTTAGTTTTTACATAAATAAGACTTTGTGTTCTCTCGTTGGATGGCACGTCAAGACTGGTAGGTCACCTTGGACCCATTTTTTCCTCCTTTTTTTTTTTCTATAAAAACAAAAATCAAAGGGTAATTTGGTCATTTCAGGCATTTCCGTTAGAAGTTAACGGCTAAACTAACAGAGGGGGTAAATTGATTTAAATTGAAAGTTCAGGAGTGTAAATTGAGGCTTTTTGAAATTTGAGGTTTTTTTCAAAACACGTGATAGTTGAGGGGTCTAATGTGAAGTTTCCTTAAAAAATAGTATGCACATGTATGATATGATATACCCAATGTTTTTAATAAAATTCACAAATTATTATTATTATTTTTTTTTTAGAAAAGTTATCACTTCATTTCATCAAAGAAAATAGTCAACATCTAGAGTTGTAAAAAACTCTAAGTAGGAAGAGCCAAAAGTTCTAAATTAACAATCGCAAAAATACAATGTGGAATTTCCTCTAACCAAATCATATCCATTTGGTTCCTTACTACATGCTTGGCTAGATCATGTGCGCCTGGTTCGCATCCGGCTTTGTATGCCCAATCGTCTAGCTTCTACGAGAGTTAAGAAGCACCCTAGCATTTGCCATAATCTGTCCATGCTAGGGTTGGGTATCGGTCGGTTAAGACCGGTTAATGGACTTATCGGTCGGTTAACCGATAAGCTATCGGTTAACCAATTCCTAACCGATTACCGACCGATAAGAAGTGTTAACCGAAAATCATCGGTCATATCGGTAATCGGTTAACCGGTCGGTTAAATCGGTTTGGGCTTTTGTGGGCTTTTTATTGGGCTTTTACTGATTACTAATTGGGCCAAAAATTAATTTGAAATTGCCAGATTGAGTTTTGTGAGCTTTTTATTAGGCTTTTTTCTTTTAGTTTATATTAATATAATAATTAATAAACTCTTTCTCAGTTTCTCTTACTGGGAGCATCCTCTGAGATTGCTCCATGGACCATGAGCAGAATCGGTTCTAGGCTTCCAGAAGCTGGAAGCTCATTTTGTTCCAAATTTCCAATGAACGAAATATGTCATTGTCAACCAACAAATTGGGTTTTATCTGATTCAAAGGTAAAATTGAAATTCTTCATTGGAAGGAAATTCTACCCATAAATATAAATTATATAATGCAGTTGCTCACAATAAAACAAAATAACAAATGCAAAATCTAGTAGTCTAAGCATTGAACCAATTCAAGACCTTAAACATTTTGTATCAGGGCTCTCTTCAACCTACATACAGTGATCAGTGGATAATAAGCAATCTCAAATAAAAAAAAATTCAAAAATAAAAAATCAAAATCAAACTTACCCAAACCCAAATTAAAATCCATCCAAGAATAATAAGCAAAGTATTAACTAAGTAAAGTCAATAAATCACTTAGTAAAAGGAAAATAAGTTTA
Source organism: Corylus avellana (assembly GCF_901000735.1). Lineage (NCBI taxonomy): Eukaryota > Viridiplantae > Streptophyta > Magnoliopsida > Fagales > Betulaceae > Corylus > Corylus avellana. The sequence goes on from NC_081550.1 coordinate 14,419,895, forward strand.
ACCCACATAAAGGGCAATGCTGATTACACAAATATCAAAAGTAGAAAGAAAACATAAAGATATTAATCAATATGGATAAACATAAACAAGGTTACACAATAATTTTCAATTCCATGATCCACCTCAAACATGGATTATCTTCAATTCCTTAAATTTGCTTCCTTCAATAGACAAAACATAAACATAGTTAATCGCTATTAGTGATTAATATTAAAGAGTAAGAAATAAATATCAAGTAAGAAAAAAAATATGATGCAAAAAACTTACCAAATACTTTAAACAAAACATCACCTCGCAATGTTCATCCATCAAACCTTTAATCCTCATCAAATGTGAGGGAATTAGACAGAATTTCTACCACAATGAAATTTTTAAAGGATTAGTAAAAAATAAAAATAATTTAATCAAATAATTAGAACAATGAACAAATTTGAAATTAACAAATATTACCCGACTCAAGCTTGTAGCTTTCTTCATCTTCAATATCAGGCAAGAGTTGCTCACCATACTCAAAATTGGGAGAAGATCTCAACCAATTCTGACAACAAATAAGAACTTCCACTGTTTTCAGAGCCAAAGAACTCCGAAAAGGATCTATGATGCGACCTCCAGTGCTAAACACCAACTCAGAAGCAACAGAGGTAAGTGGAATTGCAAGGACATCCCGTGCTATCTCGGCGAGAACCGGAAACTTCGACTTATTTACCCTCCACCACATTAAAATATCAAAGGTCTTATTTGGTGACTCGACCTCCTCCATACAATATTGCTCTATCTCTGTCTGACACATCATCACATTTTTGGACGCCCGAAAGGAATGGTAAATAGCTAAAGCATCTTTCTTATTAGTACCCACACTTTCGGAACTTGTACCGACATCCACACCCTCATTTGAAACCCTACTCCCACTTCCTTCAACATTCTTAGCATAATGTTGATAAAACTGGTCCAAGACATTCTTTAAGTTGGTAAAATAATACTTGATGCTTTTGATGTACCCACATTTGTCTGCAACCAAAATTCCAAGACGGATATCTTGTAACGTGGATCAAGCACAGCAGCAAGAAACAACAGGGGGTTAATAGCCTCAAAGTCTCCCCAATACTTATCATATTTCTCTTTCATACTTGTTGCCATGCTACGCAACGAATAATCATCACTTTCACAATACTCCATCAAACAATGATAAACATTTTGGAGTGTACCAAAAAACAAGTTAGAGGTTGAGTACGAGGAACCCGACATTCTTATTGTCTCCTCATAAAACACATGCAAAAATTTAACAAAGTGTCGAACCTTCTTCCAATCATCTTCATTCGGAGTCCCCAACTCATCATCATTCAAATAGTTGAAAAAATTCGAATCTTCATCTAACATAAGATCAAATGCCCTTTCATACTTTTGTGCTACCTCCAACATGGTATAAGTAGAGTTCCATCTAATGGAAACATCAAGTTTCAATGAAGATTTATACCCAAGTTGCTTCCTTTCTACACAAGACTTAAAGAGGGCCAATCTTTGGGGGGATCCCTTCACATACTTCACCATATTTCGAATCCTTTCAATTGAATCATGTACATCCTTCGTACCTGCTTGCACAATTAAATTTAGAACATGCGCACAACACCTTATATGGACAAAGTCATGGCGACAAATAACATTTGTATTGGACATATTTCTTTTTTAAAACTCAGTCATTGCCTTGTCATTAGCAGTTGCATTGTCAAGTGTTATCGCCAACAAATTTTTAATCCCCCATTCGACCAAACATTGCTCTATTTCCTTGGTAATCGTTATTGCCTTGTGATCCGACACTTGGCAAAATGCCAATATTCTTTTGTGATATTTCCAAGAATGATCAATGAAATGTCCAATTATAACCATATAATTCATATTCTGAATCGAAGTCCAAGTGTCCGTAGTCAAACAAATCCTTTGACCAGCCATCAACAACTTTTTTTTTATTAGGTCCCTTTTGGTCATAAACAACTTAACACAATCCTTCATCATTGTATAGCAAGAAGGAAGCGTAAATCGAGGCTCAAGAACCCTAAACATTTTCCTAACACCCTTCTTCTCCACAACTGAAAATGGAAATTCATCAACAATGATCATTTCACAAAGTGTTTCCCTAATAATTTTTTCATAATACTTAGCAATAATTAGGTTATTGCCACTAGCATCACTAATCTGATTCTCTCCGGCCACAAAAGTGAACTTAGACGAGCTATCTTCTCTTGCTTTTAAGCTCTTGTACTTTTCACAATTTCTAAAATGGTACAATATGTTAGAGGTGCCATTTCTTGTAGGATGACATTTATACTGCCTCCCACAGTAGTTACAATTTGCAGTAGAAAACTCTTCAGAACTACTTTTATCTTTAGTAAAATGGTCCCATACTGAAGATCTTTTCACTCTTAATCTTTTTTTACCAGGGATTGGTGGTCGTCCACCACGACTATGAGATGTTCCCATAGAACCAACACATCTAATCCCTTGGGTATCCGTTTCAAACTCATCAGATTCATCATCATATGTTTCTAATTCTTCATCATCTATGGGACAAGAAGAAGTAGCTGATGTAGGTGCATATGCATTCATCTAAACTACAATAAAAATAAAAATAGTTTGTATTCAATATTATCCATCTTAATTTATAATTATAAACCACCAACAGCAAATAAGGCCATATATATACACTTAACACTTAATTCTCCCAACAGCAACTAGTAACCACTAAATTTGAAGCTCCAAAATTTTATGATAAATCAACAACAGGCATGGGAAAAGCTACCAACAAACAACAATAATATCAGATATTTCAATTTACAAGATTCATTTTCACTCGATTGAAATTTGAAACTCTGAAAAACAAGATCTTGAAAATAAAAGTTAAAATTTCAAGCCAAATAGAGCAATTAGTGATCATATAGTGAAATGAATAGACAAATATTAATTTACCCGCCCAAAAAAGTTCCCGATCAAATGAAAGAGCTAGAAATATTATTATCTATTATATAACACTTACAAAGGCAGGTTTCTCATAAGGAGCACACTACATTCTATATGTACGTAGACTTTCCAGTGCCCAAATATATATATATGCTCTACATATTCACTAATAATTACTCAAACAAAGACCCTGGGCACGGAATCTGTGGGCTTGCAGACTATAAAACAATATCTTGAAATTTTTCAGAGAGAGAGATCTAATGGAGTACGAGAGGATACACAAAGTTCAGAAAAAAAAAAACATTTAACACAGAAAATTACCTGGGCTGCGATGCGATGCGACTCTGCGAGAGACGAAGGTGCAGGTGTGCGATGGTGCGAGTCTGCGAGAGATCGGCGGTGCAGGTACTACAGAGGGACTCGAGAGTCGAGGGAGAGGACGGAGATGCGGTGTTGCTGCGGGATCGATGGAGGGCGGCACTACTATGGGTCGACGGAGGGAGTGGCACTGCTGTGGGATCGACGAAGGGAGCGGCTTGCGGTGCTTCTGCTAAGGGATCAACGGAGGGAGACTGCTGGTCTGCTGGCTGGTGGCTGCCGCTGTGTGCGCCGTGCGGGTTTGGGTCCTTTGAGAAATTGGGGAAAAGAGGAAGAAAAGAAAACCTAAGTGACTATTGAGACAATGACTGAATGACTATACACTTAAGTTAACAGTATAGTCAATACTCAGTAGGCGTGATTTGTGAAACCAAAACGACGTCGTTTTGGTTTCAACCAAAACAACGTCGTTTTGGTTTTAACCTTTAATAATAAATATGAAACTCTAAAAAATTAAAAATTAAAATAGCTTATCGGTCATATCGGTTTTCCGATAAAAAAATTTTAACCGACCGATAAGCTTATCGGTATAAAAGTTTTAACCGATTACTGACCGATAACTATCGGTTACGGTTAATATCGGTTCGGTTAAAGTCGGTAATCGGTTAATCTGCCCACCCCTAGTCCATGGGCGCTCCAATCTGACTCCAAAGTGCATATTTCTTGAACCACTATCAATGAATCCCCCTCCAAAATAACATCTTGGAATCCCAAATCTTGACAAAGTTCTGCTGCCTGTAATGCCCCCACTGCTTCTGCCATAATTGGAGGATGCAAGCAGTGAAAAATTTTACTCTGTGCTGCATGTGGGAATCCCTTGTAATCCCGCACAATAATACCAACCCCCAAACATTTGTTTTTGTTATCAAGAGCCACATCCCAATTCACTTTATATCTCCCAAATGGTGGTGGTTTCCATGATACTGCATTCGTCTTTGTACCTTGCACATTCCTTTCCTAATTGCGTGGATCTCCTGAAAATAATAACAGCAAGGCTTCTGCTTCCTAAATTAGCTGGTTCGGATGAGAGAACTCCCCACCATGCACAATAACATTCCGCCTCATCCAGATTTTCTTAGCTAGAACAACAACTAAACGAACATCTTCAGTGCAACATTGAAAAACAAGACCTTCAAATAGCTCCCTGAAACTCAAACCTGCCATATGGGATTTTTGAAGGGATCGTCGATGACAGTCTCCCCACACATCTCTCACCGATGGGCATTCCCAAACGATATGCCCAATAGTTTTAGAAGTTTGAGAGTAGAAAATGCACTTATTCTCTTGAATTATACCCCTCCTAACTAAATTATCTTTAGTAGGGAAAATATTGTGACATGCTCTCCATAAGAAGACTTTAGTGGCGTTGGGCACTCCCAAACTCCACAGCACTTTCCACAAGCTTTTATCTTCATTTGTCTAAGAACCCTCCCCACATAGCACCACTTTCCTTTTCTTCTCTAAATAATAGGCACTGCAAGCCGTGAATGCACCAAACTTTGTATCTCTCCATACCAATTTATCCGGATTATTATATCTACTCTTTGGCAGGTTGCCAATCAGCACCGCTTCCTCAGCCCAAAAAATTCGCCCAATGAGGTCCTTGTTCCACTCACCCGCTCGTTGATCCATAAGTTCACTAAACATTGGCACCTGCAGTTAACTCACGATAAGGAGATTGTACCTTGAAAGTAGATGGACATGGCAACCATTTATCTCCCGATATATGAACATATTTACCATTCCCAATTTGCCAATTCATACCATCAAGAAATAGCTCCCTTGCCGCCAAAACACTCCTCCAGGCAAATGAGGGACGACTGCCCAATTTGGCATCTTGAATTGAGCCCCTAAAATAATATATAGCTCTCAGTATTTGACGCACCCAAGCTGTCCTATTCCTGCACCAAACGCCAACACTGCTTGGCTAATAATGCTTTGTTAAAAGTAACGAGATCCCAAAAACCCATACCGCCTTGGTCTTTTGAAAACTTCATTTTCTTCCAACTCATCTAGTGAATCTTCTAATCATTCGCCTTATGTCCCTACCAAAATCTTTGCATAATTGAATTTAACTCCTTACACAAAGTAATCAGGAGCAAAAAAATGTTCATGCTATAAGTTGGAATGGCTTGCACCACTGCTTTAATCAGGATCTCTTTCCCAGCCTGTGACAGGAATTTAACTTTCCAGTCCGACTCTCTCATTCTTATCCTGTCAATAATACATTGGAATTCTCTAACACGAGACTTTCCTACAAGGGCTGGCAATCCTAGGTACTTATCATACCCCTGTGTAGCTGGAATTCCAGATAATTAAAGAATACACCTCCTAGCTTCCTGACTTGCATTTCTGCTAAAGAAAATTGAAGTTTTATCTTTGTTTAGACGCTGTCCCGATCCATTCTCGTATTTCTCCAACAACTCAGTCAAAATAGTCCAATTCTCAGGACAAGCCCTATAGAACAGTAGACTATCATCTACAAAAAACAAATGATTAATCTGCAGGCCCCCTCGAGATGTAGGAACTCCCGTTAATACTCTAGTAACCAATGCATATTGGAGCTGCGAACTCAGTACCTCAGCACACAGGAGAAATAAATAGGGTGAATGAGGATCCCCTTTCTTTATACCCCTAGATGGTTGAATAGAGCCTACATGATTCCTATCAACAATCACTGAATACTGGACTGTTGTGATACATTGCATGATTAAAGAAATTCACTATCTATCAAACCCCATTCTCTGCATTACAGCTTCCAGGAACACCCACTCAATCCAATCATAAGCCTTGTTCATGTCAAGTTTCAGGGTCATATAACCCACTTTCCCCCACATACGAGCATGCACTGTGTGAAGTGTTTCATATGCAACAAGAATATTATCCGAAATCAAACGCCACGGGATGAAAGCATTTGATTTTGGATATGATTTGAAGGAGTATAATTTTCAGCCTATTGACCAAGACTTTGGATAAAATCTAGTAAAAAACGTTGCACAAACTAATAGGCCGAAAATCATAAACCTTGGAGGGGTTACTCATTTTCGGTATAAAAGCTATATACGTGGCATTCACAGATTCATCCAAAAAACCAATATTAAAGCAATGTAATGCAGCAGCACATACCTCATTTCCTACTCCTTCCCAGCTATCTTGAGAAAAACACACAGGGAAACCATCCGGTCCTGGAGATTTAAGGGGGGCCATTTGATTAAGAGCCACACTCACCTCCTCCGAATTGAATTCACCCAACAGTAGCTCATTCATTTCGGGAGAGACCTTTCTGGACAAATGCGCAAGACTATCCTCCATACTCCTAGGCACTGTTGAGGTGAAAATGTCTTGGAAATAACATGTAAAGGCCTTCTCAATCCCTTTCGGTGACGTGAAACTACGCCCCTCCATATCCAAGACACTTGTTATCTCATTTTTCCATCATCTCTGGGTTGCACTTGCATGAAAGAACTTAGTGTTCTTATCCCCCATTTGCAACCAATGCTCCATAGCCCTTTGACACCACTTCAACTCTTCCTGTTCCTGAATATCACCTACCTCATTTTGTAGTCCTCTTATAGCCTCCATGTCCAACACTCCTTCCTGATCTTGCAGAGCATGGATCACATTGGACTTTTCTTGAATATTATCTTCCGTAAAGTTCACTTGACTACGCTGCCATGTAAGTAATCCTTTCTTACTCATCTCCAATTTTTTCGGGATAGGACCCCACACATCATTTGGTGCAGCCTTAGCCTGCAATACTTAGCGTATTACTTCTCTAACTTGCCATTTTTCTGCTAGCCCACATCATAATGAAACTGCCTCATGGTACCCAATCTTGCACAGTTTGAAGCCTGCAAAGAGAGGAGCGGTGCATGGTCCGAACTCTAGGCTACCATGATTTTCACTTGCTAAATCGAAAAGAAATCACACCACAATAAATTAGCCATAGCTCGGTCAAACCTTTCCTTTATAAACTAGCTCTCATCTCTGCAATTGCACCATGTAAATTTAGGTCCTGAGAAACCCAAGTCTAGTAATTGACAAACATCTATCGTATCCCGGAAATTATTCATTTGCCATTGTGGTCGCACAGCTGCACCAAATTTTTCAGAGTCGACCAATATCTCGTTAAAGTCCCCCAAACAAAGCTAGGCTATCGAGGAAGTAGTACTTAGGTGTCGAAGAATATTCCAATCCTCAGTTCTCTTTCATGGCTTAGGGTTTCATAAAACCCAGTGAACTTCTATACATGTCCATTCCCATCAGGACCAACAATAGCATTAATGTGTTGGCGACTAAAATTTTGAACTTCCATATAAAAATGGTCATTTCATAACAAAGGCAGCCCTTCACTCCTACCAACACTGTCTACCCTAAAAAACATTTCCAAATTCTATTTTAATACGAACCGTCTCCAATCGCTTTGATGACATTTTGGTTTCTAATAAGAAAACCATATTGGGCTTCTTCTCCTTCACCATCCAGCAAAGGTCCCAAACTGTCCGGTGGTTCCCAAGTCCCCGGCAGTTCCGACTGAGAATACTCATCGGAATTGGCTAGGCTGGACATCAGCCTCAGCGAAAAAAATTTCAGTACCCTAAACACCCTCCGCATTTAATCTCCCTTTCTTTCTGTGCTTAGAATTATCATCTACGCAGACCAACTCAGCTGCTTCTTTTCTTCCACTGATATGTATAAAGTGATTCTCCACTGTATTATCCCCTAAGGTTCCCCTCGCCTTTTTCTTCCAGGTCCCATGTTTAGTGCGCCAAGGCAGTGAATTCCCCCTGTGGAACAAGAAGAATATTACTCCCCATAGCTGCCAGTTGTGTCCCCCTCTCTTGCTGATATGGCCTTCGAAGTTAAAATTTCACTAGCCTCACCCATGAATTTTGCACCCCTGTTCATAGTGATCCCCGTACCCCCTCTCTCCTCAATAGGTGCCCTCTCAATAAAATTCTCGTCCATTAGAGTATGCCCTCCCGAAAAAACACGAGAGATATTCTTGCCACACTCTCCCCCATGATACACACCACAAGTACCACGTTTACCCCCCTTATCACCACTTGTCATAATAAAACCATCCCCCCCCCCTCTCTCTCTCTCTCTCTCTCTCACATGCACATTGGCAACTGCATGGGATGAGCATTCATAAATATTGCCTATATTATCGGATACCCCCTCCATGTGCCCAAGAACTTTGAATGACATAGAACTAATTGATTTCCAACCCTTAATCAAAGTGGATCAAATAATCTCTTTCCCGATAACGCTATCTGCCATTACTTTTCCCACCAGACATGCTTGCTCTTTAATAGCAAATTCTTCCAAAGATTCCTTTGATGCCTCCACCCTTAAGACTTCCTCCTCCAAGAGGGAAAAACTTCCCCCCAAAGTTTTGAAAGATCTTCCGCCATAGATGCTCAACTCCCAAATCGTCCAACGTAGTAAAACTTGATCAATCTTTCAGATTAGAAGAAAAACTACTCCTCCTCTATGTTTCGGTAGAAACCTCTAGAGAGAAAAAGCGATTAGGAATAGGGATGGGATTTCCGGAATTCATTAATATATATATATATATAAATTGTCAATTTATAATAGTTTGAAGGGTAAAATCAACATACCCTCCTCAAACTACCACAAAATTGATAATATCCCCCCCTTTCCATCCCCAAAAAAAAAATTACCAAAACATTGTCAATGTC